>NW_020955201.1:4530607-4609052 GCF_003031625.1 Empidonax traillii
GGGGAAGGGGAAGGGGAAGGAAATAAGGCCAGCAATGAAAAAGGCATACCCACAAGTCATGACCAGTGATCAGGAGCTTCCACTGTCACCTCTGGCCAGAAATTAGGAACAAAGAGACAGCAGGTTCTTGCCTCTTTGAAGGCACACCTAGAACTGCTTGCAAAAGGTGGTGAACCTAGCAGGATGAATCTCCATTCTCCATTGCATATAAGAAAGTGCTTGAATGACTGCTTAGAGTGAAATATCTTGGTAATTTTAGGCTGGGATTTTATGACTCAAGGAAAATAGAAAAGTGCATGTCAAATTTTGTGATTCTGATACAGTAAAAGAAAAATAATCATAGTGTTTGTGCTTTCTTGAAAAGAGAATTGCACATAGATACTCACTGTTTTTTATAAAACCTTAACCCTGAATTCAAAATATTTTCAAGTTGGAAGATGCAATATGCCAGTGCAAAATAAACTGTTACTCAATCTATCATCAGCATCATTTATGTATCAGTTGTGGACTCTCTACCAGGCAGGTTACCTCTCTGGAATCATGGCTTGACCGATCTATGTGGATAATCACAGCCTTTTAGCTCCTGTGACAGGCATTATGCTGTCAGAGAGCAGCTTTCTGATGGGATCATGAAAAAGCAACATTGTGTAGTCTCACAGAGCCGTAAGATTCAGCTCCCCACGCATTGCCAAGACTTATTTAATAGACTGATAAACAAATTTTAAATTTAAGCTAAAATTGTAATTTACCTTTTATTTTACTCATACTTTTTTATTGCTAGACTTTCAGCTAAAAGCCTCAGTTTTTCTTTTATCAAAGAAGGAACCATTCGTCTCATCTGGAGTTCCTGGAAAGGGTGTAACAAGGTGCACACACTGTGTGTACACTGCCTCCACTAGGACAGTGAAGTCACATGGTCCCCAAAATACTTTCAGAGTATGGGAGGGCTAGGGCCTGAGGTCTGGCAAGGAGTAAAGGACTGGAGGAGGAATAACTGCAGGAGGAATAACTTTTTGGTAGGACTTTCCCCAGATAGGCATCTACCTTACTAGAAACAAACAGCTAACAGACACACCATGACTCCAGGCAAGAACTGAAATGTCACACCTGGGCTCTGATTTCTGTATAATGAATAAAATATGCTCTCTAGTGTGATCTAAACATACACATAAATATAACAATAAAATGTAGATTAATGAAGTGGGTGTAATCTACATACCATAAATGAGATATGCTATTCTCTCTGCACAGCCTAACAACACTACCGTCCTGCAGTTATAAAGAGTTTATCTCACTTTTGGTGGGGCAGGAGGAGAAAGAACACGTGTCAGAACTATCAGTGGAAAAAATGTAGAGATTTTATCCGAGTCAAATAAACCATAACCCAATTCAACGGAATGAAATATGTCTAACAAGACATCAGAATACTACTTGAAAACAAGAAGTCAGATAAATACTACAATTTTTTACAGTGACAAAGATTGCAAAAAACATTTGCTTTAAATAAACGGTGATATTTCTGAATATCTTTCAGCAGACTCAGACCAGTGATCATGACGCTGTTTTCCTAGCAGGTGACTTCTCAGTAAGGTGTTCCTGTGTGAATCTCACTTATAACTGATGTATATAACCATAAATTTGATGGGAGACAAATTTCTCAGAGTGTTATTCTTCCAGTTGCTCTGTCTCTACGTATAAGACAAAGTATGACACACCAGTTACATATTCAGTGTAATAAAGCATAAATAATTGAAAGCTTTTTGATATTATCCTGTCTTCATTAGCACATTGTCAATAATTGAATTGTATGCTCTGAGAATTTTCTTATCTTGTATTTATCATTTTCCACATTATATGTGAATCACCACAACTGCCTCTAGTAACTGTTGTTAGCAACAACAAGTAACATGATTACAGTGATCAGTGTTTAATTAGGATTAAAATTTAAGATCACAATTTCTTCCTTCCTTTTACTAAGAGTGTACTTGCTGCCCATGGAGAATTCAACCTGCCCCTCCTGGTGCCACAGAGCATCACGTCCCTACTGTTCACGTGACATATGATACAGTAATATCCTTCAGGAGACCAGACTGCCCCTGATTCATTAACCTCACTTTATCTACTATTAAAAAACAAAACAATACCAAACCCCAAACAAATCAAAACAACACCCCAAAAAAACCTAAAAAAGATTTATTTTTCTAATTGCAAAATGCTCTCAGTTTTTAATCTTACAGATTTTGAAGGAGAGCTTTTCTAGGCTAGGAAACTCATTTCAGACCAAAAAATTTGTAACCTCTGTGTCTAAACACATTTCTGAAATATGCCAGACATACAAAAAATGGTTTATTAAGTAAATACATGTCACAAGACTGAATATGAATATGAATATATGTAGTACATGTGTTTCTGTTTTTGGCCGAAGTAATCTACAGGAGTGGACAACTGTGTCTTCCTTTCATGATCTTTGTGGTGACAAAAGGATTGATATTTCAATTTTTATCCCATAAACTGGTATGTTTAATATATACTTCACTGAATACACCATTTTTTAATAGATAGAGAAGAAAGTTTACTCACCATTACTAAATTTCTCCCAGACTGGAGTTTTACTAACTCAACCCAGACTGAAATGCACGGTTATTTTTCAGTAAGGTCTCCCTGACTGTAAATTTTAAACACACTTTGAAATGCACACTTTAATAATGTTAGCTGCTGCAGCTATGCCTTCGTCTAGGCCTATTTTTTAGCACACACAAGTATTTCTATACAGCTGAACATGCCCATGAAATAATATGAGCAAGGAAGATTGTTCTCAGCCTCACCTCTTGAACTTCCAGAGCAAAACAATTAATTCTGGAGGAGGTATCATCAAGAAGAGACAAAGGGAAGCAAATGTTGGCAACTTACCCCTCTGCCCAGAAGACCAAGGTCCTCTAGGGCTACATGGAAGTGTTGGCTTTGAATTTATGCCTTTTTGGAAAAGATTACCAAGCATGCCATCTTGGAAAATAAGAATGAGAAATGTCATGTTGTGTGAAAGGAGCTTGTTTGGAAGTAACAGAAGATAAGTGATGTAGGTTTACCTCTTCCTGCTCTACCTCGGCTATATCTGGAGCTCCCTGGACTTCCCAAGACCCTTTTTGATAAGCAAAATACTCATGATTTCCTGTTTTGATTCCTGTTTCTCTGATTTAGCAGCATAATATTTGACCCTTTTCAATAGAAATCAGAGGACTTAGTCTTTTATTTCTTTTGATGCCAGAAAACCGAAGACAGATTACTCAGAAGGTACCAAATAGAGCAAGAGGTGGATGACCTGTGAAGTCCTATGCCCTCTTTGCAGATTTAGGAGGCACAGCACTTCTACAGCTCATCTACTAACCCGCAAGGCCTTGGTTGTGAGCTGATAACAGTAAACACGAAGACTGCAAGAGGATCTTGGGGTTCATCAACAACTTAATAATCATTACAGTTACCTACAGAAATAAAACCTGACTTTACACTGCTAGTTTTCTCTGGTATTTAAAAGCAAATCCCAGAGTTTTGTTTGCACAAAATGCAGTTCAGAATGAAAATAAATGAGAAAAAAAAAACAAACACAAACCCCCCCTGAACAAAAGCAAACCAAATGAAACAAAACAAAACAAATAAAAAACCACCAAACCCAAACAACAAAACCCCCAAAACAAAACAAAACAAAAAGCAACCAAAAACGCGCGAACATTGACCTTGCAAAAGCAACTTAATTCCTGTGTGCCTCAGAGAGTCAGATATAAAATTATGCTCTGATTCTAAATCTTTTCTTGACCTTGCTTTTTTACACTGTATATTTATCCAAACGGATGCTGTTGCTTACTGTGTTTTTGTATAGCAGGCAGCAAACAGAGTCTGACCTTGGCTGGAGGTCACAGGTGACCCACCATGTTGTGAAAAACCAGAAGCCTCAGGGTGTATCTTACCAACAGAAGCAAAAATAATATCTCTCCCATCTCATGCCTCTACATTAATGAATTTGAAACAGTCTTACAAAACAATTCAACAGCACTTTAGATATATATGGGCATCATGCTTTTCTCCATGACTTTCTGCATTAACCTCTGACATAGGGAATGGAAGACAGTGGATTTTCTCCACCATATGGGGATATTTATTACAGTCTGTTGTTCTTCTCTTTCAACAGCAGATTCAGTTTGGTATGAATCCTCAATTACATGTTTTGTCTCAGTTCAAAGAGCTGTAAAACACTATACTTTAGATCCCTGTGCTACACTTAAAGAGGATAATAAATACTGCAGCGTTGCTGTCTTGTCAGAGGCAGAAAATAAAAATTCCTATATAAAGCAGAATATTTCCATATCTGTGTCTGCTAGTTCACCGAAGGATGGAGGTAGTGAGTGATCTCTGTCAGAGGACACCAGTGGGACAGTTGGTGGCAGAGTGGTTTACAGCTCCAGAAAAGCAAGTCCCAGCACTGCATAGTGAGTGCTCCCATGTAGACGCATGTAAATTGCTTAAATTCTGATCTTTTACTAGAATGGTAAATTACTATAATGCTTCTTAGCATGGGTAGCAAAACCTTTTCTCAACTGCAGAGTCCTGCTAAGTGCTACTCCTCCTCTGCTGCAATAGATGCCTAAGCAAGCTCACTTGTAAATGCTATACATGAGTAGTTTTGTCTTACTGTCCTTTCTGGGATAATGGATAATACCCCACCCAAATTTAGCACACACACTTACCCTTCCCAAGGAGACCAGGAAGAGATCAAGGAAGATAGAACTAAACCTCTTCCTCTCTTCTTGCATGGTGCCTCCCCTCCATTGGTCTGCAGTCCCCCAAAACTGATAGGAGAACACTAATGGGGTTCCTGCTCTACTGTGGACCTATCTTGTCTCAGGGATATCATGTTTCTGTAAGCCAAAGCACTCTGCTCTTCAATGTTTCCATTGCTTGATAGTCAGTGTGCAGCCTGTTCTGTGCCCATGACCTTTATCCAGATGCTCAGCCTCACATACACATTTTGCTGCACTGAACTTTGACTATGGGAATACCACACTTCCCACACACATATGGATGTTCAGTGTCTGGAGGCTGTTTGCTACCAGCTGTACTTTATGGACTCTGGTGCTGTGGACAAGAGGTTTAAAAGCCATTGAGGTCTGACCTGGAAAGCAAACTTCACCTTTAGCTATGGCCTGTTACAGAAGAGGGCCCATGTCAAAGAAAAACGAAAGGAGGCATTTCTTTGAGATTCAGGGAAACAGGAATACAAGGGAAATACAGAAAATACCAAAGCAGGTGACCGTGAGTTCAATTCCTGCAAACGCAAAACATCAATAGGATCAGGAGGAAACTCCAGGCAAGGCACTGCAGGCAGCAAGGCTGCAGACAACCGTGCTACGGCCATGCGGTGATCCCATTCCTGCCATTTGTCCCCACAGGTAGTTTACTCTTTTGGTAGTGACAAGAAGAAGCATCCCCCGGTCTGGGCAGGCATCCAGAGAGCCCTGCCTGTTTGCAGTCTCATGAAATTAGACTGTGCAACTGAAAGGTAGTTATTCTGCTGTCATTTTTCTTAAGACAAGGAAAGCATAGGTCTACAAGCTGAAGACTGCTGTGCCACGCTGACAGCATTTCTTGTAGGTGACCTCAGCATTTGCTCATTCTGATATCACTGCCAGGAGCAATCTATTTCAGGCTAGAGTCCTGTGAAATCCTCCCTGTGCAAATTTACAAGAGAAATAAAGGCATGTGCCCTTCTAGAGAGCAAGGCACTGTGTACTTTCTTTCCAAAATCTCTATGAATAGTAATGAGAGTGGTTTGTAACATAACCTTTCATCCACTAAAAGGTTCATTGCTTATCATTTCTAGTGCATTTTGAAATGAGGGATTAAACCCTGAGACTTTCATAACATTTTCAACAGCCTTTTGGGGAAGAAAATTCTGGTGCAGAGGTCTTAAAAGAATTTCAGAGCAATTTCCACCCTGTGCAGACTTAAAAATTGTATGCTCAACAGTTGCTGTGTAGAAGTTATGTTGGTTGAAAAAGAAGGTAGAAATGGCTTCGTAAAAGTCACAATTGTTTTTATTTCTGAAACAAAGAGGAGTGACCTGAGATCTAGATCTCCCTTTAGATCCGAGGAATAACCTTTTCCGTTTTTGATAAATCCCATCTCCTCAGAAAAATTTCCATCCTTTTCTGAACTTTCTATCATAAAAGAAAAAAGGGAATGAAAAGCTGGACCAAACTTATTCATTCAGTAGGGACAAACATACTACCTGAACATGTCTGCTAGTTAGGCGAAGATCAGAATGTATACTATTAAAAGGAACTGTCTTGCACTTTTTATTCTCAAGCACTGAACACAGCTTAGTACTTTACCTCTCTTTCAGACAATGTATGATCACTAATTCAAGTTTCATTTTTATCAAATTCGACTGAATAATCAGACTGTCCACGTCCAAGGACTGCATCATGCCAACAGGTCAGAGAGAGCCAAGGGTGCCATACTAGTTACATGGAGAAGTGAATAAAGAGAGACTAAGGTATGCGGGGACTTCTCTGTTGCAATTATTTTACATCTGTCTGCATCTCTAAAAAAAGCTAATAATTGAAGCAAAGACCTTTCCAACCACTGCCACTTTATGTTACATGAAAAGACATGACTTGTTTTTTTTTTTTTTACAGGAAGAGACCCCTTCTGTTTGTTGATGTCTTTTCTCCGTAGTTACTTTCAGATTCCAACAGAAATGTACAGCTAACTGAATCATACCAGGTAATTTCTTTGGTGACTGTATTAAAGGCCTAGTAAATACAAGACTACCATCAAACTAGGTGACAGGATATATTAATGATAAAAAAGGCATGGAGTTCTAAAATTTCAGTCTGTCAAGGTTTTTCAAGCTTCCAAAGACTTAAGACTCCAGTAAATTACTTACAATCCTGCTGAAAGTTTGCAGATTTTTGGTAACTAAGCAAAGCATGCTACCTGAAACACGACTTCTTTAAAGAAGAGTCAAAGCCCATACATGGACTTACTGTATACTGCTACTGCTATTGGAGTATTCATGTCATGTAGCCATTCATGTTATAGTGCTTCATAACCTAATAATTATTGTGACTTATGTAGATGAGTAGAGAAATTTTATTAGGGAGCTGTAGTTATTTTACTTGGATGGTGGTGTTCAAAAGATATACGTTTTTACATCTCTAGAGCATGAACTCTGAAGTTTGTTTGAGTACATGCTAATAATTATAACTACAAAAAAGCTACTCATTATAAATATAAAATAGCCTATATAAAAATTCAAATGTGAAACATCTTGAAAATAATTAATTAAAGTAGTATATGGATTTTTCCATGTGCCTTATTTCTTACCATACTTGTAACATGGCACTGCGGGACAGTTAAATAGCAAGAGCTAGAGGTTTCCACTGTTTGCTTTTTATGAAAGAGAGTGGCAGTGATATTTGAAATTAAGTGGGGTCTTAGGTAAAGAAATGTAGTGCAGTATTTCACATTTGGGTTTGGGACCACAAAACCACGTTCGCTTTACAAGAGCCACAGGGAATGTGAAAAATACGGGAATAAATTGAAACCTTCATCCCTGCCCGCCCATTCATGCCATAGCAGGGCACAGACAAGGACTGTGTTGTGTGAGGCTGACCTCAGTCACAACATAAGTTGTGAGTGGTATTTTTGTGGAGGGAAACAGACATGGACTTAGCTGGTTAAACAAAGGACCTGTGGTTTCATCAGTGTTGGACTGATTGCAAAAAAAAATCTACTTCCCACAAAAAGTTGATCTAGCAAACAAAGGACCAAGTCTGGTTCTTATAATTCCCAAAGCAGCTAGCACAGACCTTGGCACCTGTAGTAGAGAGGAAAGAAAAAGGCTAAGGTTCAATCAGGTTTTTTTTTGTCTTGTGAAAGTTAGTTATGAACTTCCTTCCTATCAAATACACTTTTATTAGTGTCAAAATGCAAAGAGGCTTCGTATCACTTAGATTCTGCTCTGAGTTTTAATGGAAAGAAGTAAGGCCAGCGTAACTTTCCTTTCCTGATTGCATGGTGAAATTATTACCAAACAGGTCACGACAAATGTGCAAGAAATGTTTGCAGTTTCTGCCTCCTGTTCACTGGAGGGGGAAGTTTTGAACTTTTCACACTACTTGGTTCGACAGCCACCTTTGCTCTTCAGTGAATCGGATGCTAGAACAGGAGGAAAAAAGAATAATTCTTCTAGTCTTTTAAACCTTTAGTGATAACATAGCTTTCTCCAAGCCAAAAATTAGAATCTCGCAAGTTTCCCCAAACTCGAACTTCAGAAAAAATTTTGATCTGTGTCAACTGAAACATTTTCTTTTTCCATCATTGTACATCTTTTCTCTTTGCATTTCAGATATTCTGTGTGTTTACATTTTTTCTGCAATTAACATTGCAATAGAAAGGATAATAGGTTTCAGAATAAGAAAGAAAATATATTCTTTTTGACTTGAAGATTCAATTGATGACAAACATCCTCTCTAAAGCAGAAGACAGTCTGAAGGTCTCTCTTCTGTGACCTCCCCTCAGTGCACCAGTGAAGGTCATTAAAACCTGCAGTTCTGCGGGAACATCCATCCAGCTGCTGATTTCCACCATGTCCTGCTTCCCTGAAGACTAGAGGTTCACTTCCTATACCAGGTACAAAATCACTCTATGTCAAGCCTTCACTCCTCAGGATGTAATTGACCATGGTAGTCACAGGGTATGGCTTCTTTCCTCTGGCTGAACAGCAAATTCTAGAACAGGTTATTAAGTAATCGTAATTCCAGAACTGGAAATAAGGGACATTTGAATATGAATTTTCAAATGGATATCACACGTTCCTGTCCTTGTAACACTTCTCAGTTCTGCAGGCATTCCCGAGAATACAACACCACAGTGTACTCTTATGGTAATCACTCAAAAAGCAGTCAAGTTGAATTATTGTCCTTAACTGCCAGAATACTTTGGAGACATCTTTTTACATGGTTCGAATTAGTAATCCTGGCTCAGATCTGGCTGATGAAAGACAGTTTTCATTGTTCTGTGATCTCACAGTGATCTATAGATTCAAGGTGGAATTCTATTTTATTGCTTTACATCTGAAAGGAAGAAATGGGCAACCAGTAGCATTCAAAGCTGAGAGGTCTGTTTTGATACCTCAAGCTCAGTACCTGTACCTTCCACATAGTTGGAAATCAGTCATCCCAACTTGGCTCATTCCCACAACACCCCAGACAGAAGTTTTACAACATGGGACTTGTTTCTGAGCAAGGAGTGGCAAGTTTGTGGCTCCCAAACACTTTATCCCTGAGAACTCAAATACTGACAGTCCCCAGGAGCAACCCTGACAGCTGATTTTGTTTCCTTGCCTTTGCCTGAAGGTGAGACACAAGGATGCATGAACATCTCCTTTGCGACACCAAGTAACCTTCAGGCTTGTGTGAGAGAGTTACTACTCTGAACATAATGATACGCAATATGGTGCAGTCATTGAATGGCTTGCAGAAAATTTCCATGCAAATTCAATTCCTGTAGAGTGTTAGGGCTATTGTTCTGGTTTCTTGCTATAGCTACATCTGCTTGTTACATGCTTGTCACTACTTTTGCTACGGAATGGAGCACATCACAGAATCAGTATCCAGGAGCAAATTCACTCTCAAAAGCACACTTATGATTTTTAGCTCCAAAAAATTTTTGCTCAGGTGTCACTCCATATGGAACTGACTCTCTGGTGACTCCAGATCACCCGAAAACTAGTAAAAGACCAAAAATCATGGAAACACTTTGTTGTAGCACATTTTCTATGAATCAGCAGATGAAATTTGACCTCTTTCCATAATAGAAGATAACATTTACAAGTGAGTATCCTTGATTCTGAAGCAGAGGTAGGAAGGCTCTCACTCCAGATTTTTAATGAATTTGGTACTACAGAAGTATACACCATACTTTAAATGCAGGTTTCCATTGCCAATAACAAGGCGATCATCATGGTAAAGGTCATACTGCTCTGTGAGCAATCTGAAGCATCCTCATAAATACAAGTTGCCTACTAAGGACATTTTGATCTCCTTTGGTGATGTCAACACAAGTTGTAGAAACCTGTGTAGCAGAAAAGAGAAGTCAGAAAGCCACGGCTACAGCTACAAGTTCTTTGCGAAGCAGAATAAAAGCAGCTGTTTCAAATTAGAGTAAATAGAAGTTTAAACTGTGTCAAATATAAAATATTGTGAAAATACAAGGAAACTCCTCTTGGACTGAAGTGATAAACCCCCCCTGCTCTCACCAGAACTACGGAGTCAGCAAAATCCCGTGGCAGTGGAACTATTGCAAACACATTGGGCAATCCTCACTTTGGAGCTTTGAGGTAGTTTTCCTCAGATGAATTAACTGCTGTGAGAAGAACAAATATCTGCAATGTTTACAAAATTGTTGCTTGAAAAATTTGCTTTCCTGTTTCCTTTCATTTTCTCAGATTAAAAGAGGGAAGAAGACGGGTCACCTGGTGATTCTTAACCTACCTCCTAGCAGGAGAACTGGGAGCACAGATGCTGTCTTTTTCAAATTTCAGATCTACTCCTACTACAGCATGCTGAGTTTAGTGTTTCTTGTGACAGTGATGAGCAAAGCAGTTTGCCTGCTCCAAATTTGCAGAGGCGGCAAGAAAGAGCCTGATCATTTGACAAACAGAACTACATGGTGGGGGAGACCAGTGACTGTAAGAGAAAAGGCTTGATTGTAAAGTAACTACTCTGACATACAGCCGACCAGTCATATCTGCTGGCGGGAAAAAACATGCTGTCCTAGAGGAAGTCCTCACAAACTTGAGATGCTACATTATGGCACATTTTCTATAATGGAGAATGTTTCTGTATCTATCTGAACAGAAAGAGCTAGAGGACTGTCTCTGAACAGCTGTAAACATTGCGGGTCACATGCCAGTGCCAAAGTCTTGTCACTCTGCATTCTTACAAGGAAATACAGAACGAATGTATGTGCTCTATATGATAGCTGTAACACTCAGCAAGTAATCATATAGGTGCAAAGACTTCCTAGGATAAGATTGTGAATACACACATTGCTCTTCAGCAGAAGAATAGCTGTTCTCCTGTTTTAGCTTCTCCATTTGCAGTCTTCTGCAATCTGCCTTACTTCACGCACCTTATCCTACAGTAAGTATAAGACCTCAGGCAGTAGAGGAGTGGTGCTGTCGGGAAGGGCAGGAGCCCACTTCCCCATTTGTGTGAACTTTTGTGGCACTGCTGCTGGATGGATCTTGTCTTGTCGGTACAAGTCCATATCTGATTCCTCTGAGTAAATAGAGTGGTCATCTTGGTCTTAAAGGATCAGGCGTCATTTTGGATGTCTCACCAAAATTGGGTCATTATAAAACAGTGATTTGTAAACTCAGACCTCTGCAAGTTGGGCAGCTTAAGGCACCTAAACTTACAAGCCATTTGTCAGACTTTATACTAGTGCTCACTCATTTGCTCCCCCAGTATCTGCATCAAGACAGAAACAAGACAGGGGCAGAAGATGAACCGCTCTCAGACTAAGTAACCTGAGTAGACAGTTTTCAGAAGCTTTTAAAATTCCAGCAGGCTGGGTTTCATGCACAGGTACTAGTGATGTCTTAATGCCTTCACTTGCTAACAATATTCATTGGTATCTCTTAATTTATTTCTTCAGTATTAACAATTAATTTGTACAAATTCTCATCAGTTTCACTACACTGAATCTCTGTAGTCTTTCATTTACTCTGCTTAAATTTCTTTCACACAGAAGATCGGCGCAACTCCCAAAAAGACACAAAACTAACAAAGGATTGATTCCCACTGTGACAGTTATTTGCCCATTTAGGTCATAAAGCAAGAAAATCTGGCCTGTAGATGACACTGAGCGAAACTGTCTACCCAGACTGTACTTCAGTCTGGAGATTTCATAGTAGAGAAATATACCATTATGTGATTGCAAAATTGTGATTAAAAAAAGGAGTTCATTTTTTGTAACAGTGGTGCTTCAACTGCAATATTCTTGCCTTCACTGGCTATTCTGCCAGCAGTGCAACAACTACACGGCTATTTTACCACCGTTTTCTCAATGGTTTCTGAATACTACACTACAAGTATTTTTCCTTCTTCCTCCTTTGCAGTTATTTCCTCATAACATTATCTTCACTTACATGAAGGTTACACAAGGTTACTCAGTAACACAAAGATGATCACAAAGTGATGCTGTAGATAAAGCTAACTACACATCAAAAACTTACAGACCAAATGGCAAGGATGATATACTGGTGGTTATTGATAGTGTATCAGAGAGCCAGTAAACAGATTAAAAATCATCGGAGTGAGAAATTGTGAAATGCAGGATTATCCTCCACCAAGGCATAAACATTAGTTACAGCAATGATGACAACATATTTCCAGTGATTTTTGAAGGATGGATAGTTGACTGAAATATCAAAACCCCAAAACCAGAGTTCTACTGAGTTTTACTACTGCTGTTAAGACAATGATACCTCATAGTGCAATGGACACAAGGGAAAAGATGTGGGCACCTCCGGAATGTACCCATCACCTATTGTATTCCTGGTTCACCAGTGCATCCCAGGCTGGAAGGAGCACTTGAGAAATGCGTAATGGCAGAGTTCCTCATTTACTGTTTGAAGAAACTGTCCTCTGCAAGTTCCTCTTAGTGGCTGCATGACGGGAGAGCTACCAAACCATGGGCAAAGGTGTCCAGCTGCTCAGCAAGAATGGCAGATGGGGAGAAGCCCCTTCCCAGCCAAGCACTGGGACATTGACGGTTTGGCAGGGAGCAATTCCCACGGGGTGACAGTCTCCTTTCAGCATTCTCTGACTCTGGTGTGAGGTCCTTCACAGGCTGCAGGTGGATCTCTGCTCCGCCAAAGACCTCCATGGGCTGCAGTGGCACAACTGCCTCAACACAGGCCTCAGGCTGTAGGGGAATCTCTCTTCCAGTGCAAGGAGCATCTCATCCCCTTCCTTCTTCCCTAACCTCAGTGTTTACAGAGTGGTTTCTTTCACATAGTCTCACTCTTTTCTCTGCCCGTAGTTGCAAAAGGTTTTTCCATCCACTCCTTAAATGTGTTATCTTAAAAGTCCTGATGGGCTCAGCCTTGAGCAGCAGCAAGTCAACTCCAGAACCAGCTGGCATTGACTTTGTTGGACATGGGAAACACTTCTGGCAACACAAGCCACGTCTTTAACATCCCCAACCCCCAACCCAAATCCAGATAAACTTAAAAAACATCATTTTGCATCCAGACACACCACACCACTGAAAACTCTCTGAAAAACACTCTAGGAGGTGACCAAGGTAGGACTGTGTTTCTTATTTCTTCCTGCAACTGGGACTGTTAAAACATTATTTGAGAAATCAAAAGGGTGGTGTTTTAGTATATCAGAGAGGCAAGATAACACAATGTACCATATAATTTTCTTTAAAGGCCATCTGAAGAGAATAAAGCCAAAAACAAATGTTTGAAATTGTGAAAGAAGACAAAGCAAAACTGTAGGCAACATTGAATATAAGGCAGAAGTCTTAGTATCTGACTGCATTTAGTTGCAATTATTGGACTAATACAAATTATAAGATCTTGTGAATAAAATGTCAAAGACTAATAAGAGTTCTTTCTAAATAGAAATTTTTTTAATAAATGCAGTCTCATAGCCGTAACTTTTGCTTCTAAGTTCTTCCAATGCTATAAAAAGGTAGTCATTCAATCAGCTTTGAAAATTCAGGTCTGATACACCTGGTTATATCCAATCCAACACACGTCTTCAATCAGTAGGAGTTTAAAAGAGTACTTCAAGATCAAGCTGACGATAGCTGTCAGAAATAACAAATAATAAAGAAATATTTCAAAATACAGGGATTTTGTTAATGAGGAAAATATTGCAAGGTCATAGTCAAGTGATCACTTAGTTAAGGGTAGTTCATCAATAAAGTCGTATCAAAGTAATGTTTACATTGTGGGTATGTGTGACCCATATGCTGTGTTTCTGTGCAATCTGAGCAGGTAGTAGAAAAACATGAATTTCCAAGTCTCATGAGTGTAGGTATTAATTTTCAAGACAAATTGCTGAAATAGATTATTAAAGTGCTAATTTTTGTGATTTAAAAAAACTTTCAAACAAAATCTGATGTCACCAGTGCTGTATTTATCATGGATGTAATCCACGGAATAATAGAACACCATACTATAGATCCAGGTCTGGGTTCCCTCATTACAATCTCTTTAGATATAGGCAGAGGATAATAATTATTTTGACTAATAAAATGAAACTTTGATATGCTGCATTATATGTATGTCACTGGAAATTTGGATGGTCTGTTTGGACACTTATGTACATCTTCTCTCTACCACTGCTCCAAAAATTGACTTTTGTTTTAATCAAATATCTCATGTTTTTAATATCTGGAAATACAGAAATTATGGAGGATTACTTCTATGATATATTTTAGCATCTATACATTCTAACAAGATGAGAAGAGAATAAATTCCTGGAGAAAGTTTTTGTAAATAAAACCAACAGTCTTGTTTCAAACTTTTATATGTGATTCAAATGGTGGCAGTAAAGTACTCTTTCTGAACATTTCTTTTATACCCCACTGAAAATAGTTTATTAGAAGAAAAAAAAAAATTAGATCACGAATTTAACTTTATGACTTTGGTTCTGTATGGTACCCTGGCACACGACGACGTTTAAATGTGTGAGTGGTCCCCGAAATTAAATTATTCACATTTCTAAGTTAGTTATCTCATAAATAATGGATCTACCTTATGATTACCAAAGAAATTAAAACAATCACTGGTAATTAATCCAGTCCTCATACAAACTAGATGTCTAGTCTATATCTTTCCTACAAATCTAAAAGTTATTCTTAATTTGTCAATACATTCGAAGAGTAATACATTAAACAGATGCAAAAGTGGTTAAATACAAAAGATTATCAATTGCTGTCCATTTTCATTTTCTTTTATTGCCCTAAAATCATATTCATCATAGTGAAAGGGAGAAACAAGATATATTTTTAAAATTTGTTTTTCCTTTGTTATCTAAGAAGTATCAAAAGGCAGAATGAAATCTACTCCCAATACCTACAATACCAGCCATTTGAAGGGCTGACAGCTTTCGGGGGCAGAGAAATGCAGAGGAGACAAAACGTAAGAATTAGTAATTGGTGTGGATACAGCTGGTAAAATATATGAAAAGTCTAAGTGGCTATCTTAAAAAACAGATCAATTCTGTATTTATACTGCTCACTGCAGAATCACTCCCTATGGTTTTTGATTACTGAGACCTGGCTGTGCGAAAATACCCTGTCTCTTGCATCTACGGTCCCAAGTCATCTGGAGCACTGAGCTACATGGCACCCAAGAGAGAAAATAGAGTACAAATATGTGAGTCAATGCCTGACAGCGTTGTTCTGAAAATCAGGTAGAAGGTTTAAACAGGCACTTTTATGTGATTTTTTTTCCTTGCACCATCGGATGTTTACACCACTAGGGTTTCGCCAACTCTGTGTTAAACCAAAGCAGAAAGTTCTGCCAAAGATTTACTTGAAGGTAGAGGAAGAAAGAAGACAGTGTGATTCAATTTAATGTCCAAGATGAACAGTTTATAATATCTGCATATTTAATGTACTTTGCATTGTTCTTCATAATTCCAGCCTTAGTTGGGAAGCAAACACTTGACTGGTTATCTCAGTTGCGTTCAGAAAGTTCTATTTCTTGACAGCCGGGGACATTTTTTGAATTATTTACAGGGAGACATTGAAATAGTCATTAAATCTCTCCTCAAAACTAACCTTTCAACCTGAATGTCTAGGTTTCCTGACATTGGAACAAAGACCATTAGCAGAAGCCAAACTCACCCCTGTGGCCTTTCAAACCAATCTCTGCCATTTTTCAGCCTGCAGGCTCAATTAATAATTTATGAGAGTGAAAGACTAAATTTCTTTTCTTAAGGCAGGGAACTGTAAAGCTCACTATGAGAACTTCTGAAAGACAAATAAGTAGACGGTATGCTGTGAACATCTTATTGACTAGGTACAAATCTTCAAAACTGCCATAGCAGGGAAGATAAAAATTGGTTCAGCAGACCAAGCTCGGGTCATATTGCATCACCGCATTGATCTGAGACTGGGGATAAGAGCCTGGCCTCAGAAACATTTCATGTTGACAAAAAATTCGTAGGATTGCAACAGACTGCTAAAGTGTATCATTCAGGAGGCTGGACCTGGCACAAGGGATGGGGACTTTACTCCCTGAAAGTTGCTGCACCAAGACCTACCAACACTGCCTAGATATTTCACTGAGGAATTAATGCCTTTATGTCTCTCAGGCAATGCAATTGACAGATCTCAAATTCTATCATCCAAACAAAGAGAGTTAATAGTGAACCTCACAGAACAGACCTCAGAAAGACTGGTCTTGATCCAGAGGCGCAACGTTTGCTGAGAACACAGTGAAGCTGCAGTAAAGCAAGTGATCGGGCTCAAGCATTTCGCATGTAGCTCTTGACATGAAGCAATACTGGGGAAAAAGTCCTCTTATGAGCATGTAGTTTTATGACATTGTAAAAGACCATCTATGCCAGAAAGCCAACTATATCCTGAGTTGTATCAAAATAAGGGTAGTCAGCGGGGCAATGGAGGCGGCTCTGCCTCTGTATTTCACTGTGGTGAGAATTGCATTGCACCACGCAGAGCATTACATTCAATTCTGGGGCCTTCAGCATAAAAGCTTATGGACCTATTCGAGTCAGTCCATAGAAGGGTCATGAAGATGATCAGAGGGATGGAGCACCGCTCCTGTGAGGACAAGATGAGAAAGTTGACGTTGCTCAAGCTAAAGGAGAGCAGGTTCAGGGGAGGCCTTCACACAGCCTTCCAGTACTTAAATGGTGCTACAGAAGGGACTTTTTAAAAGGGTATGTAGTAAGGAGGAATGGCTTCAAAATGAAAGAGAGTAGGTTTAAATTAGTTATTAGGAAGAAATTCTTTATTATGACTGTGGTGAGACACTGGAAGGCATTGCCCAGAGAAGACAAGAAGACCCATTCTTGGAAGTGTTCAAGGTCAGGTTGGCTGGGGCTTTGAGCAACCTGACATAGTGTAAAGTGTGCCTGCCCATTGTGGGGGAAAAGGGGATCTTTAATTTCCCTTTCAACCTAAGTCTATACACTAATTTCTTTGCAGATTATAAAATCAAGTTGTCTCAGACAACTGCAAGAGAAATGTAGGGAATTTAAAAAAGGAATTTATATAACTTCTGTTGGTTTCACCAAAGCTTTTGACAGTGTGAGCAAAAAAACTTTTGAGGGACATTTTGGAATAATTAGAATATCCCCCCAATTTCCTAAAAATGATCATTTTGCCTCATGAGGTTAAGTGTCACCAAGTCAGGTATGATGATGCACTTTCTGAGCCCTTTCTAATAATCAGTTTTGTGAAACAAGGTTGCATTCTTGCACTAACTTTATTTATAATCTTCTTCTGCATGAGGTTCCAAAGGGCCATGGCAAACCTCAATGACGAAAATGGATCTCAATCATGGGTCATTTACCGGCACCACTTGCGTCTCTTAGAACGCTTCCATCAGCGCTGCCTCTGTACAATCCTAAACATCCACTGGACCGACTATGTGACCAAAACGCCGGTCCTTGAACAGGCAGCAGTCACGAGCATTGAGGCCATGCTGCTGAGAACACAGCTGCGCTGGGCAGAGCACGTCTCCAGGATGCAGGATCATCGCCTCCCTAAGATCGTGCTCCATAGGGAACTTGCCACTGGCTGCCGCAAGAGAGGAACCCCGAAGAGGAGATTCAAGGACTGCCTGAAACAATCCCTCAGCCTCGGCCATATCGATCACCACCATTGGTCTACCCTGGCCTCCAATCGGGAGACCTGAAGACACACCATCTATAACGCTGCTGCTGTTTTTGAGAACACAACCAGAATCGTTCGTGAGGAGAAAAGACAACGAATAGTTGTCCCATAGTTTTGATTCCTTTCCAGTTGCTTGCGGTAATTACAGACAAGTTCCACAGTTCAAGGGAAGCTGCATTTATTCATTCTCTTGCTTGCTGAGTTCAGCTTGTTTTTTGGAGGTTTCTTTATCTGATAGTGTTGGAATTGCCAAGGGTTCTGGTGAGAGTAGCACAATGCTTCTGCAGTGTTATCCATTGTGGCCAAGAATTGTTTTAGTCTCAGAGACAAGCATTCTTCTTATGCAGTGCCCTTTAAATCAATCTGCTAGGTACACACGTTAATAATTAATATTGAAAAGCGATATAAAAATTTTACAATGCTGTACATTTAATCTAATATAGTTACACCAAAGCTGAATTTGGTCCACTATATTGAGTTTAGCAATAAAAACAGAAGCAGAAATAACACAGTAGATGTAAGAAAGAAATAAAACAAATATTTTGCCATTGGGAAAATAAACCAATTGACTCAAGGGAGAGCTTTATGAAAGGATATGTTAAAATACAAAATACAAACCACACATTTCTTTGTACACAAAGCATTTGGAAAGCTATGTAATATTTCCGTTATAGAATTATGTATGTTGAAGAAGAAAGGCAAGAACCAGCTTGTGGTAAGATGAGTGAATCTCAGGAAAAACCATGTTTACTGCAGTGAAGTACACCCAGCATTTTGGGGGTTTTTGTTTTGACAAGGTCTCTGATGCCGGAATTTTCACTAGTGCTTTTAAATTACTCTGCAGCATCTTTTTTTTTTTTGTATGAGGACAGGCTGTATGTGCATCTATTACTCACATAATGAATATTAGAAAAGCAGAAGGCAAATTCTAGCCGCAGCCAATTAAAACACTACTGGAAGACGTGCCAGGGGACTGTAGAGCAGCCGCAGCTCTCTGCTTTTTACTGGCGAACACATGGTCTGTGCTTTCAGTTGTGGACTCGCACACATCCCCACCCCCCAACACGTGCCAAAGCAAACACAGTGTATATTGAGATTTTTCCCTGCCAGCTGCACCAGTGATTTAGTTTGCCACCTCCTACACTTGGAGGCGTTACGAAACCCAAAACACCTGAAATGTGAGATCATTTTTTGGCAAGACAGTCCCAGCCTCGAAGTGCTTCCCACTTGCTTGAATGATCAGTTCTGGGAAAAAAATCCTGAAAAAAACGGTTTGCACTGAGAAAAAAAAAATCAAGCAATCAAAACCCTAGATAACTTTTTACATTCAATGGTATCAGAAATGAAATTTAGGGTGTCTGTATCTTCCCCGTAAGCCCCTTATCGACCCCCTGTATCATTAGTCATATTCAAGCTAATACTTAAAAGTAGCTTCAGTTTTGAAATAGTGAATTAGTTGGAAACAGAAAGCATTTCCCCCGTCAAAAAAAAAAAAAAAATCAAATATTCATGTTCTTCTACTATATTACAGTTTACTTCCTTCAAAGTTAAAGCCCCTCCACATAGGTTACACTTAAGTTTCCAATATTGTCTTTCCTTCCCCATTCCCAAGCACCCCACAATGTCTGTAACTACACATAGATCAAACATTCCAGCTGCTCCTAAACTTTCAAAAGTTAAACCACGAGATTCTCTGTGGTCCTTACGTTTCTTGCTGCAGCTTTTCCCTTAGAGATACTGAAGGTTCAGAGACGGACAAGAGCAGGCTTACAGAACTGAGCAAGAGCAAACATGAAGTAATCACTGAAGACAGCACAGTAAGCAACCATTTCCTCTAAGACTAGTTTACCGAGAGTAAAACATCTTCTGTGCTGCAGACAAGGGCAGAAATGGCGTGGTTCATTTTGATCACTTTAGGTTGGAGGAAAGAACCATTATGGAATAAACATCCTTTTTCCTATGGATTTTCTGTATGAGACACCAGACTCTAAATCAGAATTATAGTGCTAGAGCAGAGTTTTATGGAGAATGAAATATAATCTTAGAATCATAGAAAGGACCTCTGAGATCATCAAGTCTAACCGTCTCTTTACAGGATTTGTGTTCCAATCCTTTCACTAACTTAGTTGCTCTTCTCTGGACTTGCTCCAGCACCTCAATATCCTTCCTGAACTGAGGGGCCCAGAACTGGACACAGCACTCCAGGTATGGCATCAGTGGCACTGAGTACAGGGGAAGAATCACCTCCCTGCTCCTGCTGACCACACTGTTCTTGGTCCAGGTCAGAATGCAATTGGCCTTCTTGGCCACCTGGGCACACTGCTGGCTCATGTTCAGCCTTCTGTCGATCAGCACTCCCTTTCCGCCTGGCTGCTCTCCAGCCACTCTGTGCCCAGTCGATAGCGCTGCAGGGGATTGTTGTGGCCAAAGTGCAGGACCGGACACTTGGCCTTGTTGAATGGAATCCCATTGGATTCAGCCTATCTCTCCAGTCTGTCCAAGGTCCCTCTGCAGAGCCCTCCTGCCTTCCAGGTAATCAACACTCCCATCAGCTTGATGTCATCTGAAAACTTACTAATGATGGACTCAATCCCCTCATCTAAACCATCAATAAAGATATTAAACAAAACTGAACCCAACACTCATCCCTGGGGGACATCACTGGTGACCGGCTATTGCAGTAGGCTTTTGGTGTATAAGAGAAATCAGAAGTTTTAATGTGGTTTAACGTGAACATGCTTCCAAAATGGCTTTGTGTTTGTGTAACCCCCCCATTTTTCTTCTTCCCACAGTTCCTTATTCTTACCTCTACCTTTGAAATGTTTGAGAGATAACTGAGTGCCTACCTCACTGTCTACCACACAGTGTGCGCGGAACTGAGCCCACTCTTTAATCCTGAGGTTCATCTGCCGGCGCCAAGCACACTTGGACAGTGGCAGCGAGGTCCTCAGGACGTAGATGGATTGCCTTATGGGCTAACGAGCTCCACCTGCCCGGGGAGGGGCCCTAACCGGGAATCGAACCCGGGTCTCTGCAGTGACAGTGCAGCGCTTTTCCCCTAGACCACCAGGGGCTCCCAGAGGGCCAAATACTGAGTGTGATCATACACAAGATGAGACCCCCCATCAATAACACCTGGACTCTAATATTTCTGCAAGAGCCTTTGGCAGCACATTAATTCTCTGTGCTTTATAAAAGATATGAGAATCTTTGGAAAAAAAAACTTTAAAAAAAAAATTAATGGATAGGAAAAAAAAACAAGGAAAGGCTGAAAAGAAATCAGGACAGATTTTCTGCTTCTTCACCCAAGTGCTTGTATGAAGAATAACATCCTTTTAATTGTTAAACCATTTCGTTGGCATTTGTTCGTTTGACACTGGAGTACTCTACTATGGGCTTTTTTATCTGCAAAAAGTGTGCTATAGCCAAACAAACAGAATCTTTACAATAGATTATCTTCTACAGATGAGTGTGGTACACAGCATGAAGAAACACTATCCATACACAGATTAATTGAATAGTGGGGTGAAATTTACTTCTAGGAAATTGTTCTATTTAGATACTAAATTGTGCAGCAAAGTACACAATAGATAGCGATAATTTGATTCTAAAGACTATAACAAATTCTGAATCACTTCTATTCATCCTTCAAAATTGTTTCAGAATGATAAGAAATTCATTTTGTCAAATGTGAACATACCCGAATACCAGTGCATCCTCTCACGAGACAATTAAGCCTGCACCCTCCTGGTGAAAGGCTAAACGTATGTATCAACTAATATATTTTACTTCTAAATATCAGGTCAATTAGAAAAATATGACTTTACATACACTGACATATACAGACAATGAATTCCCTGAAGAAAAAGTTGAAGTCCAAAGCTTTCTTCAGAAAACTGTTTTGTTCCATTGTCAAGGACCAGCTTGAAATATCTTTGTAGTCAAGCAGGGAATTTGAAAGTGATTTCACTCTACCAGATATTCAGTCTCAGGCCTGATTGCAGTTTATGAACTGAGTTAGCAATTGAAACAGACTAATCTTGCTGTATTGTGATACTGGCATTTCAATGTCTCAAGTTTGCCAGCAGGCTAGGTGTCATTTGTTTATATCAATAATATTACCTGCTGACAAACACAGTAGTCTTTGTGTATGCATCTTTTAAGATCTTTGTTCCATTTTTATCCATCAAAGTACCATTTTAAATAGTAATAGGAAACTTACCATGACTGACCTTTCATTTTGAAGACCATAAAGTGTACACTGTAGGATGTTTTTTAGAAGAGACAGTAAGGAAGAATTAAGAATTCACCTTAGAACTGATGATATAAAATATATGCATTCATCCCACTGCACTCAGCATGGGAGAATAATCTGAACTATTCTCAGCTCTTCTATCACCTTCTGTATTCAGCACCCAGGGCAGACGTAGTGTGAATTCAGTCAGTCCTCACTTGGAGCAAAAAATTCCCTCTTCAAAATAAAGATACCAGGCTGTGATCACACTCCTTTTCTCAGAAACAAGAGGTACCCCTTTTCTCTGGGTGGGGTATATGGTCTATTCTCCACAATGCAGACTTCCACAGACCTCACCAAGAGCATATTCCCTGACCTAGCAATGCTTTCCAGTTCTCTTCTCCCAATACACCCTTTTGGGTGGTATCCTGCTTAGTGGTCTGGGATAACTGGATATCTGCAAACTCTTGTCTTGGAATTTCTCTATGTCTGTACAGACCTTTGCTGCATCAGTTACATTCTGATAGTGGGTCCCACTTTCCTTCTAGACCTCGTGGAATAAACACTTTGTTTTGAAAAGAAAGACGATACACTGGATATGCAATGACAGCAGTTGAAGACACAGTACTGGGCAATAACTGGGTTCCAAGAACAGGAACTGGTAGAAAATACTGCCCTGTATTATAAGTTTAATAGCCTTTTAATTCCAGCTCTGGGCTGGTTTTTAAGGCGTTTGGGGTGCTAAGTTGTCACCTCTACCTTTCTGATGAAAGAATCAGTAAAATTGTATCCCCTGCAAACTTTACTTCTTGAGTATTTCCACGTATTTTGTGATCTTTCCAAATGCATAACTGCACTCATGGTAAAAACCTGTCAGAGACTTGTAAGATAGCACATCTCCACTCATCATCTGGACAGAATGCACAGCTCTTTCTGAGTCAACGCATCTTGTTGCCAGCAGACATAGTTCATTATTTATAAATTTTATAGTCAAGGGGACATATCCCTTTTCATGAGAGGCCTTTACCCTGTATGAGATTTCTTTCTAGTGGGCCAGCAGTAATGTTCACTGCCATAGCAATCACAGCCACTCATCTTTTTTCCCAGACTGAATTTTGAAAACATGTCCCTGAAAGGGATGTCTTTCCATAGCTTAGTCAGAACTGTACTTAGCAACTCATTTTTGACTCTGGATTATGGAGGACTTGAGTCAGCAAGTCTGCAATAACTGTATTCTTCCAGATTTCTTCACTCAAAGAAAGACATGGACAGTGTCATGTTTGAGAGAATTACTTAATACTGGTGTTAGAATATCTCTTTGGATTTATCAGCAAATAGCTTGGCAAAGACCTCAGCTGATGTAACAATTGCCTTATTTGCTTCCTCTAGATTTAAGTAGGAATGTAGGCCTTCCTTTTCTGCTTTAGATATAATGGTATTCTAGAAAAGCTGTTCCTTCCCTGGCAGAAGCATAGTATATCAATAGATGGATTTCTTTTCCTCGGAGGTTCCTGTTACATCTAACTGAAATTTGAATTTTTACAGATAAAATATATTTCTGAAGCAATGTGTAGAGGGTTTTGTTTTTATTTACCACAACCCAGTAACGAGAATCTGAGAATCTTCTAGCTAAATCCAAGTACTACAGCCAAGAACAAGCTGTTATATTTTTTTTTTGCTACACTTCCACTTGTATTTTGAGCTACACTACTGCCCAGTACTGCAGTGCATATTCCCACAAAGCAGTTATCAGGTCCTGAGTCACTGTAAAATTAAAAACAAAGGTATGACTCAGGAAAAAAGTCTGTTATACTGAAAAATTATATAAAACGCAAGACGCAGTAAACTACAAGTAACTCAAAGCACAAAGGACAATAAACCCTGAAGAAAATCAATAATTTTCTGTGGAAGAACATTCTTCATTAGAAGGCTTCATCCATCACCAGCTCTTACAGCAGTTAAAATAAAATCAGATACAAACATAGCAATATTTCAGATGGGATGTTTTTTCTTTTTTCATACATGCACAACAAGCTTAAAATAGATGACTCTACTAGTGTTTTATTTTTGCAAATAGACACAAATTTATTTTACAAATAAAATTTCTGCTAGCCCAAGATTTTGCTCTCTAAAATTTTCATAATATTCAGGCTGTACATGAGCTTTGCATTGGTCAGCCTGTCAGTTACCTTGTGAAATTCCCAAGTTAGAGACTTCAGTTCTTCCCTGATTTCAGACAGCTTCCAGGTAATGGAGAGCTTTTAATCTTCCCTTTATCTGGTTATTTTAGCAAAGCATGAGAGATTAACAACAGAGATGACTCATGCGGAGTGTTTGGTTTACTCTTCCTCTCACAGGTTGGGTAAGAAACCTCTGAGCCAATAGTGAGCCTTGGAGGAAGCAAAGTGGAAATATTCACAGTTACACTGACTCATTTCTGAGGACCCTGAGGAAGTCAAAAAGGTGTCCACGCACACATGGAGGGTGCCTGTCAGACCAGCCTGTTGTTGCCAGCAATCAGCTTCTTCCAGATCTTATGCAAAACAGTACAGACCTTACGCCACAGAGCAAAATACGTGGACTTACTGCCATGCGCTGTCTAATTAGTCTCAGTGGAGAGTGAACTCAAAATGTCAGCTCCTGCAAGACATACTGACCTATATCAAAAATGTCTTCTAAAAGCTCTCAAGGGGACATGAAATTGATTCGAATGTGACATTCTCTTTCACAGGTGCCTGTTCAAGGGGAGCTGAAGTGAAAAGGGTGAACAGGAAAGTTAGTGCAATGTTGTGTACATTAAGTACTTTAATATCTAAACATCATCTTGTAGGATTTCAGCAGTGTCCAAGTCAAAAACTCGGAGCTCTTTGTGAGATATAATCACTTCTCAGATACAGAGCAGTCTGCAACACTTGGAACAAAACCCTTGCTTTTCTTCTTTTTCTTTTGAGGTATTATATTCTCTTTAGAGTTTTGGGTAATGAATTCAAAGATAAGAAAAACATCCTAGCAAAATAAAACCAAAAGTATGAAGAAAACATTTAAAGGACAGTTCCTCAATTTTTTGATAAAATTTTTCAGATTGAGTGTGTCATCTCAGGCCTTCATGCTACATCTCGGTGACACCAAGTCTCCATTTTGTGCTAGCAGTGACCATAACTAGATACCCAAACCAAGAACAATTGCTGAAAACCACATCTCGACACACATTTGGTGTGGAACGGGTCCCTGACTAGGGAGGTAAAAATCCCCTCCCAACCCCCATCACCTTCCCAGGTGCCCTTACAGAGTAGGTACTGGTTCTAGAGGGTCAGTCATATTACACTCCAGAAAAAATCTGTCTGCAGGGTCTCCCAGTTGCACTCCGTCTACCAGACGCATCATGGCCTCAGGTATCAGGAAGAAAAGGGTATTTGTTTCAGGTGATTCTTTTCTGAAGGGAACTGAAGGCTCTGTATGTTGAATGGACCCTTCCCAGAGGGAAGTCTGTTGCTTCCCTGGGGCCCAGATAAGGGATATTATTTACTAAACTAATTCAGGTCTCTCATTATTACTCGCTGTTTGTTGTCCAGGTTAGCAGTGATGAGGGTAATTAAAAAGGACTTCAGGGCTCTGCTAGGTTCCTGCAGTAGCAGGGATGAATGATGAAAGCCAGGGGAACACCCATATTATCAACAGGTGGCTTAAAGTTGGTACCAGCAGTGAAATTTAATTTTTTAATTTTTAATTTTTTAATTGTGGGGCAATTGTTATGGCACAAAGCCTGCTAGAGACAGATGGGCTTCATTTATCCAGTAAGGCCAAAAGGACTCTAGCTTATGAATTGGCAGGGCTGATGAAGAGGACGTAAAACTGTTTGAAGTGGGAAGGGGACAAAATTAGGCTCTCCAAAGGCGAACCTAGAGGTGGTAAGCCAGAGGTTAGGGGTGAAATTAGCAGCAGAGATGAAGTGTATGTACACTACTGAATGCTGTTTAAGTAACAAAAAAGATGAGCTGGAAGCCATCATGCAAGAAAGTTACGATGTAGTCACCATCATGGAAACGTGGTGGGATGACTCGCATGAAAAGCTGGAAAGTTGGGCTGATTCCAATAGGATGAGGTTCAACAAGGTCAAGTATCAAATCATGCTCTTTGGCCACAACAACCCTCTGCAGTGCTACAGGCTGAACACAGAGTGGATGGAGTCTGGCTTTCAGCCAGGCGGAAAGGGCCTTGGGAGTTTGGATTGACAGGAAGCTGAACATGAGCCAGCGGTGTGCCCAAGTGGCCAAAAAGGCCAATGACATCCTGACCTGTGTCAGGAACAGTGTGGCCAGCAAGAGCAGGTGATTCTTCCACTGTACTCAGCACTGGTGAGGCCACACTTGGAGTGTTGTGTCCAGTTCTGCGCCCTTCCACTTAGGAAGGATGTTGAGGTGTTGGAGTATGTCCAAAGAAAGGCAATGAGGTTGGTGAAGAGACTGGAGCACAAGTCCTATGAGGAGATGGTTGAGGGAACTGGGGTTGTTTAGCCTGGATAAGAGGACGCTCAGGCAAGACCTCATCACTCTATACAACTTCTTGGAAGGAGGTTGTAACTGGGGACATTTTGGTCTCTTCTCCCAGGCAACAAGCAGTAGGGCAAGTCTTAAGCTGCACCAGGAGACATTTAATTTAAACATAAGAAGGAAGTTCTTTACAAAAATAGTGACTGGAAGTTGGAATTGTGATGGAGTCACTGTCCCTGGAATTTTTTACGATAAGACTGGATGTCTCAGTGCCATGGTCTAGTGACAAAATAGTGTTAGGTAATAATTTGGACTTGATGATCTCAGAGGTCTTTTCCAACCTAATTGATTGTGTGATTCTGAATTTTTAGAAAGAGAGAGAGTGAAGAATCTTCAATGCCCCAGGCAGTAGTGCTAGAGCAGATTGTAAGATCTGCTGTGGTGAAAGATAACGACAAGCACCACAAGCTCTGACTATTATCAAATAACTACTGAAGTATAAGGATTAGTCTGAAATCCATTGATATAAAAACTAAGCCTGAAATTTATAAAAGCAATGCTTTTTTAATGCTTCCATACAAAACATAGACACAGCAACCATGAGAAAAGAAAGGAGCTGGCTATGCAGTTTCAGTGTGCTACATTTAAAAGGAGTTTTGGTGTCAGGTTCCAACAACCAGTTTAAAAAACTGGAGACCTATTACTTCAACAGCTTGTAGGAAAATAGCTTGGATAATGGCTACTTTTGCTAATACATGTACAATCCTTGAGAAATACGGAATGCCGACTGAAACCACCTGGACACCCGGGTGGGGGAGCAACAGCAGCCCATGCTTTTCTCCTCAAAACTCAAAAGTTCAGAGCATTACAGTTAAGCTTCACATGGGTCTCTTTTAAATAAAGAATGAGGATGATTTGTACGGCAATTGTGCCCTCTGTTGATGCAAGTGAAGCACTTCACTTTTGGCTGAAGAATGACTGTGTCAATAAGACCTTCATGTTTAGGAAAGGGTAGGTTTTGTTTGTTTGGGTAAGTTCTTAAGGCTATATTTCAAATGTACTCACAATATCTGCTAAGAAGGTTTACATACAAATTCGCTAAACTAGAGAAGGTTTTACTAGCCACTAATTATGAATTTCCCCTTTGGGATGAGTGTGGGAAGAGTAGGACCATGTGTCCACCTCCCTCTGGCGACTCTATACCTCAGATGAGAACAGCAGTGTCTTGAGCAAATAGGAGCAGAAAAAGACACGAGCTGCCGTGTGTGCAAGTTACTCCATTTTTCTGATTTAAATGTGTAAGTTAAAAAACAGAGTGAGAAGGAAAAAAATAACAACAAATTAAATCAAATATTGCCTCCCAAGAGAAATCAGAGGAGGCAACGAAACTGTACAAATGTAATATACTGTATTTGGTATCCGGAATATGCAATATGGCAATAGAGAACATGCATGAATTTTCTTTTAAGAGTGTTTTATAAGCAAGGCCCTCTAAGCAAGTGTTTTATCTCCCTGGTGTGTAAGACTGCATTGCACTCGCTGACGTGCTCCAAGCATTTTTTTTGGCCCTCTGTGCTGTAGACTTTCCTAACCAAGGTGCTAAGGGTCATTAGGGAGATTTCCATTAGCTTTCACCTCAAGCCTTTCTAAAATCTCAGTGTATTGTGAGATCCCTTTTTAGTGTACACTTAATGTAATATCTGACATTTTAGATAAGCCAGAATTATACGAGAAGGGTACTACATCAGTGGAAGTTTCTGATGTAGCACTCGAACAGGATACAGAAAAGAGTGCCTACACTGACCAATAGGAAGAGTTCCTGTGAGAGAGGTTCATATCTATTTCAAGTTCTTGAAAAAGTTTTTTAAAAACACCCAAATCACTGAAATGTGTGATTAGGTCTATTGCAAGCTAAAAGAGTCCTACGACCAAGAAGTTTTCTCTCTCTCAAGCTTTTCTTGCCAGAGGGTTGCTCATGGATTGTCATCTATTGAAAGCCACGAGCGTGCATTTCTCTCATGCTATGGTAACAATACCCCATTGTAACTGAACAACTTTGTTTAATATTTATTAGTCCCAAAAAGAATCTCATAGCAAAGTCAAAGACCTTCCTTTCAGCAATGCAAAAGCCTTTCTTTTTCTATAACCACAAAGAGTGCTGAAGATCAGGCACTATTGATTTCCAAAAGACTGTACATGCCACTTAGAAAATGGTTTATTTTCCAGCATGTAGCAAAAACCCCACCACATGCCACTGGGGTTAATATCCAGCTCTTCCAGAATCCATTTGCAAGAAAGAGTTCACAGATCAAAGCTTCAACAAAGCATGCAAATCACTGTGCAAGAAGAGTAGGGAGAGGATACTTCTGAGTCAGGGACAACTACTCCTGTAGTTAATCAGTCTGACTCCAAACAATTGTCAAATGTCTAGGCTTAACTTCAGCTGGAGCTAGTGGTAGTGCAGAGCTTTGTGTCAGGGACAAGACTGATTTTACAAGAGCTGTTGTTTTACCAAGACAACCAAAACAGTCACAAAGGACAGAGGCAGGGAAATAAGAAATGTTTCCTAATGAGCATATGCTATATGTACAGTACAGCAAAACACAATAAACCGCAAGTGATTGTGCACTGCATTGTTGAAAAAAGTACTGTCCCTTCTTTCCATTCCACTGTCCTGCTAATGAGGCAAAGCCACAGGCAGGCAAAAGGCAACTTCTGAATGGGCAACTTCTGCAAATGCCTTATGCCTCTCTGCTCCAAGTTAGAAGGCACACTGCTTTGCCCTGCTGCTGCTTTTGTAAAACACACGTTGTGCTCCAGGGAAATGCAAAATCCAGAGATCATTTTGCATGGTTAATTTTCCCCTTGGGAGGGCAGAAAGACTGACAAACCTTGATCTCACAGGTTAACACGTACCACTTTGCCTTCATCACTGCGGTGGTGTCATGAACATTGCGTAGTACCGAGGCCCCCTCAGGCAAAAGTCCGAGGCAATGTACTCTCTTCCAGCAAGTTTGGGAGCCGAAATCACCGACTTTCAGAGGGTTAAGAGCCTGCATGCAATTCTGTCTTATATCCACAGGTGTCAGTAAAAGACCGTCACTTCTGAGATTTCTGGGGCAAAAAATCACGGAGTTTGATTGAACCACAGAAGTTTAATGTAGCAATAGCTCCTTGGCTGTAGGCTCATCACCTGGAAATCATGCAGTTTAAAAAAAGGCTTTAACAGAGTAGCTCTGCCTCATTTATATTTTTCCACATTGATTTCATCGAACCACTTAGTACCTTCTGCAGTCCTTCAAGTTAAGCGACTGTTGTCGCTATTCTGAGAGCTACTGAAAGGGAAGAGGGAGAGGAGAGTTCAAGTGATGAGAAGCACCCTAGAAGTGGATGTTTTGCACTCCCCCTCCCAGTCCAGCATTCATCTGGCCCTTGCAATTACTAAGGCAAGAGAGATCTTAAGGAAAACTGTTGTGGCAAAGAGAGGGATTCTTGTAACTGTCTTCAGGGACATAAGATCAACTAAACTGTTACATTCTCATGGGGTTTGCCTGTGGAAGATGCTGTGGTGATCTCCATTCAGTCATGGTGCTCTTTCAGAAGCAGATACAGGATAAGGTGCAAAATTGCAACCATGCAGGTTTTTGAAAGAAATGCAAAGGTAATTATATGGAAGAACATGGGCAACGATTCCCTAAGTGAAGGACATTTTATATTAAGGAAATATCCTGCTGTGCAATTAAAGTTAACTCTTGGTGGTTTTTTATATCTACATAACATATGAATGTGTATAAATAATTATGCATTTTTATATATAGACAGATATTGTGACACTGTGAAAAATTAATGCTTAATTGCTGAAGTGCGGTAAAAGTTTCCAAAGAAAGATAACTGTTCATGACATGTGCCTGCTCATGGCAGGGTATGTGTAACTACATGACCTTTAAGTTCCCTTTCAACCCAAAACATTCTGTGATCCTACAATTTTTTTTCTTAACAAAGTTGGATGCTTTGAGAGAGAGAGTTTCTTAAACTGATTGGCATTAGGCCTTGCAAAAGCCTATAACAGGGTCACTGGATACAAATTACTTTTCTTGGACTGTTGTGGAAACCGCACCAGAAACACTGACAGTTCTCTAAAGGCACTATAAAAGCAACATTCCACAAATTTTGGTTAGATAAGCAGAGACATACAAAATGCATTTTTAAACTGTGGAAAACAATGGTTATTGGAATAATAAATAACTTTGAACAGTGATCTCAGTCTCCTTCTAAATTCAACTTTTCTCAGACACTTGTTGAAATAAAAGCAAGAGTGTATGTATGACAGGGGTGGGAATTTTCACGAGGAAGGCTTGTCCTTTTAGAATGTTGTGTTTTAATAAAACATTTTGTACAGTTACAGGAAAAGATCCTAGTTATGCCTACCTTTTTAATTTAATATAATTCATTTTTCTAAACCTAAGTTTCCATTTACAGTATTAAGCTTCATCTAAACTTCAGAAGTGTAACAGACAAAGCATCTAACCAAGCTCTGTGAAATAAATCACATTTCACCACAATGTGTTTCTTTTTGGTTTGCTTCTTTTAGCCCTGACTTCTATCCTCCCTCCTATGAAGACTGCACAGATCCTGAAAAACAGACTTCTCCACTGTCAATTGCCTTCACAGTAAAACAACAAGAAATCACTAGTGTCCCTCCACCTCTATATAGTGAAAGCAGTGCAGAGTTCATCAGTGAAACAAATGAGCAGGAGCAGCCACCACCATATGAATTATGTGTGTGGCAGTTAAGGCAGCAGCAAACAGGTGACCAAGACTCAAACCCCAAATTGGAGTCAAATTCTCATATATCCATGCAAGAAATCAGTTACCACCTGGATATAGGCTTCCAGGGAACCTCAGAAGGAGTGACACCTGTCAAAACATCTGAGATGGGCAGCCAGTAAAATTCCACATCTCTGAAGCAGGAAAAATTGGAAGAGTTTTGTCGGTGATCCGGCACAGGAAAAACACAACCAGTTTGAGTTGAGTTGGAGGATACATATGAAGTTGCTCAGTATTTCAGAGAAGAAGAAATCTCTATAGAGGTAGAAATGTTCAGGTTTTCTCTTATAGAAGTCACCATCGATGGCAATAGGAGTTTCTTACACTACAAGACAAATAAAGCATCATGCTGTTATCAGTTCTAAATGTCTTCTGTCTTTTAAGGAGTTTCAAATTAAAGCCTTCATTTGTGGTTTTGAAACTTTAGCTGACTTGGGAGACCTATTTACTCAACTTTTGATTGCTTTTGTTTGAAATGGGTAGATTATTTGTTGTAATTGATTGTTTTTGTATTGTATACTTTTCAAGTTATGTGCTTTATTTTGGGGTAAAAATATCTGCTATTTTACTATTGATTTAATGAATAAATTTTGTATTTCAAACAAAGAAATACCTTATGTCTGCTTATATGATACAAGAGTCCATGATTCCAGATAAGGGCACAATAAAATATGCCTCCAAGCTGCCAGACAGAGAACACTGGTTATGCTCACAGCTTCTCAGAGGAAACCACCAATTGTGGGAGGAAAAATTATCTCTGACTCCTCCGAGTGACCTCTAAGGTCACTTGCTTCCATTGCAGCTTACTCAAAACTGTGGGAACTAAGAAAGGGACCCTGTATCCTGTTTCTGACACAAGTGATCTCATAATTACACAACAACCAAAAAAAAGACAGTCTTGCCTATGTGTCTTTGTCCCATAGAATCATCAAGGCAAATTTTCATCCAGCCACTCTTAGCTGTAATTCCAGATGACAAGAAAAATGTCAAGAGATTTGAATCTGCAACACTGACTATAGATGAGAGTTTGTTTTGGTTGGAAGGGACCTCTAGAGGTTGTCTAGTCCAAGCCCTGGCAATGAACTAGAACACATTGCTCAGAGCCCCATCCAACCTGACTCTAAGGTAAACTCTTGCAAGTATTCTTCCCAAGAATGCCAAGGCAGTGGAAGGATTAAAAAAGAAAGGGTTATTTTAGATGCAAGGACCCCTCTTTTTTTGATGTTGAACACATTAGGCCCCAGGGGCAAATGCCCCTGCTCCTCCAAGTCTTTTTTTATCTTCTCTCTCTCCTCCGATACTCTCTTTCTGGCCCGGGGAGGCCATGTGCAAACATGTTATCTCTCTGCATACCAGAGAGAGTGGTTGAGAACTTCTCTTGCCATGCCGCGGAAGGGGGAAAGGTGGGAAGTATTAAAATTCTTTTTAAGAAAGAGTTACCATTTCGGCAGAAAGCCTTCCTAGCAAAACGAGTTCTAACTTTTTACCACAAATTCTTCCAGAAATGTATCTACTCCTACTGACCTTGAATTTGTCAGGAATAGGCTTCTACCATGTCTCTGGGCAACCTGTTTTTGGTTCTGTTACACACCAATGAAACAGAAAAGTTATCACACTTTCCAGCTGCCCACATACTATAAAATTACAAGTAAGCACTATGGCTGCACATGCATTGGAAATACAACTTGTGGTGGTAACAATAGCTTAGGCCAGACAACTGATAATTGCATCAGTTTTGTCCTTCAAAGACTTTCACCCTTTATAGGAAAAACATACAAACCTTCAGTTGCTTTAAGTAAAAACGAAAGTTGAGTAAAATGAGGTAAACAAACTACAGAGAAAGAAAAACCAATTCAAAAAAAGTTGTTGATGAGAAAGGTATTAAAACACCCAGAGTGTAAAAAAAGAACACCTGAAAAGAAGTTGATATAAGATGCTATAAGTATATTAAGATTTTTCAAAGTAACTGAGAAGCAGTACAGCACAGGGAACAATAAAAGCCACATTATTTCCAAAATAGTTGAAGTGAGGATCTACTATGGCAGGTGACCTTGTCTTACCATATCCATCCCCCGAAATCTCTTGCTTCTCTACTCCAGAGTCCCAGATCCTGAAGCAGTGAATACTGTAAAAGTATTGGTGCAGTGAGATTGATCAGCCAGGAGATATGCCATGGCAAAATGCCTGTCCTACATGTTCAACTTTTTTTCTTTTTTTTTTTTTTTTTTCCTCCAGTGGAGATCAAGCTTTTCCACTAGGTAGGTAACTACTAATGCAAGACCAAATGAGTGGGAAATGGTTGTGACTACAGTTCTGAGTCATGTTGGGAGCAAGTACTGCCAGAGTACCCCTGAAGTTTGCTCTTGGACCAGTTTGCTATAGGAAATAGTTTGCTATAGGAAATTCACTCAGATGCTTTCCACATAGTTTATGAACAAACAGGAAGAGTGAACCCTCCTTTCCTTTCTCCCAGTTCCAGGAGAGCCCTGCAGTGCCCTTTTTTGGCTCCAGCCCTCTGCAGATGTTGTGAAGTCCCAGTGGGCCCAGAAATGTGAAACTGAAGATAACTGCATCTCCAGTATGTAATAAAGTATTTGATACAAGAAAGTTACTGAGATAAGGAGAACATTAAAGTTAATACCTAATATTTTGATACAGTCTGGTATTTTGATACAATCACTTTGTCTTTTCAGCTAATGAACTAATAGATTATGAACTTAATCAAAAATGGCATGGGCAGTGAGTTCAAAAATGTCAGCAATCTTAAAGCAGCAAAAGCTTTCAAACAGTTTGCTTTCAATCAAATTTAATAGCATGGAGTCATATTTGCCAAGAATAGCAGCTGGAAATTTTAAGTTAAAAGGAATTTTCTTTGGGCAGGAAGACAGAACTAGTCAAACTAAGGCTTCAGAACAGAACAGGTTCTTCCAGTGCATTGAAATACCTTCCTGACACTAGTGACTGAGGAGCCAATAAGATGGCCTTGTCCTGGCACTCACAATACCAGAAGTGGGTGGGCACATGAATTTTTTTTGCTGCACTGATCATGAGACAATGGATTCAGAATTCTGAGAGGAGCAAAAAGGACAAAAAGTGAGACCAAAATCTGCAGAGAAGACTTTAACATCTTCAGAGATCTGCTTGGAAGAGTCCTATGGGTTATGGCCTTGGAGAAGAGATAAATCCAGGACACCTCTTTGATTTTCAAGGAGTGCCTTCTTCAAGTTCATGAATGGTTCATTCTGACATGCAGACATCAAACAGAGGCAGCAGGAAGCATGCACAGATGGACTGATTAAACTCAGATATGAAAAGGAAATATATGATAAGTGGAAGCAGGGACAACTGAACTAGGAGGAATACTGCATGATTGACACCGTCCATCCAATCGTGCAGGGCTGCGATCAGGAAAACCAAAGCCCACTTCGAGTTGAGTGAGGTGACGAATGTGAAGGGCAATGGGAAAAGTTTCTACATGTACCTGACTTGAAAGAGGGCACAGAAAAGGCTTAAGTGGTCAATGTCTACATTTGTCTACATCTTCACTGGTAAAAACAGCCTTCAGGAATTATAAGCCCTCAAGACTGGAGGAAAAATCTGAGGCAAGGAAGACTTACTTTGGGTGGAGCAAGAACAAAAGTCAGGGAGCGCTTGAAAAAACTGGACATACATAATTCCATGGGATGACTTCGAATGCACGCACAGAGCTGAAGAAGCTGAGTCATGACATTGCAAGGCCACCCTCTGTTGCCTCTGAAAGACTGTGGATGACTGGGAGAGGTCCCTGAGAGAGCAAATATCACTCTTGTCTGTAAGAGAAGGAGGGTCTGGGAAGTTACAGGCTGGCCAATCTCACCTTAGTTCCTGGGAGGTGATGGAGTAACCAATCCTGGGAACCCTTGTTAAAGCCATGGACAAGAATGTGATTAGGAGTAATCAGCATGGATTTATGAAGGGCAAATGATGCTTAACCAACTTGATGACCTTCTACAATGACATGACTGGCTTAGTGGATGAGGAGAGAGAAGCAGATGAGGAGAGAGTTCGGAATGTTGTTTGCTTCACCTTAGTAAGGTTTTTGACACCATATCCAAAAACATCTTCAGACTGGTAAGACATGATTTAAAAAGTGGACAGTGGATTGAAAAGCAGCTCAACAGCCAGCACTGAGGGTTCTGATCACTTCCACAAAGTCCATTTGGAGGCCAGTCACCAGCAGTGTAACCTGGGGGTCAATACTGGAGAAAATATTGGTATCATGTAACTGATGAGGCAGAGCACATCTTCGGTGGCTTTGTGATAAAACACCAGAAGGAGTAGCTGACTTTCCAGGTTGATATGTTGCCATGAGGAGGGATGTACATAGGCTGGAGAAATGGGCCAACAGGAACCACATGAAGTTCACCAAGTGAAATGTGAAGTCCTGCCCTTGTGGAGGAATAAATCCAAGCACTGGTACATGCTGCAGCCAGTGGGCTGGAAAACAGCTCCACAGAGAAGAACTCAATGGTCAACCAGTTGACAGCTCATCCACAATGCGCCTGCACAGCAAAGACAGCCAATGGCATCCTGGACTGCATCAGGAAAGGCATCACCAGCAGCTGGAGGAAGGTGATCCTTTCCCTCTGCTCAGCAGAGTGAGATACAACTGGAGTGCCAAGTCTGAGCTTCCCAAGTACAAAAGATACATGGACATAGTGGAGCACCTCCAGCAAAAGACCAGAAAGATGAAGGGACTGGAGCATTTAGAACCATAGAATTATGGAATCAGATGGGTTGGAAAGGACCTCTGAGATCATCTAGTCCAACCCTTGATCCACTACCACCACAGTTACTAGACTATGGCACTAAGTGCCATATTCAGCCTCATTTGTTATATGGTGAGTTAGGAGTGTTTAGTCTGTAAGACAGATGGTTCATAAGGAACTTATTTCTGTAAGTATTTGATGGGAAAGAAAAAAGTGTATGGACCCAGGCTCTTCTCAGTAGCGCCCAGTGACAGGACAAGAGGCAATGGACACAAACTGAATCACATAAAATTCCATCTGAAGAGCCATGGAAGGTTTTTTTTCACTAAAGGAGTGGTCAATCACTTGAACAGTATGCCCAGAGAGGTTGTGGAGTCTCAGCCCCTGGATATAATCAAAATCCAACTGGATATGGCCCTGGGCAGCTTCCTCTACGTGACCCTGCTGGGAGCTGGGACATGAACTAGTGATTTTAATCCTGATGAACTATGTGGCCCCTTCCAAACTCAAGGATTCTGTGATTCTGTGGTTCAGGTGAGTAGTACTGCCTTACAAATTATCTCGGAACGCAGAGAGAATCCAAAGTTTTGGGAAACAGAATTGATGTCCAAGTAAATGTTAGTGTAATCACAGCTGAACAATAGAGGAATTTTGCAATTTCCAGACATGAGGAAACTGCTCATTCAAAAATAGCACAGAAGGGTGTGGGTCTCTGTCACAGTGCCTAGACACTGTGATAAGATGATAAGAAAAGTAGTAATACTTTTCCCTCTGCTAGATGCATAGTCTGTTTTTAGGAGCTTTTCATTTTTGTGTAACTTTGTATATGTTGCTTTTTTCCGAGCATCCATCTTCCATGTTAATAATTAAAAGACCTCAAGAAATGCTGCACACTTTGTAAGACTATGGCTACAGTCCTTCCCCACATGCATCAGATATAAAGATATACACTGTACTTTAGCCTTACAAAGCTTTATTCATCTTCTTGCAGAGAAAAGTAATTAACTGGTGGAAAATACCAGTTACATTTTCACATTATCACCCATCTTTTTAAAAAACAGGACCTGGAGCCCAAGATAAAGTCAATATCAGGATTTTAAAATATACCCTTTGTTTACCATGACTGCTTTCATGAAAGCAGACTGCCATCTCCTGCAGCTCTAGTGAGAGCTTTCTGATAAAAACACAGATATGATTCTTCACAGTCCTCACCTGTTCCTTGTGAGTCTTCTCAATGCATCCTGGAAGTACATCTTACTTTTTACCTGGCTTCAGTACATCTTACTTTTCAAAGAGCATTGTTCCCATCCCAGAAAAGCTTGACAGATGGGATATTCCATAGTATAAATAGCTAGTTCACTAGGTGATCAAAATTTATTTCATTGTCAGAGAACATGTAAGAGATTTTACAAGTTCGTTTTAGTTAGCTGCCTTTCAGAACATTCTTTCATGCAACCCAGTAATTGGAACTGTGGTAATCCAGAGTGTGTGACTATGTGTGATCTACTGGTTAGGAGCTTACTATCTTGGACCTAGAGGAGTTTGAACTATAATAAATATAAAATGTCAGATAAACTAGGTTTCTTCCAGAAACATTCTTTGCAAGGCTTCTGTAAAGATGAATACTCTTACACTCAAAACTGGATGTCCAAACTGTGTGAGAATGCTGTGGTCATATAAAAGAAAAATCTTTATAAAAAGAACCAGTCTTAAAATCTCATTTGGTTTATAGGAATACGTAATGGTAAGGTAGGATAATACGTGACAACATTAGTACATCATTTGTTTAGAGTCAATTAAGTAATAATGTAACTGTATTAAAGGCAGTTTTATTCGGATGCTTGAAAGTGCAGTGTGTCTTGTCCACAATTACATATTAAGACAGATATACAGCATTACTCTTTATTGTGTACTAAGTGCCATAGCCATTTTTTGAAAGAAGTGTTGAAAGAAATAAAAACAATTTTCTTCGCTCCAATATTATATAAATTGCACTAAAATTTGACAACCACAATGAATTAAAATACACTGCAAAGAGGCAAGTTGCACAAAACCACCCTGATGAATAACAAAAGTGACCAACAAAGCAAAGCTTTGAAACAAATCACATGCAAAGTGTTTGTGTTTTTCTTCAGGGCACAGTATTGTAGCTAGAACTGCAGTATCACTTCACAAGCAGAAAAATGCTGATGTCCATATCCCCAACAGCCTTCTCAGATCTATGCTGAGACGCCTTTTGCAATCCCCAAATTTTTATTCCATGATACACTGTTACTAAGAATCTAACAGAAACTGTTCATCTGGTGAACCAGTCAAGTATTTCAATTTAATTTGTTAGGTTTTTTAATCCCCTGTTCACTTACTTCACTTTGTAGTAGTGGAGCATGAGTATTCCAAAGACTTCCATAATTTCTTGATAAAGAATTGCTGATCTTGCAATAATTACCTTTCAAACACATTAAGAACCAGCATCATCTCTTGACATGAGGAATATTGCAAAAGACAGTCAGATTCCATAGCCAACACAGTGCTGGAAGGATAAAATCAGCTCTATAGCACAAATGCCTCCCTTTGGAGGAAAATAACCAAAGAGCCAAAATATTTGTAAAATCTAAAGGCACAAGTCACACTGATATGTTTTAAAAGCAGGGGTAAAAAAAATATGGAATAACCCCTTCTTTGGAATCATGTGTAAATATGTTTACAGCACTGCTGTCAGTGTGCATCTGTGAGCAACAGGAGAGGCAGGAAAGGAGGCATGGTTGTCAGGTGAGGAAATACAGGGTTTAGTATACAGCCCTTATGACTCAGACATGCTCTGTATGCCTTTTTATAAACTTACAAGAAGGTGACAATATTCCCAAACAATATTCACCAAGCATGCTTTTTGCTTTGGAACTCCTCCCTCTCTCTCTGTAACTGAAACTTCTCCAACTTTTATCATAGCATTCAAAACCAAGCAGTTGTCATTTTCTGCCATACTGCTGACAACATTTGAAGGTTAAGGCCTCTTTGGTTATATTGTTATCTGTAATTAAGATATTGCAGGTAAAACAAAGAAGTCAATATACTATTGCATTTGGAGATCAATGCAAGTGATTATACTCAATGTTATATTGAATTTTGCTTTCCACCCTGCCTCTCTCCCCAAGAAAACTTTTAAAATCATACAAGGCACAAATGGCTAACAAGTCTTAACAAGGTTCTGTCTCTTCTTGCTGTTTCTCTTTTGGCCCTGGTTTAACAATCTTCCGTGGCTTCAGGTAATGACAGTGGGTCCCTTTCGTCCTGTCCTCTCATGAATCTGAGATATTTTCAGTGCGATTGCGATGAGAGGACTCAGCACAGCCTAAAGAGGGAGAAATACATTGAATTATATTGAGCAGAAATATCAAAAGACATCTGACATTGTAAATCCTTTTTTTAACTGTAGAATTATACAATAAATTAATATCAAAAACTGACACCAGTCATAGTTGTCTATACAGTTATACTTGGCATAATGAAGTATCATGTTTAACAGACATTTTGTGAAGTGTTACACTGAGTATACGTAAGCTATGCAGAAAAGAGAAACCACTAAATACATTATACTAATAATGTTTCTATGTCACAAGAATTGTGGAGCTCTTGTGGAATCTGCTGTACAAAAAACCTAGAAAAATTCTACAGAAGTAGAATTGTTTCTATTCTGATAACTGGAAGCCACATAGATGATATTTTCCTCTTTACTCTGTGAAGCTTTGGTCAGAAAGTACTGTAACAACTACCCTATTAGGATTTACAGAAGTGTGTTTTGAGTAATACCACATGTTAATAGGATAAGTTCCAACATAACAGCAAGAATTTTCAAGTTTTAGGCTACAGACCTTATTAAATGGCCATATATATGTCCAGATGGGTGAGTACAAGTAACTATTATGATAGTACCATGTGAAAACCAAGTAAAACACAATTTTTCAAATGGCAATTGAATCTTCTTTCAGTTAATTAAATGATACACAAAGATAAACAGACAGAGCTGAGTTTTGTGTGAAAATCTGCTTTTCAGATAATTATTTGGTTACCAAACTAGTAAGTTAATTCTCTGACCCTTAGAGATTTCCCCTGGCTGCCCTTCCAAATAAACTAATTCTGGCTTCAAACCCATCAGGTTTGAAAAAGAAATGAAACAAAACAGTAATTCTGGAGACCTTAAATTTACAGATATATTTTTATAACCTTAATATAATCAATACTTTTAACCTGTTTCAGCCACCTAACAGTTTCTGACAGGATGAGGTGTTTACTTTATCTATACAAGCAGTCAAATGGTTAAATCAAAGGACTGAAGAGACTAACCATGCAAGTAGAGTCATGCAGTAACACCATGAATGCCATTGGTGTCAAGTGAGTTTATGATTAAACTTAGCTATGCACAAGTGTGAGTGGTCTGATGTGTTATTGTTAAAAAAGCTCCATATTTGTAGATATCTATCTAGTGAATAATCACTGAAGCAGAACACAAGTCTATTAAAGTCAAACATACTTAGAGAAGATGAATATGCAGAGCACAAATTCACATATGTGAGCAATGCTGCAAAAGTAAATATTAAAATATGCCAATCTATAAGGTCTGGATGACACCAAAGCATTTGAACTTCTCTGGCACTCTTCTAAGAAACCTTTTCCTTATGTAATCTAAAACCAAGGGAAAATTTAAAAAGCAACTCTATTGACTAGATTTACTAGACTCTGCTTTCTTAGGCAATAAATGCACTCTACACTAAAATCAAAAAACAAGCCAAGCAACATTTTATACAATGCTGGAACAAAACACGAAATCAAATGAGTTTGTGTGACATCCATTTACATAAACAATTTAGGGGCTGCACTTTTGCTAAATGATTTCACTTGTTACTAAATGTTCTTCTTGTTACAATTATGCTTCTCAACATTATGCTTCTCTAATTGTCTTCTCAGTTTAATTACATTTTCTTCATCCAGAATATATAAAAAAATGAAAGTGAACTATATTTGGAATGGCAAGAGCAGAACTAGAAATGCATATGCCTTTTAAAAGCTCCTTTACCTCTGCCATGACTAGTTTCCATTTCAGTTTCAACAGATAAATCCCAGCCAGCAATCACTTATCATTAATATGACTCTAGAAAGCCTTCTATATCTCAAAGAGATCTTGATTTAAAAATATTTTTCAAATGGTTCTTTCTGCTTCAGAAATTGTAATACTTAACTATTGACATGTCAGCTCAAAAAACAATTGCAATCACTTTGTATGTTAAATAACACATTTATCTCTTGGCAACTGTTTAGGAGATATGGCGTGTTATCCTTCAGATAAAATTGAAAAATTAAAAATCAACAGAACAGAACTGATTTAATCAGAATTTTGGTTTTAGTAACCACAGACAGAAGTTATATCTCTAAAAAAATAACCAAGGTCTCACATAAAATTTGTCCCGTGATGCATCGGGTTTAGCAAGGGTTAGGTAGGGCTGAAACGTACCTGCTTGCAGGCTAAAAGCTCTGCATGTCTCTGGAGTTAGGCTTAAGAAAATAATTTTCTCAGAATAGGTCCTTAAATGCCATCTGTATGTCAAGAAACACCTTGTGAAAGCCTGTGATGTGTAGCTCTTATGCTAAAACCTGCCAACTTTCATCTGAAGTTCATGCAGTTCTGAGGCAAAATCAGCTGTCCAGCCTTAGTCTGGAAAGCCCGTGAGGCTCTTCAGCCTCTCCCTCAGCCTGAAATGAATTTCAGCCTTGTTAGGAAAACCAATTTTACACAGTCTATGCATAGACATTTTCCACAGGTCTTAAATTCATTTTTCACACTCTTAAAAGCAAGTTGCCCCATCAGTCTCATCAGTGAACAGAATTCTGCAGAATTTACCTGGGAAAAATAAAACAAACACTAAGGAAATGCTAATACCTTCAAATAGGATCTAAACCTTTTAGTGAACATCAGATAACTACACCTCTCTGTTATTGTTCTCAGACTTGTGCTCTGTCTTCTCTTACTGCACTCATCTCTGTTTTGCAGTCAGCATAGTGTTCACCAGTGCTCTTTTGGGCTCTCTCGGCTTTACACATATGCAAGTGAAGATACAAGCTGGATCAAAGTTATTATATTTGTATATATGTATATAAATTCATATGTATGTTATTATTTGTAAAACCATTAAACATTAAACAACATACTCCCTGTATCCACATGGAGAAGTAACGTAAGGCCATCTGAATTAGCCAGCCTTAAAAGAATGTTCTACTGGAGAAAAAGATTCAGCAACAATCAGTTAATCTTCTATGACTAGACATTTAGGCCCCTGAATTACTAATAATCAAAAAGACACTTCAGAAAGTAATTATTTCAGAACAAGCATTTGGACCTTGTGACAGATTTCTAAGCAGTGCTGGCATACTACTACATGTTCCAAAGGAATGTACCTCCCTGGAACAATTGTTAAAGGCTCAGAATTAAAGAGAGAGAAACAAGTGGGTTAGTGCAGAATGAAGCTGTCAAAAAAGGGCTATAGTTTAACTCCTGGTGTCATGATAAAAGATGTGCCAAGTGTTTACCATCTGTGCATCTTCTCTCTCTAAAAACTGCTATCAAACCTCAAATTCTATGTCTTCAATTGTTTGTCTATTAGTTTTGGTATCAATTAAAGTAGCTCTCCAGTTTATAATGGTAGCCTTTAGAAACACATGCTTGCAGAATGCTTTGAAGAAAATAACATCTGTAATTGCTAGCTGGTGTTGTTATTGTATAAATCATGATAAGCTGTGACATTTCAGACATAGGCTAGAAATCTTTTTCTCTCCTAACACTTTAATTCTCAGTTCTTCTCTTTTTATAATTTAAACGTGACACAAATGGTTGCTCAGACAAGTCAGGATAACTGAGACAGCTGGAAGAAGGACACAGAGAAACTGAGAAATAACTCCTTCCTTTCTTACCTCTTCCTGCTTACACATAATTTTCCTTTCTTGTGACTGCTAAAAGCTGTTGACAGTGCTCTGTAACCTGGACAACAGAATTACTATCACTTGAACTAAATGAAAGAAAAGCAAAGGCAGAAGAGAGGGGTAAATCCCTCAAAGCATGTTTTGATGGCCTTATTTATCAGAAGGAGCTTTTTCTTCGGCTGTAATATACTTTAAAAGTCAAACCATTTACAAAGCAACATTAAAAGTGAGTCAAGAAACAAAAAGAATGGCATTAAACAACTACCAAGGGAGCTTAGCACGAAGGTCACAGAGTCTGGCACCACAGCTATATCTCCTGCAGAGCTTCTGCTTTGGGGGCTCAACACACAGCTCAGCTCAATGTGCCTGCTTTGGCCTTGCATTCCAAAAAAACACAGAAGCCTTTGGAAAGATTTATGCCACAGCCACCTGTCCTGAAAGATCTAAGGAATGTGGATAGCCTGGTTCATCGTGGAACAAACTGAATCTACTTTGTAACATCCACAGCACTGGTGGTGAAGTTTATTACCATGAAGCAGCACATTTTCCACAGGAAGAAAGGAAACTGTCCTCTCTATTCTTATACGTGGTCTCCTAGTTAACTCAAATAAAATAATAATAAAGGTTGGGAAGCCAGTTCTGCCCCTAGAAATACAGGAGGGCAGGCATGATGGGTGAAACAGACAGAAGGAAAATGTAAACTGAGTGGTGCACAGAAACATCTATGTTTGCAACAGATTAGTTCTTTTCTAGTATGTCCAAAGAGTTTTGACAAAAGATCAGGTTTAGTGAACTGATGTTCTCAATTCATGAAATATTTTATAATTACTCTCACATGATCTATTTCCTTTGCAGTCCCAGATGATTTAAAAGTTGTTCACTGTACAGTTTAGTTCAACTCCAGCCAGCAACTAAGCACCACGCAGCTGCTTGCTCATGCCCCTGCCTCTGGTGAGACTAGCAGAGAACTGGAAAAAGACAAAACCCATGGGTTGAGATAAGCACAGTTTAATAACTGAAATAAACTAAAATATGATCATAATATGAATAATAAACGGAAAAAGAGAGAGAGGAATAAAATGCAAACAAACCCCACAAGTGATGCACAACAGTTCACCACCCTCTGACTGATGTTCAGCCTGTATCCACACAGAGATCAGCCCCTCGCAGCCAACTCCCCCCAGTCTATGCACTGAACATGGCCTCCTGTGGCCAGCTCAAGTCATCCGTCAAAGTTATGCTCCCTCCTGGATTCTTGTGCACTTCCTCACTGCCAGAGCATGGGAGAATGAAAAGTCCTTAACATACTTACTGCACTACTCAGCAACAACTAAAACTTGTGTTATCAACATTATTCTCATACCAAATCCAAAACACAGCACTGTACCAGCTACCAAGAAGAAAACTATCCCAGATGAAACCAGAACAACTTTATATGATTTTTCTGGATCATACTATATGTTTTAACAGCTGACCAGAGCCATGCTAAAAGGCCTTATGCTTCTAAAGTAAAGAGAGGCAATAATTCTCTCATAAACTGTGTTTGTGCTTAATGTTGTACCAATGCCCTGACAGAATCATACAGGCTCCTGTCATTTTATCACTATTAAGTGCTATTGGATCCAAGGACTTCTGGATTGTTGATTTCACTTCCTGGCTCTTGGATAAACTCACACCATAAACAATCACTTTGTTATAATCACTCATATATACAACCATGTGTAACACAATCTTTTCATATACCAAACAAGGTCCACAGGAAAATCAGTTTGTTTTTTCCTCTGCTACTTGCCATTCAAAAATTGTTTCAGAAATTCAGTGTTTGATGATAAGACATATTTTGTACATTTTTTTTTTTTAATTGGCTTGCCTTTTCCAATTAAAACACAAAGAAACAACTCCTGTCCAAAAAATCCTTGCTTGGCTGCTGCTAATCTCATGATTCTATAGCTAACTAACATGTTCTTTACTAGTCTTTCGCAAAAGTAATTGCAGCATTTGTGATTCACTGCATCCCATTTAAAGAGTACCCAATACAGATTGTACAGGACTGAGGGAGTTGGCTGATGCAGTTGCAAAGACACTCTTCATGATACTCGAAAAGTCATGGCAATCAGGTGAAGTTCCAGGTGACTGGAAAATAGGAAACATCTTTAAAAAGGGTAGAAAGAAAGACTCTGGGAACTACCAACCTGTCAGCCTCCCCTCTGTTCCTGGGAAGAACATGGAACAGATCCTCCTAGAAGCTATACTAGGGCACATGGAGGACAGGGAAGTTATTTGGGACAGCCAGCAGAGTTTCACAAAGGGCAAGTTCTGCCTGACCAACCAAGCAGCCTTCTAGGATTGAGTGACTACAACAGTGGACAAGCAAAGGGGTACAGATGTCACTTATTTGGACTTCTTTTAAGTCTATGGTACTCCGCAATAGCCTTCTCTGTAAACTGGAGAGAGATGGATTCCATGGGTGGACTGTTAGATGGATGAGGAATTGGTTAAATTGGTTAAATGATGGAATCCACAGACCAACTGTGGTCAACAGCTAAGAGTCCCAAAGAATGTCAGTGACAAGTGGTGTCCCCCAGGGTCCATATCAGGACCAATGTTATTTAATATCTTCATTAATTACATAGATAACAGGATCAAGTGCATCCTCAGCAAATTTGCAGATGACACTAAGCCAAGGGGTGCAGCTGACACACCTCAAAGACGGGATGCCATCCAGAGGGCTCAAGAAGTGGGCCCATGGGAATCTCATGGGGTTTAATAAGACCAAGAGCAAGGTGTTGCAACTGGGTCGGGGCAAACCCCAGTATCAGTTCAGGCTGGGGCATGAACAGATGGAGAGCAGCCCTGCTGAGAAGGTCTTGGGGGTCGTGGTGCATGAGAGGCTGGACATGACCCAGCAATGTGCACTTGCCAACCAGAAAGTAAAATGTTCTGGATCAAAAGCAGCATGGCCAGCAGGTCAAGGGAGGTGGTTCTGCCCCTGTATTCTGCTCTCGGTGAGACCCCACCTGGGGTCCTTGGTACCTTCCAGGGTGCTCAGCACAGGAAGGACATGGACTGCTGGAGTGAATTCAAAAGAGGGCTATCAATCTGAATAGGGGGATACAGTACCTCACCTATGAGGGAAAGCTGAGAGAATTGGATTTGTTCCACCTAGGGGAGAAAAGCCTTTGGCATTATCTAATTACGGTCTTCCAGTACCTGAAGGGAGCCTATAAGGGAAATGGAGTCCAACTTGAGGCTGAGGGGGATCCGTCTAGGAGCTAATTGGAACTGGTTCTTTTTTACATGGAGGCAGCTTCTGCTAACTTCCCCCAGAAGCTACTCCTGCAGCCCTTGTTACCAAAACCTTGCCGTGTAAATCCAATACAGTAGCAATTGCAAATGGCGTTGTAGCAGTGTTCTTCCCTAGTCAAAATGCATCAATGATCTTGCTAGCTGGGTAAATCTGGATATACAGAAAACCAATGAAATTGCTGAAAAAGGTGCTTTACTCTGTTGAAGCTTTAACATTATAAGTAGTCTATCCAAGAAGTTACTGAGGATGCAAACTGTTACTTAAAGGCAAATAAAATTAATAGATCATATCTGCAGGCACGGAGTCTGCAACATTTCTGTAAAAACTGAAGCACTTTTTGTGACTGATAGACAATGTTCAACAGCACAAGAAGAAATCTGCTAAGTTTATGGTGAGAATCTGGTGAAAAGGCAACATCAAAAATTTACCTAGGGTTCAAATGGATTTGAAAGCTTTTATGTTTTGGGACATTTTCATTTGCATTCCAGTCATGAACACACAGCTATATGGGACTTAAAACTGCAGTGTTTTGATTTACCACAGCCAAATGCTTAACCTCTTTTCCATGAAACATCCTTAGTCCTCTCTTGTATACCACAGCATAAAGGTGGTTTCCGGGGAAAAATCTGAGAGCGTGAAACGTGATTTATATTAATTGTTCTAGGCATTTGCTGGACTATCCAGCAACTTGATTTCAGCATTCACTCTTCTTAGAAAAAAGTCTGGTTATGATATAAGTTTTAGACACCTGCAAGTCTTTCCCTTAAAAGGAATCTCTACATTGTTTAGAATCTGGCATCCGTATTTCCTAACTGCAGTCTCACCATGAGGAATCCTTGGGATGCTCTGACTTCCAGACAACCTTCTTCAAAAATACTTATTTTTAAAATATTGTTCTAGAACTCAGATTACAACCCTTTAAAAAAATAGTTAAAAAAATTCAAACTAGAATGTCTTCTCTTAACAGACTTGGAGTCATTGTCCAGCATTCATCACCACACATCTCAGCCCTTGAGAGTGTTAGGTATTAGTGTGCCTTCTTGTTGTGTTAAATATTACACAAACATATATTAAAACTGCTGTTCCTGCCTCAAAGTGAGTACATTTACAACACAAAAATCATCTACAAACACAGTAAACCAGACCAAACATTGAGTGTTACTTCTGATTAAAGATGAGAACCCATAGCCACTGCTATTACAGAGGCAGTGCATTATTTGTTGACTTAATACAATCCTATTTCATTACCTGTGGTTCCTTATTGTGTTGGTTAGGATCTTTTTCATAACTCTCTGCATAGATCCGGAGAGTAGCTCTCACATGACTAGAAGCACTCATTCTGAAGATGAGCCTGGAAGCATCTGAAAAAATAATCCGCAGCCCCTATATGAGAAGAAGGAACAGCATATATATGTTATTAATTTATATATGTAAGGTGGCAGTACCTTTACATATCACCATTCACTGTTTAAAATAGAAGGTGAAAGGTAAAGGCATTTGGATGCAATTCCTCTTACCCTGGAACTTTGGACAACTCACTCATTCCTCTTTTTCCCCATTAAAGACTAGAAATTATTTTGTATGTTCTCTCCCACTCCTCATAACAAGTACTCTCTTACTTATATTTTTATTTTCTTCACCTGATTTTCTCTTGTTCTATTTGGCAGAGCACAAAATCAATGGCCTGAGAAATACGTACAAGATCTCCAAGGACAAGTGGCCTAAGAAATAGTACAGAATCCCAGGACCAAAAACCAGTTGTTAGCAGCGAAAACAAAAGACAGGACCAGCTGCTGCCCCTCAAAGACCATGCATTAATATCTGAGTGCAAGAATTTCAATAAGTTTGTAGTACAACTTGGAAAACTTAAGGAGTTAATTAATTTCAAGTACACTAATTAATGCACATTAACTGTGTGTATAATAAAAGGATTGATTAATTTATTAACTGTGAATTTGCTCTTTGCTCCCATCTTCACCTCTTCTTTTCTTTCCTCCTCCCCGACTTTGTGCAGCATATATAAACCAGAGGCTATATACTTGGATCCATAGCTTCTCTACAGGGGGCCATTAAGGCCACAGAAGCAAATAGCACAGATGAATAGTTGTAGCGTTGTAGTATTCTACCAGTTCTGCACTAATATGAAGAACTGTAAATTATACCCTCAGACTAAGTGTCACCTCTGCTATGCCACTGAACTTTAATTCCCCTTAATCCTGCTGTTGTCAAATGCCTAGTGCATAAACTGAGAGCCTTGCTACTTTTGTTTAAAGGGCAGTAAACCATTAAAAAATGAGAGAATTAAAAGAGATGCATTTTGTTCTTCCAGTTTTATCAGCACCTTGAGAAGACAGTGATGTTGGAAACACAGTGCTCCAATATTTTAAAGAAAAGTAAAACCGTTGTTTTCTCGAGTATATGCCAAAACATCTTCAGCACCATATAAAGCATTGATTGGTTGATAACTACAGAATCATAGTATGGTTTAGGTTGGAAGGACCTTTAAATGTCATCCAGTCCTATCCCCCTGCAATGACCAGGAGCATCTTCAACTAGATCTGGTTGCTCAGAGTGCCATCCAAACTGATCTTTAATGCTTCTAGGGATGGGGCATCCACCACTTATCTGAGCAACCTGTTCCAGTATTTTACCTCCCTCACTGAATATATACCTAGCCTGAATCTACTCTTTTAGTTTAAAACCATTACCACTTTTCCTGTTGCAACATACTCTGCTAAAGGGATTGTCCCCGTGTTTCTTACAAGCCCCCCTTTAATTACTGAAAGGCCACAATAAGGTCTCCCTGGAGCCTTCTGTCTCTTAGTGAATGGGTAACTTGTACCTTTCATCCTTATAATTCAAATTTCACATAAAAAAATGCAGCTGGTTCCATTCCTGGCTTGCCGGATCCTCAGGAGCAGCACTGTTATGTGCTCACGTTCACAAAAGTTAGCACAACAAGACTTATAACAAAAATTAAAACAATCTCCAATAAAAGCAGAATGTTAATTTAATTTTATGCCTTATTACTGCACTGTGATAAACAATATTCATGAGTTTCAGTAGACAGAATTAATTAGAAGCTACAGTCTTAGTGTATTATTTGCTACCTATTTTCTTATTGCTGTGTTTTCTGAATAACTTGTTTATTAACACTGATTAATTCGCATGTAGCCAACTGAACATAAATTGCTCTCCCCTGCCTACCAAAGAACAAAACTTGGAACATGCTAAATACATAGCTGGAAAATCTACATGAAGCTTAGGATAGTCTGGAAGGGCCATCTGCATTTAGAGGATGAGGAAACTACCTGAGGAAAATGGCAGCAGTGAACTCTTGTTTCATTTGCATGGATCAGTATCCCCTCCTATTTTATTGTGCTTGGAGAATCCCACTGAGGCTGCAGACGCATGGAGCTAGGAATGTGTTCTTGCCAAAAGACATATTGGTTGAACTGTGCTCTGAATAATTCAGAGCTTCTCCCTGTGACAAAACATGCTTTCTGGTTTTATGGTCTCCTTTTCAGAGTCCATCTGAAAACAGGCCAAGTCATGGTTCTCTGTATAATTCAGAGCTTCTCCCTGTGACAAAACATGCTTTCTGGTTTTATGGTCTCCTTTTCAGAGTCCATCTGAAAACAGGCCAAGTCATGGTTCTCTGTTTGTGTTACACAGTGATATGAATTAGCAATTATATTCCAATATAGAGCAAGGGCTTTGGGCGAAAATTAAGGGAAAGAAAAGTGCAATGAAAATCCACAAGCTGTTTTTCTAAAGTACAAAGGTCACAAATCTGCCACGCCTGTAATTTTCCATTGGACTTGGATACGACAATATCCTCATATCTTGTTTCAATAGTAATACACACAGATAGTAGCTAAGTGGTAGATGGGTTGCTCATGTTTTCTGGATGCAATGATGAGTGGGAACTATAAAGACTTTCATCAGAATGGCATGACAACTGTTTTAATGGTTTATAATATCATTTGCTAGGGTCTGGTGAGGTCAAGTAATTACCAAAGAAATCGGGACAAAAAATATAAACAACATAAAATCAGGACAAATTTTAATATGAGTCATAGCTCGTATTCAAGATATTTGAATATACATTTACACCTGGCAAAAGTGCATGGTTACTCTTGAGCACATAATGAGTTTCAAAACACTGACAGCTCAGTTTGAACTGCAGCTCTTGAGAGCTGAGGAATCTCAGTATAGGCAGAGCCCAAAAGGAATGGGTGATTTGGGCTAGAGAAGTCATTTGTGCCCACACAGGGTACAAATCTACTAAAGTCTTCTGCGTGCTGTTGGCTAAAAGCAGGTATTTTACCCTAATCATGTAAATTCTGTGGGTCACCAAGAGCAAGAAAATTTAAACTTTTTTTGTAATATATGTATAGCAAGTGGGTATTTCAGATAGAAAATAGAAAAAGGAAAGATCTTCTTTTCATATGACATTTCCCACTGTTCCAGAAAGGGAACCCTCCCTATACATGCATTGCTGCCAACAGGGACTTCATCTCATCCTATGTTCACTGTGAGACTGCTCTCTCCAATTATGTACAAAAAGTGCAAGCTAAACCAGAGGTGGATTATCTTATCCAGACCAAGCTATCTTAAGTAGTAAATGCAGTATTTATCAAAGCAAAGCAAACACCATCCTATAAATAAATGGACAGTCTTGCCAGCTGAACTTTAGAAACAACACTGTTGGATACAACGTGACAACTGCAAAACCTTGCTACTCCATCACTACAGCCATACCTGTCTTTTAGTCACAGTGCCATCCACAGGATCTACGAACTCAAAGCTGTCTGTTCTTTCCACACTGTAGATATTGTCACCCACAGCAAACTGCTGATGGCTGAATGATTTGTCAGTGATCAAAGCTTCCAGGTCTCTCATTATGAAATATGCTGTTCTGGGTTCCAGTGCTTCATAATCAAACCTTGCATATATATCAAAAAAAAAAAGTAAAATCAAAAAGTAAGTTCTCAGAGCCCCAGAGAAATCAGTTCTGCTTTCACAGAACTCTATATACTCAAAATTAGCAATTTACTGCTCACTTCAAAAATCAGAGGTGGAACAATGAAGTACTGATTGTAAATTAAACCAGCATACATGTGCAAGTCCTGTGCAATCTGACCACTACATGTGTGCACCACAGTTCTAACACTGGCCACTGACTCTGAGTCAACAGAAATAATTTAGAAAATGCACAGTTTCTAAAGTAGCATAGAAAATATCACTGATACACAGCTGGCTTTCCAAGATTAAGGACACATTGCAGTGCTCAACAGACAAGTGAAATAAAGAAAACTTTGCTACAAGTTTTGAGGAACAGCTACATCCAAAAAGCCTTACAAATTGCAAAATCCTCTGAGTTAAGAGAGGGGCAGAAGCTAAAATGTAAATGATGTCTGGACCCTTGGAGGAGTTAACCTAAATGGAAAGTAGGCATAGTTTCAGTTCTCACTAAAACACTGTCATATGGAAGCACTTGTAGAAAAAAATGCAGCAGTAAATGTTTCTGGGATTTTGATTCTTTTTCTATGTCATGTAACAAGCCACACCTAAATATTTCACAAGTAAGCAATTTAAATCTTTCTGCCATTCAGTATCAGAATAGTCAATTACTTATATACTAGCAGCAACATACATACGCTGCTCCTCCTTCTGCCACTTACTCATCAGGAAAAACCTGCCTACAGAACAGTGATAATCCATGGCAGATTTTCATTCTGTAGCCACTGCTAATGCACACCTAAGTGCAGCTGAGCATATCTAAACAATAACTGTATCAGAATTCTCCTATCAACTGCAGAAGTTCCTGTGCCTTTTCCTCATTTTTCTCACCTGCAGTAGTAGTGCCGGCCAAATTTTGCCCAATGATCCCTGACAATCTCCTCCACACTCTGCTTTCGGGCTGCTAGGATTGAAAGCCAAACTAGCACAGCCCACAGTCCATCTTTCTCTCGAAGGTGATCAGACCCTAAAGAGACAGGCATAAAATGCATTATTTGGTATCACCACAAATCAGAAAACAAGGTGAGGAGGCTGGGCAGATGCCTAATTTAACTTTGTACGTCACATAATGGTCATCAATAGTACCTCTAATATCTTCCAGACAGACAATCAGAACTGAAGTTTAAAATATGATTTATTAATATATGAGAAAATCCATATTTCTCAGGTTAAATAAAAATATGTACAACTATTTGAAAAGAAACAGTAGCAGTAGGAAAACAATTTTAGTCATGATTCCTGCTCACTGATAGGATGTTTTCACCTCTGCTACTATTTCAGTATGGGGCTAGATATGCAAACCTAGTCATGAATCAGAATGTTTTGTGTTTAGAGAGTCAAGTCTAACAGCATCTCCTTATCTCTGCAGATGTTCATCTGTCAAGCTGCAGTGAAAGAATTTTCAGGATGTTCATGATCTTCCATCAGGACAAAATCCAAGAGCTTGAAAAGATTTTTCTGGCAAAAAAACCCCAAAGCAAACCAGAGAATGGCACTTTTTCTCCTTTCTACATTTCTCCATACCATCTAAAGATGTTTGGATGCCCAGGTCTAAATTGCTTCCTAGGTTTATATTTCTGAAGAGAGAAGTTATTACAACAATGAAGACCAGTAACAATTTTGCAATATAATAAATATAATAATATAATTTTGCAATATAATAAATAGGATTTAGCACATAGTCTCAGACACAAGTAAGATCCAGGACCCCTGACATTCAGTTGTACTGAAGACAATTGTATAGGTTAATAGACTTATGAAACTTGAAGAGATATCAAAAATGTGGTCATTGCTCTGGCATAATATACTAGATTTGGCTGAAGCTTGTTTGCTGCAACCTTATGGCTTTCTGTCTAGATGCACATTATTGAAATCCTGAGTACAAAGTAAGTGTAATAATTCAGCAGTTTTGTTTTCTCCAGGAATTTCCTACTGATTATAGAATCAACCAGTTGAATTGCCTGTGTCCTTAGAAGATACTTAGCAAAATCCTCCAGAGAGGAATCTAAAAAGTTTTAGGTTGAAAATCTGTTTTCTGAAGTATCCTCCTTCCTCAAACACAAAAATCCAGTTGCAGCAAGACTGCTTTGCAGTGCTATGGCTTTACATAACAGCCTGCAAGGTCCACACACTCATCTGTCAAAACAGCTGTGTTTTGCTACTGGCAGAGGACACAGTTACCATAATATAAATTGATGTACTGAAGCTACTAAATCTGTGAAAAACTGTTAACATATTAAAGGCATATAAGGAAAATAACAGGATGTGCAGAGAGCCATCTTAGGGTTCAGTCCTACAGTCGCTGCTGATGCTTTGAACTTGCAGCCCCACTTCTTAGGAAAGATCAGCAATCTAGATAGCAGCCTCTACTCATATGGTTTTGCTAAGAACTTGTCCTGGGTCTACCACAGCTCTGACTGGCACTTGCACTTTTTGTGTTACATTCAACTTCAACACTCTGAATCTAACATTAACTACTTAAGTAAATCCAAATTCCTATCCAGCACAAGTTCTATGGGAATGATTACTGAACACTTGTAAAAAGGAGAAAGACTTGCATGAAGACTAATTATATTTGTGTCTATGTGTAAGGTACTACAGAAAAGGGCATTTAAGAGCTGCAACAGTAATGGTTCCTTTGCATTTGCAAAGTGGCTGTCATGATAGTAAGAGCACCTCATTTCTGCTCCTTTTTGTATGTCTTGAACTGTAATCTGAGAACTCTCCGCAATAACAGCCGTCTCCTACTGCAATAGCCAGAGCTCAGGGCTGCTCCTTGAGGAGCTGCTGTAGTAGGAGCTACAGCTCACTCTGTTCCCTCCTCGTGAACCCTGCATGCTGTGAAAGCACGGAGTGCCAAACAATCAGAAGAAAAAGGGTAGGGTTATTTAGGAGCTCCCAAAGCTTTGCAAATAGCTTCAGATAAGAAAGGAAAACAAATGTCCCCCTAAAAAAAGTCAGTCCTTTGGGCAGTCAGGTCATAGAATCAAAGAATTGTTTGGGTTGGTAGGGACCTTATAAAGGTCATCCCTCACCTTTTCTACAACCTCCTTGCAGTAACACGCTAGATCAGCTTAAGGATACCTTCTACAGGAATGCCAGCAGTATGTCCTATGGATAATAAAGTCAGCTTCCTTACTGGCAAAGCAGATAGCACAGTCACAGTCATGGGTACCATATCCAAGATAATGGTACAGGCTTCTGTCCCTGCCACCAAAAGAGAAATCTAGAAGAGAACTGTCACTTCCCCCTCAGCATACATCGTTCCTCTGGTAACAGCATGAAAAGTCATCAGGTCATCATAGGGGCTGAGGACACTCAAGCGGCTGGGAGCACTGGAGGTTCCCCTACACCAGCAGGACAGGAGCAGCCAGGGCCCATCCCATTGCTCCAGAAGCAGGGTAGCCAAGGGAATCAGGGCAACCTCAGCCCTGGGCATCCGGTACCTCCCTGGGGATGGAGATGGGGCAAGGCAGGCCAGGATGTGGGGTCATGGGCAGGCCTGGCTTAGGGAGGTCCTTAGGTGGGTGTGGCAGGCCTATGGGGAGTTGGAGACTGGCGCTGTTGCAGCATTTCTGGGGCTGGGGCTGACAGCCTGGGTGCTGCTCCTGGGCAGTGGAGAGGACCCAGGGGGCCAGGCAGGGCACTGGTAACGGCAAGCTCACCCCACCATGGCTGTTCTTTTTCTTCTTAACCTGCCTGCCTCTCCTTTCAGCCATTCATCCTTAGCACTGAAAAATTCTGTTTCACCTAAAAAGTCATCTCTGTTGCTGTTATCACCAGCCACTTAAATGGCTTAAGTGTCTCAACAGACACCAGCAAGAAGTGGAGACATGGCACTAAGCTTAACCCCTTAGCAACTTGTTCCAGTGTAAATGACCATTTATTCTGCTGTTGTGTAACACACTTCAGACTGCAGGTCAGCAAATCATACAGGGAAAGGCACAGCAATCATTCAGCAAATCATCACCACTGAGCAATGGGCCGAGCTGAACACCAAAGAGATGCATTTTGATTTAACTAACACTTTAAATACGTTTCACCAAACTAAAATGTTCCAATGAAACATGGGCAAGAACATTTCTGTAAGGCTGTCTACTGTGAATCTACAAGGAGGTGCCTCGCAACTATGTATTCCTGAAATCCAAACAGTAATATTCCTCCCAGCTTGCTGAAGGCTCTCAGTAATCTCAGTATGATTCCCAGTGCTACTTTTAATTGAAACATCCTCGGATTTAAGGAATTGTGTTTAATGAGCTGAAGTAAAAAGGGAGAACAGAGGAGTCAACAATTAATTTTTCTGATTTAACCATTACATATAATTTGCCATTGTTCAGGGAAATTATAAGACCTGCAAGTGTTTCAACAACTTATTTTTAAGTTAATATGCTATTTCTCCATATAACAAAGCAAAAGTTATTTTTTACTACTGCAACAGTCAATTGCTATGTTCAGACTCAGAGTGAACAACCTGGGAAAAATGCTCAGAGCATGTTACCATTCATAAAGAAGTACTCAGCTTACACAGGCTTAAACTTAAGAAAAGTTTTCAGAGGCAGTAGCTTGAGAAACAAAGTAAGTTCATGCAAATACATTCATATGACGATTTTTGTGCTATTTGAAAGCTGTTGGACATACATGCTGGCTTTTACATGTCTAATTGGGAGCCCCTGGTGGTCTAGGGGGTAAAGGTGCTGCACTGTCACTGCAGAGACCCGGGTTCGATTCCCGGTCGGGGCCACTCGCCGGGCAGATGGAGCTCGTTAGCCCTGTAAGGCAATCCATCTACATCCTGAGGACCTCGCTGCCACCGTCCAAGCGTGCTTGGCCCCGGCAGATGAACCTCAGGATTAAAGGGTGGGCTCAGTTCCGCGCACACTGTGTCTCACCTAAAAAATCCAGTGCGCAGGCTGGAAGGTGTAAAGACCTTCCCCGGATCTTCGTTCGCGAAGACTGGCCATTACATGTCTAATTTAGATATCTGAGATATCCAATTCTGAGAGGGACAGCAAGCCTTGAGGGTCATATGCACAAATAAAATGTAACTGCTTTTCCTTATCTTAGTCATCCCTCTCTAGTATATTGCATTTTATAAACATTATTTTAAAACAAGAAAAATCACAGGAGTACACAAACACACAGTAAATAATTTTGGTTGCACACACTTTGAGTCTTAAAAATTTATCATCCAGCAGTCTGAAACTTGATATTTTAGGCAAATGGAGATTTAAGGGCATTCTGATCTCTTCCCTTATTCAAGTTAATGAGATTATTTTAGATTTGTGTAACTGTAACATATACCACCAAACAGCTCGTTCGAGGTTTTCATTCATTTCAGCAACAGTACATTATTATATTCTCCACTAGTTCTTCCTCTGCATAATCTTTCAGGGAAAGATGGCTGACATTTATAGAATGTGGAAATTTGGAATGAAGCAAACAAATTTATAAAAGTTGTAGCAATCACTGAAGTGGCTTAAACTGCAGAGAGATAAATCGGTCACACAGCTCTCCTAATCCTGATTAATAGTTTTCTGATGAAATTTAGAAACTAATCGCTGCTACTCATGCCCCTCTTTGAACTGTATGCTGCTCATTAGTCATAGAACCAGAAAGCAACTAACTTTATCTGACAAGCTCCCCACACTGCTACAAAAATGGAAGAAGTTTTTAAAGCATTGGTTGAGCTCCAAGATCAGCTGCCAGAAAACAAGTTTGGGAAACACAGCTCTTTGAGATGTTTTCAAAATCTTTTGTCCTTTTATAGTAGAAAATTTGCTTTTATTTACTTGTCAGAGCAAAATCCCTTGTGTTATAAAACCAGGCTCTGTATTAGTTGGAAATACCAACTGGGCTGAATTACCTGCGTACAGTGAGCAACAATGGAGTTTGATGATAGAATGTAGATTTGTAAAACTCCTTCCTCTTGCGCAGAGCCCCAAGTTTCCCACTCTGATCACTATATGGTATATTTATACAAATATTACATGCTGAAAGCTAAAGAAGTGCCAAGTTTCAACTCCCTAAATAGATATGATGAGCAGAAGCTGTAAAATTGATTCAAATGCCCAATACTGGCAGAAACTTGTGAGGGTCACACAGCTTAGGACATTATTAAAAGATTTGCAATAAGGTAAATATTTGCTGCTAAAAATAGCTCACATTGCTACAGTACTGGTCATCTGCAAACCAGACTATGTTTTACGAAAAAACCTGCTGGCATATGTTGACACATTTTTCAGACAGCTGCATTGAACTGAAAGATGATAAGAAACTGAGGCAGGGAGAAAAACAAACTTTAGGCATCATAATCATTGCAAAATTGCCTATGTAAGTGTCACAGAGTCACAGAATAGGTAAGGTTGGAAGGGACCACAGTAGGGCATCTGGTCCAACCTCCGTGTTCAAGCAGGGTCATCCTTGAGCACATGGTACAGGACTGCATCCAGACAGTTTGTGAGCATCCCCAGCGACAGAGACTTCACAATCTCTTTAGGAACTCTCTTCCTGTCATCTATGTTTTTTACACAGCAACTACACATGCACTGAACCCCACGCTCAAGTTCTCCAGATGCCCATGGGATTGAACCTTGAGGATCCAGATTTGCCTTTAGATGGAACTGGATTAACCTGGAGGTCAAGAGGCTTTCTGCACTAAAGTGCTGTAGGTACAACTAATTCATCTGACAAGAACACACCACAGCGCAGAGATACAGCTCTCCACACTGGCAGCAATATGTTGTTCAAGCACCCTTAGAATTCACAAGAGACGGGATTTATCAGGAATCTGAAGAATTAATGATAGGACAGGAGCATCAGATTAATACAGGAATATGGAGAGTGATAGGAATGCAGAGATTGGTCTGAGACAGGAGCTGCAAATTTGGAAGAGAGGTTATAGTACAAAACGCAATTGTTTTAAGGCCCTACAGAAAGATACAAGTAAAGGAAAAAAGTCAAGGGCAAGAACAGACAGAAGTTAGAGGAATTTTATTCCCTATCTGGAACAGACAAACCCCAAATGCCCTTCCTTGACCTCCATGAGTGTTTCTCTTCTCAAATTCAACTACTATTGGATACTGAGGATAATAAAGTTAGCCAATACAGATTAAAAAAAAAAAATGCCCTCACTTTTCAGTAGATCAAGACCTCAAGCCTCTTTTTTGGTTTTTATTTTCTATATAGCTGATCTGCAGGGTCCACCAGTACCTGGGACAGCCTGATGAGCAAGACCTGAACAGTGTGAAAGGGAAATAAGATGTTTGTCTTTTTTTTTACAACTGGACCATAAAATTTTAATGACAAGTCTCCTCAAAGAAGATACAGCTTCTACTAAGCAACCAATGATTCTTCCTTTCTCCCTTAGACAAAAAGCATCTGAGAGTCATACTCAACATCCTCTCAGATGAAGATGGTCTAGCAGACTGACTTCCCAAGTAGTAACAGGCCCATGACAGTGGTTTGTCACGGCATATGGCACGTAGAGGCCACCCATGTTTGTTTTACATACCTCTACATACAAACCTGCAAGCAGCAGGATATGCTGCACTCTGTAAGCTAAGGTATCTAGATGTACTTCAGCCTATGGGAACTCACCATCAAAATTCTTACAAGTTCCTTCCAGTTAAAACCCACACTTCCCTTTCTGCAGCATGATGCTGACAGTAGGATATTTTTTCAAAATAATTTGGGTGCTAATGAGGTCATATAGGTGTCTCTAAACCCACTCAAGTTTCATGAAAGTATCTGGTTTTGCATGAGCAGCAGGAACTTCAAATATTTAGAGAGAAGAGGTACAGATTTGACCTTGTGAAAAAGCGTCAAAAAGCAGTGAGAGCTGCAATCTCCCAGTTCACACCTCTCATGGGCAAATAGAGACAGAGTTCAACAACACACCGCAAAGCAGTATATTCTGACTGGTCAAGATCTTCCTACCCTTCTCTTCAAATTAGAAATCACATAGCAACCTTGCAGAACACCCTGTAGAGAAAGTATCTATTCAAAAGACACTTCAAGGCAATACAAACCTGTGCCACTCACTGTGATTAGTCAAGGAATCCAGGTTGCTAATCATAGGACATTGGTTACCATTCAAAACAAAGAGAAAATTAACATTAATTATTAATTTGTCTTCCTTCTTACTTAGAGACACCTAAAGAAATTTAACACATTTTTGGTTCTTCCATCATAGTCCATTCAGATCTGTACGGTAAATGACACATAGGGTGGCATGTCTTTGGATTAAAGGTATCCTCATTTTTTAAGAAGTAGCATTCTGCTTTAACTGACCTTAACTGAAAAAAACAAAATAAAACTTAACTCAATCAAAGCAAATGAAACAAGTTTCACTGCATGGTGAATATTTTCTACAAAAAGCTGCAGCCAAAGAATTTCACATTCAAAATAAAGAACTCTATGGAACTCACATCAAAATACAGAATAAACTATTAACCAGGTATATGGTTAAGTTATTCCAGTACATGCTCTTTCAAAAACACTTGTAACATAACCGGTCTAATAAATAAAAAGAAGGAAGAATTTCTGTGCTAGAATCCAGGAAAGAAAAAAGAGACCCATTCTGAAATTTATTCAGTTTTTCTCATAAACTGCAGCCATATTTGTAAAGATTTACACACTATATATTTTATTGTTTGCTCTAATGCTTACTGTCAGCACTATATTTCTGACGATTCAAATTTGTTGTTCGTTCTGCATTCTGTTGCTTGACTGGTTCTTGTGACAGCTAAGAGAGAAATACCCAGGGAAAACAGAGACGCTAATATGTAACTGAATTTCTTCTAATGATGATTTGATCTGACGTTTGATTAACTGTAACGTTTCAAAAAGGGTTGCCTACAACAGGTTTGTTTAGACATACCATTGGACATACCAATCCTCATACTTTGTACACCTAATCACATTAGGAAAAACCACGTGGTTTCCATATGGGCAAAATCCCTCCAAACGTTGTTGCAGTCTGTGAAACGACTATTACAGTGGAACCAGTGAGACACTTCTGCATTACATCTAAGTCAGAAGAGAGTGCCAGGCACCTCCAAAAGCTGTCTGGATAGTAATAGGTTCGCCTGTCACTTCTGAGCGTCTGTCTTCCATATTTTTCACACCTCTGGTGGAGGTACTGGACACCACAGTTGAAAGATGACCATCAAAATGTGAACAACAGACAGTTCTCTGTTCCAGCACAAAACACTTAATTTGCTGATTTTTTTGGGCTGATTGACCACAGGCATCCAGAAAATTAAAAGCTGTCAATAAAAGTCTGTGGTAATTTTGGAGTACGTATTACTTACCAGTGCCAAAACTCTCCTCTCCACAAAGTGAACAACGTCCAGAGTCCATGAGATTGGAAAAGTATCTCCATCCTGCTGGTGTCTCATACACAGGAACCTTCATTACTTTTGCCACTCTGGAATAAAACATCACATGATTAAGACAGTGCTTTTCTTATATACAATATGAGGTCAGTTGAGGAATATTCTAGGTCTCGCTACACCTCCTAACAGCTGGGCTATAAGTTAAAAAAAAACCCAAAAAATATCAACAACACTGTTCAAAATTGATCCTTGTCTCAGAACCTAACTTCAAACAGAACCCAGGTGTGTTTATACACTAAGTGTAGTATTTTGGAAAATGTAGGACCTTACCTCAGTAGGCTTTACCAGTATCTTTCTCTTCTTATTGAGAAATAAATAGTTAACTCTAGATACACAGTTTTGTTATACCAATATTTTTAATGAAAGTTAAAGTATCATGTTGAAGTACCTTCCCTTACAAAATACAGGTGATCAAAATCAATATGCTTGGAAGACATTTGTACTTCTGTTAATGTGATCAAAGCCAAGACAATAGAGGGATGTTTCCATGATACAGAACATCCTTTAAAAACCTTTCCCAGTCTAAGACTGAGTTTGAACAAGAACTGTTCCCTAATTTTCCCTGTCTCCTCTGACACGAGATGAGCTCTCTCACTATCTGGGAAACGTGCCAGTATTTTCAAGAACCAAAATTAACCGCCATATAATCTGGATGTGTGTTTCTCTTCCCCAGGTTGTTAACTGGTAACTATGCATATTATAAGCTATAATGAAAAAAACCTTTTTATTGGCCTAAAAAACTAGAAAGAAAGAAAACTCACCCAACAACTCTAAAGAACTCACCACCAAGATGGGATTTATGCTGAATGAATATTACCAATCTTCTGGGTTCTAATTATATTTGCTGGGTTTCACTGTGTGCCTAGGATTTTCAGGACCAACTCTTTTATAATATGAAAAATAAGAACTGAGATATAGTGAAGCAATCTGATCAACTAACAAGGACCTTATGATTGCTCCAGCATTCATACCTAACAAACATTTCTTAAAGCAAGAAAAGTTAAGTAATTTTAACTGCAGTCAAGTCCAGGTAAAGTAGACCAATCAAAGCTGGATTCAGTGCACTTAACACAATCCACCCAGAAGTTACATGTCAAGGTGAAAGCAGTCTCTGATAACAGAGACACCTGTTTCTTGATGATACAGCACTCTGTCCTAAATTAGGCACATAAAGTAGATGGGATGAACTGACTAGATACGCCAGCACTAATCCTTTCAAAAACTACATAAATGACAGAATCATCAAGGTTGTAAGAGACCTCAAAGATCATCTAGACCAAACATCAACCTAGAAGGACCATAATCCCTTCTGGTCCCACATCCAGAGGCCCCTTGAACGTTTCTGGAGATGGTTACTCCACCACCTCCATCAGCAATTTATTCCAATACATTCCAATGTATAACCTTTCCAATATCCAACCAGAACCTTCCCTCACAAAACATAAGGCCATTTGTTTTTGTCCTTTCACTTGAGACATGGAAGGAGAGACCAATCTTTATCTCAGTGCAACTTCTTTTCAGGTAGCAGAGAGCAGTAAGGTTCCCCCCCAGCTTCCTTTTCTTCAGGTTAAATAAGCCCAGGTCTCTCAGCCACTACTCATATGCCTTGTGCTCCAGACCCTTCATCAGCTCCACTGCTTTTTTCCAGACTTACTTCAGCACCTCAATGTCCTCCTTGTAGTGAGAGGCCCAGAACTGAATCCAGGATTCAAGGTACGGCTGAGTACAGGGGGACAATCACTGCCCTGGTCCTGCTGGCCACACTATTGCTGGCAAAGGCCAGGATACCATTGACCTTCTTGGCCACCTGGGCAAGTGATCTTGGCCACTGCTGGATCATGCTCAGCTGCTGTCTCAGCGCTGCGCTCCAGTGCCTTTTCCGCCAGGCAGCTTTCTAGCCACTCTTCCCTCAGTCTGCAGTGCTGCCTGGGGTTGTTGTGACCCAAGTACAGGACCCAGTACTTCGCATTATTAAATCTCGTGCAACTGTCCTCAGCTCATCGATCCACTCTGTACAGACAGGTCTGCAAACCCTTTATACCCTCCAGCAGTTCAACACTCCTGCCTGACTTGGTGTAATTTGTGAACTTACTAAGGGTGCACTCAATCCCCTCATACAAATCATTGTTAAAGATGTTAAAACAGGATCAGCCCCAGTCCCGAGTCCTGGGGAACAGCACCATTTGTGACCAGCCACTAAATGGACTTAGTCCCATTCACAGTGGTAAGTGGTGACATGACAGTTCAGCCCTTAAGTATTGTCTCTGAAGTTTTTGTATTGTTAACCAGCACTGATATTAAGTCCCCAAAGAAACATTTCTTTCATTAAGAAATATCCATTGCTATACACATTTCCTCCTATTTAGCCTAGGTGTTAATTTTTGTACTTACATCCTACATCTAAAAAGAGTAATTTTAAAATGAGATAGAGTAACCATTGCTGATATCTATTTTAAAAGAGCTAAATATGTACATGAAGAAAAAAGTATTATCAAAATGGTTAATCCTAAACTGAGCCTTCATATGTCTAGTTCAGAGGTAGAGGTAGGTGTATACCTCCTTGTGTTTATATAGCACTATACATTTTATGGACTCTCAGAAAGGCTGCTGCATAAGGGTGGTTTCACAGAATAGGTTTCTGTCTGGCTCTGTAAAAAAATCAAGAACATAAAAGGATTTAATCTCGGTATGACAGTAACTGCAAGCTGAAAACAGGACTGTACTGCCAAAAAAATAAAAAACAATAAACCAGAAAATAATAGCTAACATGCTGGAAGAACAAAACCAGTTCTCTCGAGGTAGTCTAACAATACAGTAAGGTTATGTTTGCTTGCACAAATGTTCCCATATCCCGGTACTGTTTTGGAGAAGGAAATAATTTCCCTTTCCCTTTTCTGTATTCCCCTGGTCTGAGGATAAACAGTCTAACAATGAACTTAGTTTGACCGGGCACCAAAAGCTTCCAGAGGTTCTAGTAGTTTTCAAACTGCACTAGGCTACCACTGAAAATACAAATGTTATTTCTGTCGGCATGCTTCTTTTTTATTGACATTTTGCTGAAATAAAGAATCATCGCTGGAAGTCTAAATAAGTGCAGAATGTGCCTTTATGCAACCTATTCAAGGCAAATGACCACCCCAGAAAACATGAGAAGGGTTCCAACATGAAGATACAAAAATTCTCAAAGCTGCATACTCAGAGAAATAATGTGCTGCATCAGATCAAATAAATTATCACACAAAATACAGGAAAACACCCTCAGAGGAAGGAAATTAATATGTGACTGTGAAATTACTAGATCTTCAAAGCCAGGGAAAACAGAGATAAGACACAGGAAACGGGAGGTGTTTTTTTTTTTAATGTTCCTACATCTGCTTCTTTCTAAACAAAAAATGTGACTGGTATTACTTCAGTGGGGAGAAATTTAAAAAATACATATAACCTTCACAGAATCATAGAATTAACTGGGTTGGAAGAGACCTCTGAGATCATCAAGTCACACCCTTGATCCAACCCCACCGTGATCACTAGATCATGGCACTCAGTGCCACATCCAGCCTCATCTTAAAAACCTCCAGGGATGATGAATCCACCACCTCTCTGGGCAGGCCATTCCAATGCCATTCAATCTCTCTGTAAAGAACTTCTTTCTAATATCCAACCTATAATTTACCAAAACTTTTTACTTTACCAATCTGCTTTTTTGTAAACAAAATTACTAAAATTCAGTCACAAAAGCCAGGTTTTTGTTTAAAGAAGTTCCATCTGAGACTGGCAGAATCCCTGTGGATGAAAATTTGAAAATTAGTTTCTAGGTACCACTGAATGTTTCCAGCACTATTTCATGCAGCATATGGCTTCATGACAAGTTTTATAGATGTTAGGCAAAAAAAATGCTTAGGATGAGGGTTTTAGGAACTTGTAATTCTGCAAGAACAAATGCTGATAAGTCACAGTAAGGATTTTTATCTATAACAAATCATAGACCGAATAATTACCTTCTACTATGTTTTTAGCAATGTACCTTCACAGGACAGTTCAAACAAGACTATGTATGTACAGGTTTTCAAGTTTCTCTTCTCTTTCCAGCTTTCACTGGAATCCTTAAATTTGGGAAATCAGAAAGGAAAGTCAAGTGGTTAAGAAAAAGAGTTTTACCTATATGAGATCTCTTGATGAGACAGAATACTGCTTCTCTCAGAAAGAGAGTTTTGAATCTAGTACTGCAAAAGGTTTATATCTTCCAGAGGTCTCACTCAACAGCACAAATTTTGTATGTCCTTACATATATGTATAAGGATTTACATATAAGATACTGATGCAGCAGTGCACCTGTAAGGCTCTGACTTCTTGGGTTGCAGGTATTAGCTGTCAAAAGGCCTGACTTGATAGATGGAATACGGTTCCAGAGCAATTTAAAATAAAAACTGGAAAAAAGTATGCCCTATGAATAGGTTAATTTACCTTGCCTGTCTGAAGTAAAGGCATTCTATTTATGTCTAACCACACAGTTGATATACCTGTGTTTATATGTTCATGAGTATGAACTATGTAGAAAGAATACAACTGACCATAGATGTTCTGCTTCTTGTCATCTTGGACATTTAATGGGACTGACTTCAAAGTCAGTAGTGTAGTGTAAGTGCTCACTACATCAATGAGATTACACAATAAAGATTCTTCAATCTGTGTGTAGCACTAATTAGCTCTTGTTAGACTAGGAAACAGAGAATTTACCCTGGTAACTAAACTGGAAATTAATGACCTTAGTTATTCTGACCATATTAGAGCTAGGGGTGTTTATGATCCCAGTATGTTGAAATACTAATTAAGGGGAAAAAGATAAATCAAAGAAGAGTGGACTGTACTTTTTGCAATTACACATATTATTTAAAACTATATTTTGTGAATTTAAAAAGAGTAGGAGTAGATGCTTTTAATGTGGAGATAACAAAATGAGTTAAAATCAGAATAAAAATTATTGTACCATTATATAGTTAAATTTGTCCTCCTACTGTACAGTTTCACTGTCATTTTTATTTTGAAGAACTAGTCCCACACTACCTGTACTGACAGCCCTCTTTTTATTCAAACTTGAGGAAATTGAATACAATGCAACCATGAGAAGCAGTTTCATCCCAAGAAAACAGATTTATTGGAGAGTTTAGTACAAAACCAGAACTGTTAAGCCAATTCTTGAACTCTACAATAAGTCTTACCTAAGCATGAGCTGGCCAGTTCATAATAAAGGTAATAATGAACATAATTATAGCCTTCATAATAAAGATCAGGATTTTTACAAATTTGCTGACAGATTTTAAAAAAAAATTAACAGCTAACATTGCTCCTTCTGCACCAGGCAACTGAACTACTAATTGTACAGCTGCATATCTGAATATCCCATGTTTTCTTCCTTATACTTCATAGCCACCTGCATGTTACCTAACTAGAAAAATAGAGGGTATAGGACTCTTGATAGTCCACATTATTTTCCTTGGAATTACAGTAAAAATACTACTGTGTATATTGTGTAAAAAGGTAACTTTCCATTAAAAAATGTTATTTTATTTACAAGTGTTAATATCCTTGTGTTACCTTTCTTTAAGTTTTCAGTAGAAACAACAGACTATTTTTTACAGGTGGGCTAATAAAGCAAAGTGGTCCTTGAGAGTATCTCCCAGACACCGTAGTCTTGCACTAGCAAAATATCTCTGAAATCAGCAGAATTACCCTGACTTACATTAACAAAAGTCAGAGGGAAGTTTTCTCCAACTTAATCTATATAATGCCACAAAAACAATACAAGTCATTCAGATACAATAAATGGCCTGCAGCAAGCTGACTTTCTTCTGACTTTCTTGTGAAAATCCAAGAATAGATCAGTCAATCAAACAAAATTTTCCTGCCAAAGTTTGTGATGCTTGTTCACCACAAAGATAAAGGTCACAACACTGGGGGAAGGGTTTTCTTTGACAGGTCTCATGAACTTGTAATGATGCAAATGACTGGCTAGAGCTTTGCATTGCAGGTGAAATGCTAGCATAAATTGGGGTAAACTGTCTAGGGTAAACTGCAGCATCACATTAATTGTGGAGTCTTAACTTGGAGGAAGAAATAGATATTAATAAAAAAAACCACTAGAGAAGCAGCTATTGCATGCCCTTGTCCCCTACCTTCCACCACCTTACGCAGGTATCAGCTGACGTGTGGAAGATGCTCACAGACACCTCGGTGAACAGGCTCCAAAACACAGAGTGGTGTTCCATGGACACAATTATTTTCAATCCTACTCCTCTCTGTGATGCCAGACAAGGTACTGTAATTTAGAGACCAGCAAGGCTTACTCTGCAGAAGGGTAAGCACTGTCAGGCCCTAACAATCAGGAATTGAAGGAATTTGTGGGACAGACATGAGGGCCACTGAAGGGTAGTGTGTGGCAGCAGCATTTGATAAGAGATCAAACCTCTGTAAAGGTTTCTTTCTAAGTTACAATGGCTATAGAAGAAAAAGGTTCACCACTGGGTCTTCTAAATCTCTCCTTAGCCACTAAAGTGGCCTGTGTTATCTAATCTCCAGCTGATAAAAATCCTCATTTGATTTAAGGTCTGAAGCATATTTTATTTCAAAGACAAGACTATGATTTGACTGAACTTAAGAAAACTTGTTTTGTTTTCCACCTCGGTAGTCTTTCTTCATGAAAAGAATCAAAGGTATCTCAAGTAACCACCTGCATCTGATTTATCAAAAAAATAATTTCTCTAGCTGAAAATAAGTCTAACCTTAGCATACAAATCTTTGTATCTGATATTTTACTGCTTGTATTGTTTGATTTTTTTTTTCTAACACTCTGGATACTTCTGAGATCAACACAACTGATTTATGTTTGACACGTTATTTTTCCATCCCTTTAATAAAAATCTGTTTGGGCTGGTTTATAACTATATAATATGGACTTTGCCTTCAGGACTTGCAACCAGACCCATGCTTTAATGGGCTCATTCTTTTGGAGTACCCTCTTCAACATTCAGATTTCATTTGAAAAAAAAAAATATATATACTTTATTGACACCATATTAATTGCCCTTGTAGTCACCAAGTACCTAGCCCACTCTCACTGTATAATGTTTCCACCTGTTCTTCTGTGGTCTCCTCTTCCTGATGCTTCAGAGGTCTTTGCCATTTCATTTTTCATCTTCTGAAGTCTAATTCAGCTCACCTTTGGCCAGTTCTCTCTTCATTCTTATTATTTCTCAAGATGCAAGAGTCATGAACTAAATGATTTTAACATCTATTTTTAATCCCATCTGTAAGTCTACTCTTTTTATCTGTGCAACTCCAATAGACTGTGAGAAATTCACAGCAGTAGCAATGACAGCATCAGCACTGGCACCAAATATGAAATAGATATTCTCCTTCTGGATGTTTTCACTCTGTCTGTACCACCTTCCCTTAAAAGGCTTCAACTGCATATTGTGCAAAGAGCAGAACTAAAACAGTCACCTCCCTTATATGGTCAAGTATTACAGTGTTACTCCTTCCCAGTTTTTAATTTATTGAGTAAAAAAGCAGTGGAATGCTAAGCCCTCGCAGACAACACAGATAACCAGGACACACCACTAAGATGTAAGCCATCATGTTTGGCAGAGAGGCTGTCAGGAGCATAAGGCAGAAAAAAAATAGCAGACAAGTGCCTTTACTTTTTCCTTTCTAGCATGCTATGTCTCACAAAGAACAATCACAGCAACAGAAATCAATAAAGAAAAAGCATCTGAAGGCACTTTAATTACAAAGGATCTAAAAAATTTAGCGTTTTCTTTGTTTTGCTTCCTCCCAACCCTTGCAAAGCTTTAACCAAAGTACTTATGCAGCTGGACTGAAGGTATGCTGAGTCAAGCTCTGGTGTTCAGGAGTAGTTTCTGTCCTGAACACTGGTAACTTTAGGTGGATTTTTTTAGATGACAGTAGTTGGGAGGACAGTTATGGAATAATAATAATTGCAGAAATCATCAATAAATTCTAATTAGGACTTTGAACTGACTGTCAGTGGAGCCTCATAGCACTCATGAAACATAACTGCAGTGCCAACTTACTGATCCAATATTGTGTCCTGCCTCTCAGGCTCACACTGGGCTTTATGTTTGAAATCTTTCAACAGGAAAAACTAAAAATTACCCTAGCAGAAAGGCAAAGTCATAGGATCACAGAGTAACAGAATCACAGGATGGGATGGGTTAGAAGTGACCCTAAGGATCATCTTGTTCCAGCATTCCTGTCACGGGCAAGGATGCCACCCACTGGATCGCATTTCTCCAAGCCCCACCCAACGGCTTTGAACAGTTCTAGGAATAGGGCATCCACAACTTCTCTGGGCAACCTGTTTCACTGCCTCAGTACCCTCACACTAAAGAATTTCCTCCTAATATCTATTCTAAATATCTCATATTTCAGTTTAAAACCACTCAACCTTGTCTTGCCACCATCTGCCCATGTCAAAAGCTGCTCTCATTCTTTTCATGAGAGTTCTTTAAGCACTGGAAGGCTGCAATGAGGTCTCCCTGCAGCCTCTTCTTCTCCAGGCTGAACAACTCCAGGTCTCTCAGCCTGACTCCATAGGAAAGGTGCTTCAGCCTTCTGATCATCTTTGTGGCCCTCCTCTGGACCCACTCCAATGGGTCCACACCTTTCTGGTGCTGAGGACTCTAGGGTTGGACGCAGTACTTCAGGTGGGATCTCGCCAGGGCACAGTAGAGGGTGAGCATCAACTCCCTTGACCTGATGGCTACTCATCATTTGATGCAGACCAGGATGTGCTTGGCTTTCTGGGCTGTGAGCACACGTTGCCAGCTCACGTCCAGCTTTTCATCCACAGGAACTCACATGTTCTTGTCCACAGGGTTGCTCTCAATGAGTTCTTCTCTCAGTGTGCACTCATGTTTGGGATTGCTCTCATCCAGGTGCAGCACCTTGCCCTTGGACTTGTGGAATCTCATGGGGTTCTGATAGGCCCACTTCTCAAGCTAGTCCACACCCACTTTGATGGCGTCCCTTCCTTCTGTTGTGTCAATTGCACCACTCAGATTTGTGTCATCTGCAAATCTTCTGAGAGTGCACTCGACCTCACTGTCAATGTCACTGATGAAGATATTGAAGAGCACTGGTCTCCAGACAGAGCCCTGAGGGACTGCACCCGTCACCAGCCCCCACTTGGACATAAAGCCATTGACCACAACTCTCTGGCTGCATCTACCCGGCCAATTCCTCATCCACTAAATAGTCCATCCATCAAATCCACTGCCTTCAATTTGGAGATAAGATGCCATGTGGGATCATGGCAGAGGCATTACAGAAAACTAGATACATTGACATCTGTTGGTCTTCCTTTGTTGGTCTTCCCTTGTTAGCTATTGTAGTCACTCTACAAGGCCATCAGACTGGTCAGGCACAATCTGTCCTTAGTAAAGCCATGCTGGCTGCCTTGGATTGTCTCCTTGTCTTGCATGTGCCTTAGCATTGCTTCCATGAGGTTCTGCTTCATGATCTTCCCAGGCACAGAGGTGATGTTCATCAGTCTGTAGCTCCCCATGCCTTCCTTTCTCCACTTTTTAAAAACAGGACTGATGCTTCCCTTTTTGCAGTCACCAGGGACTTTGCCTGACCACCATGACCTTTTGAGTATGATGGAGAGTGGCTTGGTAACAACATAAGCCAACTCCCTCCAGACCCTGGAATGCATCTCATCAGATCCCATAAACTTGTGCCTATTTAGCTTTATCAAGTGGTCCTCACATTTGCTCTTTGCTGAAAGTGGCAGAAACTTCACTCCTGCAATCCCCACTCGAATGTTCAGGGACTTGAGAAACAGGGGAAGCCTAAGGTGAAGACTAAGGTGAAGAACTTACTGACTGCCTCAGACTTCTCCATATCTTTTTTCACCAGTTCTCCCTCCTCATTTATTGAGGTGGGAACACTGTCCTTGGTCTTTCTTTTCTGACCTGTGTTCTTACAGAATCCTCTCTTATTATTCTTCAGATCCCTTGCCAAGTCCCATTCCATCTGTGCCTTAGCTTTCCTGACCCATCCCTACACATCTGAACCATATCTCCGTAGTCTTTCCTAGTCACCTGTCCCTGCTCCCACTGGCTGTGCATTTCTTTCTTATTCCCCAGTCTGAGGAGCAGATCCTTGCTCAGCCATGCCAGTGTCTGTCCTGCACTGCTTGATTTCCTAAACACGGGGATGGAGAGCTCTTGTGTGCTAAGAAAAGTGGTCTTAAAAGAGTTGCCAGCTCTGGTATGCTCCTCTGTCCCTAAGGACAGTTTCCCATGGGATCACATCCACTAACTCTTTGCACAGCTGGAAGTTTCTTCTTCTAAAATTCAGGGTTCAGGCTTTGCTCTTTGCCAGGCCCATGTTCCTCAGGATCATTAACTAACCCCCGGCATGGTTGCTACAGCCTAGGCTGCCTCCAGTCTTAACCTCCCTAATGAGTTCATCCACACTGGTCCATGTCCAGTAATGCTTCTCTTTTGTTGGTTTCTCTAATAAATCCTATAAGCGATTTATCTTGCTTGTATCTTGCAATTGAGTGTCCCTGGTGGTGCAGTGGCTAAACCACAGCGTTGTCATCGCTGAGATCTGGGTTCGATTCCCGGTTAGGACACTCCCCGGGCAGATGGAGCTCGCTAGCCCTGTAAGGCAATCCATCTACGTCCTGAGGACCTCGCTGCCACCGTCCAAGTGTGCTTGGCTCCGGTAGATGAACCTCAGGATTAAAGGGTGGGCTCAGTTCCGCGCACACTGTGTCTCACCTAAAAAATCCAATGCGCAGGCTGGAAGGTGTAAAGACCTTCCCCGGTTCTTCGTTCGCGAAGAGACTGGCCATTAATCTTGTAATACAAAGCATCTACACATACATACTAGAAACAGCTACATGGAACATGTCGATGTTCAGCACAGTGACCACCATACTCAAGGACTGCTGTGTGGAATACCAGCTGCTTTGCTTTAAAACTCTAAACCAACAAATTTAAAACTTAGTATCTTCCTTTGGGTCCTTCAAGTTCATTAGACTTTATCTGTCTCCCTTGGGAGCAGACTTGAAAAGGCTTGCACCATCACAAGGGTGATTAGAACACTCATCAGGGAATTCAGGCTCCCAAACACCCACAGAGAGGCCCTGCAGTCAATCATATTCTTTGTTGTCACCTATAGGTCATGGTGTGAACACACAGCTCTGTATTTCAAACCAAGTTTTCCTATACAGGCTCTGGAACAGCTCAGTCAAATGTTACAAGCACCTGGTGCAACAAATCAAAAAGGCAGCACGTTTAAAAGTACTTGATACATTTACAAAATAATACAAAACTAATTTGTGTCGCAGTCCCAACAGGCAACTTTCTGATTCAATCCCAGGTAGTAAAAGCAAATTCATGTGCCTAATTCCATAACCAGCTACAGAGCCAGGGGAGTACTGCAGAACTGAAATGCATTTGTAAGTAGGCTAACAGCTTCAGCACAGCTCTGCTTTGCATCTCTGAGACAAAGTGCTGCAGAATGCTACTGCCTCCTCCCTGCTCTTCAGGGAGTAAGTGGTCAAAGTAAAAATAGCCACCATGGTTCCTTGCTGAGTCTGCTTTTGCCTTCAAAACTAATGTGATAATCCTGTCCACTATGAGCAGGAGCTGCAAGGGTACTTTTTATGGGCACTGTACTTTAGCCTAGTCTCACTAATTTGCTGTGAACTGCCACTGATGCAGAACTCACTGGTGAACAGGGATGATAAATGCACCTTTAACAAATACACAAAGCAGATGGCATGCAGAACTTGAATTTTTCACCCCATATTTGCAGATGCTGCAAATAGGTTATTGTCGTAGTGATCAAAACACCAAATTACTGCCAATGTTAAAACTATCAAGAGCATGCAAGTTACATATGTATCATCACAGTGAGATTGTTACCATCCTCAACTTGTGAGCACAAGTCATTAAAGAATCTGTTTTCTGGGAAGTTATCTTACTTTTAAAAAGTCAGAAGAACTTTTCAGAAGTTACTTTTTACCAATATACAGCCTTAGATTTTAAGACCCTGAGTACAGCTTTGGCTTATAAATTCCTCTCTGGAGTCGGGATGATAATAGTCTTAGCAATGAGATTCCACAGGGAAAAAAGTTCTCTGCGAAACTGTGTTTAATTCAATTTAACTGAAGTTTGTACATACATAAACTAAGAACTATCCTTCTTTTCAAGGAAATACAGCCCCTTAAAAAATCTCACCATAAAAGACTGGATTTTATCATAAGCTCCTCAATTCAGACAGGAAACTGGTCAGTAAGTCTGTGGCATCTGTTTCTGTTCAGTCAGACTATCATGATATAGACAGTGCTGTCAGCATGAAAGCACTGTAGGTCAGACTACAAAACACACAATTCTTTGCAGTCTCCAAAAAAAACCTAAAAAAACCCCAAAAAAACCCCCCAAAAAAACCCACAAAAACAAACAAACAAACAAACCAACCAACCAAAAAAAAAAAAAAAAAAAAACAGCATAGATTTTAGCTTGGAGCAGATCTTGGATCTTCAGAAAGGAATCAGAAATGGACACAATTACTAGATGACAGATTTTTACACAATAACAAAGAAATGTAACTGAATACTGGTTCAGTGGTGTTTGCTATGAGTAGAGCTACTAAGGACCACTATGTTATTCACCTAAAACAAATACATTAGTAGGTCAAGAAAAAAAAATATTCCTGCCTTTTTTAAAAAGAAAAAAAGTTCATTTAATCATAATGCAAAACCTTTAATTTTAGATGAAGTATTTGTGCTCTTATTACAATCAATGGAACCAGGTTTTATGTGAATTCACATTTAACTGCTAGAAATTACTCTCAAGTACTTTTTACCAGGAATTAGTTGAGTGTAAAACTCCTTTTCTAAACTATTAATAATTTTACCTTTTCAAACTCCTTACATTGCCAGCTTTTCTTTCTCTTCCACTGAACGACAAAATCTCTTCTCTTTATCTTTTCATTATCTTCTACTGAATGATAAAATTCAGAATGAATCCCCTGTGTTTAAAGCTAACCCAGACTGCCAACTTGTATGTCTGTATCTGGACTGAGTTTGCTAAGAGCAAGCATTTATTTTAAGTGCTATATTTACAATAGTGATCTTTTCTGCTGTGTGTGAGTCAAAACACAGACATGACAGCATGGGAATAAACAAGAAAGACCAGAAACAAGTCTGCAGCATTTTTCAGGGGCAGCTCTGCAAATTTTGTAGCCAATATTTTTGTGGGAGAAGAGGACTAGTGTGATAGAAGTCCTGCTGGATACTCACTCACCTCTGAAGGTGCAAATAGTGTATGCCACATTGAGCAACTGAGCATGGTTCAGGTATCTGTAACCTCACAGTGAAGAAGCTACCTGTAAATCAGGAAGCAATCTGGTCCCATCAGTGTGGTACTATGCCCCTGCTGGTTTCCTTCGAAGACCAGGTTTGGTGTTTTGCTAGCACAAACACATATGTAGATGGACTCTAGATAGTATCTCTGCACTGCTCTATATGATACCATGCGGACACATGGGCTTATCCAGGCTTCAGTGAAAAACACTGCACTGTGTGAAGCAGCCATTATTCAGGCTTTGCTGAATTAACTGCACTGTATCTTCCTTCACTGGAGCAGTGTTCAGAATGTTCTGAGTTGTGCTCTTCCTAACTCTTTCCCTTCCATGTCTTCTTATGTCTTTTTGGCCCTGCTCCATCACGCCAAACAAAATAGAGAAAAAGAAAAAACCCTGCAGTAATGGAAAAAAAAATACTTTTGTGCGAAATTTCTTTTTTCTATATTATCCATCCATTTATTTTTTTAATAAACTTTTACAAAAGGCTTTCATGTTTCCATTCAAATCTCTGGAAGTTCTCACGAGTCCAAAAGTTAAGTGTGCTTAATTATGTTGCTGAACTAGTACCAAGAAGCACAGGAGAAACACAGTATACTCCTTGCCCATTTTGTCTCAGGTATGGCAATACTCTTAGATGTGCTGAAGCATTACCAAGACTCTCATTCATTCATTAACAACAAACTTTTAATGTGCTGAACGATTCATTTGAAGAATTTAAAAAAAAAAAAAAAAAAAAAAGATATTGCCATGCTTTCCACAATTCTTTCAAGTGCAACAAAGAATTAACTGATATGATACAAATAACAAAGTTGTCTGAAAACTACGACATGTGGGACTTGATACATCCCTCATTTGATGATAGCTGCAAGGAAAGAAAAGGGCCTGACAGGTTAGTTCAAGCTGCAATTAAGTATTATTACAGCAAACTCAGCATGACAATCTACCACTACTTCATTTCAGTGAGATACAAGAACATAAATTAACTCTCTAATTATGCTGTCTGAGTGATACCCACCATAAAGACAATTTTTGCAAAGGAGCAAAGTGAGTTTTAAAACGGGCAAGGAACACACAGCTCACAGACTGGTAACAATGCCAATAAGATTCTCGAACTGACAAAAGCAAGCATGAATGAAGCATCTTAAGCCATCTAAATGATGGGAGAAAGAGAAAACCAAATCATACTTGTGCAGAGTTTTGGTAAAAAGAAGCAAAGAGAGCTTTAGCTGTACCTGATGGGGATTTGATTCACTTGAACAAGAGGCAGTAATCTCAGAGAACGATCAGCTCACAGTAGCATTCCTGAGAACATATGACTTTAGACAGCAGTTTCTTGTGTTTCTGAAGAACAGTCTACACAGGATTCTAACTAGAAGGTTAGAGGTTCTAACTGGGAGAGGTGCAGAATTAGGTCTTGATTCTGGAAGACTCAAGAGCCAAGCACTGGTGTCCCCAAGGGCTGACAACCAATACTGACTGGCCCACAAATGAGCTATCCTTGTCCCATCTTTTTTAAGAAATTGGTCTGCACCTGGGAAGAAAGATACCAAGAAAAATAAGACATTGGATGATTGCAGGGATAAACAACCCAACAGTGAGTGATCAGCCAGTCAGGAGCAGCTGCTAAAGAACCTAATTCTACAATTAACAAACAGATTGAGACCAAGCTAATTTCCTAACACAACTAAGCAGTAAGTGTATGGAGACATTTGCCATAGCTATATTATTGCTTTCTGCAATCACAAAATGGTTCTGCAGGCCTGTCAAAACACTCATAATTACACATACCACACCTGAGATCCACAGTGACAAATGAAATTTTAAAAAAAAGATCAATCTTTTAAGGAAATTTACAGACTGTTGCCTAGTCCACTCTATAATATTTTGGCAAATATGTTTGTTGCTTTATGTTGTAATAAATCACACTTGAACAGCAAAACTCTAATAAGTTTCATCAACAAAAAAGCCCATACTTCTTCTTATAAACTCAAATGACTGATGCAACTGATAAAAGTGATGAAAACATGAAGATTCTCACTGGTCTCCCATCCAAATCTGTTGGAGTAAAAAACTATTTATGCATTACAGTCATAACCTATATATATGGGAAACGTTTCTTCTTTTTAACATAAATAACACTCTCACCATGTATAATATGCGATTTCATGAAAATGCCATCATTGCCTTTGAAATGTACTTTTCCACAAACTCAGACTTACAAGTATGAAAACATCTAAAGTATTACAGTAACTAATCCTGATTTCAACTGTTTCTAAACGTATTGGAAAGCTTTGCATAAGATGCAGTCTGTGTAAGTCTTGTTTTATTACGGGTTTGTTTTCCTCAGCGTGTGGGATGTTAACAGGTGTAGTCATCATGATGTTCCACACCAAATGCTGTCTCATGTTGCTTTAGTCATCAGTTTGAGATTCAGATCCAAAATGCATAACTTCGCACTCTGTTTTGTAAACATTTCAAGAGTCAACTCCCAAAGGATGTATAACCTTCAGGACAGAGTGCCTGTGACTCCCTGCCTTGTGAACATTTCATTGTCCCCTTACACAAGCTTTAATAGAATTATTAGAAACAGCTGTTGACATATACAGTATCTGGATATGGCTGTGCTAAAAGTAAGGATAAAGTAAGAGACAAAAGCTGCTTTGCTACAGACAACTAGCAAACACCTGTTTCTATGAGTATATAATGAGTGAGAGATGTGCTTTGGCAGCAACATACCCCAAAAGAATTTTGTCTTTCACATAATAAAACCAGCTGGCATAGTGCTCAGAGTCCCTGTGAGGTGAAATTAGAAATATCTCAAGTTGGAAGGGACCCGTAGGATTACCAAGTCCAACTCTCTGCTCCATGCAAGATGACCTAACAATTAATGATATGACTGAGAATCATCCAGATGCTCCTTGAACTCTGGCAGACATGGTGCTTCAACCACTTCCCTGGGGAGCCTGTTGTAGTGACAAATTGCACATATATGTACTGTAGATCCACAGAGGATCTGAGGTTTGATTGCAAAGTTCATAGTAGTAATGAAGAAAAGTCCAACCATCTGGCAAGCATGTGGCCATGCTCTCCAGATGTACTGCAGTAATGCCTCAGGTCATTCATGCCCTTCCTTCCCTTCCTGGCTGAGACACAAGAATCTCTTTTCATTATTATTTCAGCATTCATATGCCTATTGAGTAAGTTAACTCCTCCTTGTCAGTAAATTAAAGGACAAAGGGAATGCATGGTGATCAGGTATGATGACTTCTAGCATTTAGTGAACTTTTACATAACAATTGTAATTCCTGTAAAGATTCCAAGTTTATTTTAGCTTCCAAATTCTGCCATGGCTCAGCAGCAGAAAGATTATGCCTTGTTTTGACAAAGATCCTGTTCACTTTTTTTCATGACTGCAACTAACTGTATTAGATGGTCTGCTCTGTTCCCAAGAGAATGACCCATGACTAGCTCAGCTGTACCAGCAAAGTCAGGGTTTTTTTAATATATATCCAGAAGAACAGCTGTCAATGCTATGTTGTAGTATGGCCTTGTTGAACTTCATTCCATTGGAGTCAGCCCATCTCTCCAGTCTATCCAGATCCCTCTGCAGAGCTCTCCTGCCTTCTGGCAGGTCGACACTCCCTCCCAACTTGGTGTCATCTGCAAATTTGCTGATGATGGACTCAATCCCCTCATCTAAATCATCAATAAAGATGTTAAACAGGACTGGGCCCAGCACTGATCCCTGGGGAACACCACTGGTGACTGGCCGCCAACTGGATGCAGCCCCGTTCACCAGCACTCTCTGGGCCCGGCCCTCGAGCCAGTTCCTGACCCAGCACAGAGTGCCCCTGTCCAAGCCATGGGCTGCCAGCTTTTCCAGGAGTATATTATGGGAGACAGTGTCAAAGGCTTTGCTGAAGTCCAGATAGACACATCCACAGCCTTTCCCTCATCCACCAGGTGGGTCACCTGATCGTAAAAGGAGATCAGGTTGGTCAGACAGGATCTGCCCCTCCTAAACCCATGTTGACTAGGTCTGATCCCTTGTCCATCCTGTAGCTGCTGTGTGATTGCACACAGGATGATCTGCTCCA
>NW_020955201.1:4609234-4619632 GCF_003031625.1 Empidonax traillii
CTGGATGCAGCCCCGTTCACCAGCACTCTCTGGGCCCGGCCCTCGAGCCAGTTCCTGACCCAGCACAGAGTGCCCCTGTCCAAGCCATGGGCTGCCAGCTTTTCCAGGAGTATATTATGGGAGACAGTGTCAAAGGCTTTGCTGAAGTCCAGATAGACACATCCACAGCCTTTCCCTCATCCACCAGGTGGGTCACCTGATCGTAAAAGGAGATCAGGTTGGTCAGACAGGATCTGCCCCTCCTAAACCCATGTTGACTAGGTCTGATCCCTTGTCCATCCTGTAGCTGCTGTGTGATTGCACACAGGATGATCTGCTCCATAACTCTGCCAGGCACCAAGGTCAGGCTGACAGGCCTGTAGTTACTAGGGTCAGCCTTGCATCCTTTTTTATGGATTGGGGTGATATTTGCCAACTTCCAATCATATGGGACCTCCCCAGTGAGCCAGGACTGTTGGAAGATGATGGAGCAAGCTCTTCTGCCAGCTCCCTCATTACCCTAGGATGGATCCCATCTGGTCCCATAGACTTGTGAGGATCCAGACGATTCAGTAAGTCACCAACTATTTCCTCCCGGAATACAAGGGGGCTATTTGGTTTCCTATCTCTGTCTACCACCTCCAGAGGTCAGTTGCCTTGAGGGCCACGTGTTTTACTAGTAAAAACTGAGGCAAAGTAGGTGTTAAGTACCTCAGCCTTCTCCTCATCTCTATTAACTATGTTTCCCTCCAAGTCCATCAAAGAATGGAGGTTTTCTTTGCCCCTCCTTCTGTTATTAATGTATTTATAGAAGGACTTTTTGTTATTCCTAACAGAAGTGGCCAATTTAACTTCAAATTGCGCTTTTGCATCCCTGATTTTCTTTCTGCATGATCTAGCTGTCTTCCTGAATTCTTCGTAAGTAGCCAGCCCTTTCTTCCATAGTTGGTAAACTCTCTTTTTATGCCTGATTTCCTTCAGAATCTCCCTGTTTAACCAAGCTGGTTGTCTTCCCCACCGGCTTGCCTTTCGGCACACCGGTACAGCCTGTTCCTGTGCACTCAAAACTTCCTGCTTGAAGCATGTCCATCCCTCCTGAACCCCCTTGTTTTCAAGGGTTGTTTTCCCAGGGTATGCTCTGGACTAGACTTCTGAATAGGTCAAAATCTGCCCTCCGGAAGTCCAACGTAGAGGTTTTATTGTTGGCTCGCCTTGAATCTCTGAGTATGGAAAATTCTATTATTTCATGGTCACTATTTCCCAGGCGGCCTTCAACCACTACATCTCCCACCAGCCCCTCTCTGTTTGTAAACAGCAGGTCTAGCGGGGCCTTACCCCTGGTAGGTTCATTTACCAGTTGATGAAGGAAACTGTCCTCTATACACTCCAGGAACCTCTTAGACTGCCTCTTCTCTGCAGTATTGAGCTCCCAGCAGGTATCCGGTAGGTTAAAGTCACCCACAAGGACAAGGGTTGACGATTTCGAGACATCCGCCAGCTGCTTGTAGAATAATTCATCCCCTTCATCATCCTGGTAGGGTGGTCTGTAACAGACACCTATGATGATGTCGACCTTGTTGGTCTTCCCCCTGATTCTGGTCCACAGGCACTCAACCTTATCGTTGCTGACCTCAAGTTCAACAGAGTCAAGAGACTCTCACCCCTCCACCTCTCCTACTCTGCCTGTTCTTTCTGAAGAACTTGTAGCCTTCCATAGCAGCACTCCAGTCATGCAAGTCATCCCACCGCATCATGCGAATCATCCCACCATGTGATACAGTAAAGTTTCTCAGGGCTTTATCTAGTTGAACACTGAACTTCCCTCTTTCAAATTTCATTGCCTCTTGTCCTTCCACCATGCACAGCATGTAGTGTCTGGCTCCAGCTTCTCGACAGGCACTCTATAGGTATAGGCAGCTGCTGTTGGGTCCCATCAAAGCTATCCACCTCCACGCTGCACAAACTCAATTCCCCTTTTAGGGCTTATGCTTAAGGCCCCCACCTGTGTTGGTGATCCTATGCTGAACTCACTCCAGTTTACTGACGTCTTTCCTGTAGTGCAGATCCCCAAACCAAACAGGATCTGGGAGTGGTTTCACACATGGTGGGCAGAGAATAATCACTTCTCCCACTCTCTGTACCACATTCTTATTCAGCCCAGTGTGCCTCTGGCCTTTTCCAGTTCCAGGGCACACAGCTGGCCCTTGTCTAGCCCACTGCCCACCGGGACCCTGGGCTGTGTCTGCAGAGCTGCTCCTCAGCTCCTCTGCTCCACTCTGCATCACTGTAAGGCTCTGCCTTTCCAAGGGCAGGATTCATGGTTTGTCCTTGCTGAATCTTGCTAGGTCTTTGCAATCCATTCCTGCCAACTGTTCATGTTCCCCTAACTGTATCAAAAATAGTGTGGCCACCAGCACCACGGCAGGGCAATCATCCTCCTATATTTGGCACTGATGAGGCTGCACCTTGAATCCTGTGTTCAGTTTTGGGCCCCTCATTTCAAAAAGGACACTGAGGTGCAGAAATGTGTCCAGAGATGGGCAACAAGGCTCATAAAGGGTCTAGAAAACATGTCATACGAGGAATAGCTGAGGGATGTGGGTTGGTTTAGTCTAGAGAATAAAAGGTTCAAGGGGAATCTCATCACTCTCTACAACTACCTGAAAGGAGGTTGTAGTGAGGTGAGGGCTGATTTCTTCTACTGTGCCTGCAGTGACAGGACAAGAGGAAATGGCCTTAAGCTGAGACAGGGGAGATATGCATTAGATGATGGAAAAAAAAAAATTCACTCTTAGGGTGGTCAAGCATTGGAATAGGTTGCCCAGGGAAGTAGTGGAGTCACCATTCATGGATATGTTCAAGACTCATCTGGATCTGGTGATATAGTTTAGTGGTTGAGGGGTTACAGGAGTGGTGCTGGGTGGATGGTTGGACTGGATGATCTTGTAGGTCTCTTCCAACCTTGATGATTCTATGATTCTGTGACTGGTGGCTCTGCTCTCCAGCACACCAACAGGTATCCCCCACAACCTGTAAACCTTGTTACGGTATCCTCCACCCCCTCCTTCAGACCACTGATAAAGATGTCAAACAGGACAGGTCACAGAACAGACCCCTGCAGTACCCCACTTCTTACCAGTTCATTAGCCAATGGCCATTGAGTCTGACAATCAAACCAGACTTTTACCTACCTACTTGTCCACCCATCCAAATTAGAAATTCCTGAGCTTGGTACAAGAATGCTATGAGACAGTTTCAAAATCCTTGCTAAAATGGCAGTAAATGACATCTGCTACACTAACCTCATCAACAGATTCAATTGTTTTATCATCCACGCTTGTTGGATATGATTTATTCCAGCCGCTCCCTAATGATGCCATTTAAATTTGGATTGCCTTGTTTATACTAGTTCTTATTTTTCTCTCTTGTAAACTGTTCTGTGGATTTTAGAGATGGAAAATTAATAAGTGCTCTTATGTGTGATTATGAGACTTGGTTGGGAAGAGAAAGGAAAAAAGCAGTTTCACAACTTTATGATAGTGTTCACAGAAATAGAAAAAATTCAGAAAGAAAAAGAAACTACAATATACCATAGATATAGACTATTACTACAGAATCCCAGAATTGCTGATGTTGGAAATATTTTAGGCTTCCTTAATTTCCCCATGAAAGGAAATAGAAGACGATGTTTCTTTTCCTTCAAAATTAATATAACAATTCAAGTGGTTATGACCTAAAGTAAGATCTGTTCTAACAGGACTTTCAAATTTCTTTAAATAATATTAAGTACCCTGGCTCTGTCACAATTTTACAGAGATCTTCTTCAAAACACACTGAATATAAAGAACAATCTCCTGTCTTCATAACTGGTAAAGAAGAAGTGTAAGAAGATTATACTTTAATACAGATTAGAAGCAGAATTTTAAACACATTGTTTTGAAATTCTGTGCCAGGAAAGTATTCTTTGAAATCAGCAGGAAGCCTTTTCCCTGAGTGTCATCCATTTACAAAAAATCCTTTGATGGGACGTGTTGCTCTCAGGCTCATATCAGCTGTGCTATCCAGCATGGACAAAACATGTTCAGACACACTAATCCATGTGGGAGCCTTTCTAGGTTGAAGCGTATGTGTGCAAGACTGCATAAACCCTTGAAAGAAAAGGGGTCTTCAAACCTTCTTTAGTACTCACAAAGTCTTCTGTAACTGACTTGCTGCAGGATTCCTTCCAATATTTTAATTAAAACATTTTTGGACTTTTTATGAGAACATCTGTAAGAATTCCTGTTGTTTACTCATAGCTGTATACTTTCTGAGATATAAGACAGATGTAGCTCCAAGAAAAGTGTGGACTTTCTGTTACCCAACATCTATCTATTGCACAGTGCAAGGCCTATTAGGGAGGTTTTGCAAAAAGTTTCTTTTTCTCAGGTAGTTTTTCAGATGCAGCACATTAAACCCATTTGTTAAAACTGCAAATACACATACTTCTTCCTTAAAAGGAGTGAATCAAGTTTACAGAATGTATTTATCTCCCACCAAATCCCACACTCTCTAACTTTGGTTGAAAAACTGACCTCATTTTCAGCCAAAGCCTAATCTGGAAACAGAAGACTACATAGTTTTGAACCCTTGTTTTCTTCTTAAATGAAGAAAGCTCTCAATACACCTTTCTGGACTCAGTTCTGCAAGCTTCACATTGCACAACCAGTGAAGCTGTAGCAGTCCTCTCCATGCACAGGCCAGAACGCAACTACCTATGAATGAGAGCAGGAGCCGCATGTTGCTTAAGGCTGCTCTGCAGCCTGCCATTCTCAACAGGGAACAGCTGCCTCCAGGCCCAGAACTGGCCAGTAAATCCCTCTCAGATCCAAAAGCTAAGCTGAGTTCCAAATGAAAGGAAGCAAGCGACAAGACTGCCTAATGTCTCTCACCGTTCATCCATAAAGGACAACACAGAGTTTCCTACTGATATTTCACAGGACACTAACATGTTTTCTGTCCTTTTCTTCATGAGCAGTCACTGCACACAAGATTAATTCTCTTCTGGCAAGTTCAAAAGTATGCAATACACTGAGGTATGTTAGTTCTCATCTTTCACTGAGAAAGTATTTGAGGCTCTGACTGCTGCTATCCTGAAAAGTATTGAAAATAAACATTTACCCCACATACATAAAAAATGTGGCCTCTCATGACTATAGCATGTTTTCATCAGTGCAGGCAAGGATAATGAAAGACTGGATGGTCAAGCATATGGTGGGCCTGCAACAGTCCAACAGACCACAGTATACTAAAACATACCAAATCCAACATCAAAGAAAACATAAAGACCAAGACAACTCCCTAAAGATATTCTTGAAAATATCTGCAATGATAAATCACTTCTATTGCTTAGAAAACATTCAGGGATGAAAACATTCAGGGATGAAAGAATAGCAGCTAGAGTACAAGCGCATTGTAGAACTAAGAGGGACAGCTAATCAATGAACATTCATGCCATGCAAAGACATTGGTTTTTTCCTCCACAAGTCTTCTCAAATATGTCACATCTGTGTAAATAAAACATTTAGGAGATATTTGAAAGCTGATACAGAAAAAACTCCAGAACTTTATGTTTCAAACATGTTAAACTACATTCATGAAGATTTTATGCAGCTGTCCTTCTGCAGTATTCCAGAACATAAACTGTCCTTCTGCTCTATCTAATTTAGATGTATGTGGCACGGATTCAGTTTGACAGAGGTGTCTTAAAAAATTCACAGCAAGCCTATTTCAGATAAGAGGGAGTGAGATTGAATTATCCTACTGAAGGAAGATAAAAAGAGTGAGGTCATGACTGGTATAACTTGAATAAATCGCAGTCAGAGTGAATGCAGTATGAACCACGTACAAATCATGTATTTATAATTTGGAGAAGAAATTTTGTTGGGAAAATCCCTTACATCTCAACAGTAAAGGACATACATGAAGAGAAAAAGAAATTCACAGTGCCTATCCTTCTGGCACAAATTTCTTCAGATAATCAACAATAGAGAAGAAATGTACACAAAAAGGCAGACAAAAAATCCATACAGGCTTTGTAATGCAATAATTCAAGAAAATAATCACAAAGGCACAAGTGGAATGTGGTGTGCTCTTCTCTATAGCCAGAGGTATATATATGAAGAAAAGGAGGAGAAACTGAATGGCAAAGAAATGGGAAAAGAGGAACAGGGGAAGATCACAGAAATGTAAAAAATAAGAAAGAGAACAAAGATAGATAAAATAGAAGGAATTGTTTAGCAAAAGAATAGAAGAAATAAAAGCTGGAAGAAAAAGAGGGAGATAAGGAAGGAAGTGGGGGAATAGAGTAGGAGAAGGAACAGGAAGAACAAGAAGACTGGGAAAAGCATTTGGATTCGATCTTATGGGTCTTTTCCAACCTAAAGGTTTCTATGATTTAAGCAGAGTTCCTCGTGTGCTTCAGACAAAATGTTTCTTGCTACCAGGGTCAACCTCCTTCTGCACCCAAGACACTGTTTAGAGATCATGGCATCTCTGCCCTTCACTGCATCAAGATGTTGTTTTAAACAACTCAGAATTCTTACTGTCACTGCAGGCCCCCTTAAAACCTGTCTCTAGATGACCAGAGAGTACACAGACAATCAGCAGATAGAACACTGACATATTAAAGTTGCATTTAAAGGTGGGCTCCCAGATGAAAAGTGGCAGAGATCTGCACATAAGGCGCTTAGCTTTACCCTGGCTAAATGTAATGAGAGCACCTACATGCTGTTGAAACTACCTTGAGGAGGACAAAAGGAGAGCAGACTTCCATCACTGGAAGGAACTATATGATAAATATTAAAAGGACATTTGAAAGGACTTTTATTCACTGCTATGAGCATGGACTTTCTGCACTTACATGATTGGACAGTTTTATAATGGTTAATGTGTTTAATGTTTGTTGTAAGACTCATAATTATATTGTATTAGTATAGGTTTTTATTCCAAGTTCTATTCCCCTCATGAAATACTGTAATCCCATTGGTCAAGATCCCTCAGCTAGGATTGGACGGTTACAGCTGCAGCATGGGTGGGCCAAGCTGAGGTGATTCGTTTTCCTACTGGTTGTTCATAATGGCGCGTTCTCTGTACGGTTCCCTATTGGTTGTCCCCCTGCCAATCCTTAAACTCCTTCCATGTTCTAGTCCCTTCTCCCTCCTACCCTATATAAACCCCTGTTCGTCCCTCACTCGAAGTTGCCATTTTGGCTCGCTAGCTGGTGACATCTCTCGGTGTCGCAGCCCCTCGTGTTTTCCCACACCGGGCTGCGGCACTACCTAGCTGTAGAAACACGGTAGCAGATGATGCTTAGCCACAGGAGTATTCTCTCAAAAACTCTTTTCTCCAGTAATCATCTTGACTGCTACTTTCTACACACACCCAGCTTCATATTCGCTACAGCAACAATTTTTACTTACCCTTGTGATTCTCATTTTGTAGACTGTTAACTAACATCTTAGTATTTCATTTCCTTTCCTGTTATGCAGACATCAGATAAATCAGAATACAAGGATATGAAAAAAGAACAGTGTTTTGAACAGGGTACACAGGTTCACATTCCCCACAAGAAAAAGAACACCAACCTAAGGGTACGTATTGCCAGAGAATTGAAGTCTGGAGACATGCTGCCACAATCCTGTTGATGTTGGAGCATATTAAAGCAGATGTTTCCTGTCAAGTGTTATGTTCTCCGTACAGTACATACTACTATATTCCAGCAGTCACTTCAAGCAAACATATGCAAATGTTAAATATTTTGAGTGAGTTGTCTTGTAATCCACTGCTCCATTTGTTAATGCTGTATTCCTAAGTAATATTTAGAGTCCTCTACAGTATTGCTTCCTTCTGTTTAATAATGCACAGTGAAAAACTATTACATAACACATCATCATGCACAAAAGTGAAAAAGGATTTTCTAAATACTTTCTTCAAATTACTGTGTATGATGTTTTTCTTTAATATAGCTAAGGAAAAGCTCTGGTTCAGTAATTTAGGCTAAACTGTTTCCATACAATATGGACACACCATAAGAAGAGGTGGGTTTCATTTGTTCTCTAGCATATACTTCAGGGAAGATGTCCAATAGCCTCAGAAGACAGTACCCAGGTGGACAGGAATTGATCCAGTTCTCCCACATGAGAGCTACTCTTATTACCAAGGTCCAGAAACAGGCCAACAGAGACAGCTGAGTACACTACAGCAAGATTCATTTTGTAAACACAAATCAATTTACACCATTCAGGTAATACTGGGGCTCTGATGGCCAAAGAACTGTTATCCCAGAGACATTGTGATGGTATACAATGAAGTATTTCCAGCAGAATTCAGCTTTTTCTCATGAAAAGAACATGAAGGGATGTTCATATACAAGATACTTTTGGCCACCATTATTTCTGTTTCTGTACTCTAGTAACATGCATTGGGAAAAGATTTCCAATTGTTTTAGTTTCCCATAGAGTAGTGACTATTATTTAATCCTAGTTAGATGTGCTTAAAGTTAGAATTCCTAACTTCTTCTTCAGGAGATATAAGCAAAATTTAAGCTTCTTTTCATTTCCTAGGCACTACTTCTGCTATCCCACTGCACCTACTATTATAAATATTGCTCTGTCATTTTCAATCATCTTTATTTTAACACAGTTTCTCTCTTTCCAGTGTTAGAACAAAATACAGAAAATAAGAAATAGCACTCAACAGCATAGCAGAACTTTTAAAAATACTCCGTTTATTAGGTATGCTTCCCCCTCCTTGTTAATCAGATGTTGTTCTTATTCTTGTCCATACTATTACATGATGTAGATAACAGCTGGCCTGAAAGTCCTTTTCCTTTATTTATTTCTTCAAATTCACTAACAAAATAGATTTTTCAAAGTACTTTTAAACAACTGTTTCCCTGGAACTGAATGGTACTAAACATGCACTAAAGGTCAATTTATGACTAACTCAAACTGTCATACTTAAGATTAAATCGACCAATGTAAGTGGGACATGTCTAAGAAACCCTCAGGTATAGACTGGTATGAATAAGAACAAAACATACCACTTAGTTTCTGTATATATGAAGATCTGCTGTGCATCTATGACCTCAAATGGGATAAATATTAACTTGAATGAATGCCAGATATGAGATAAATATTTCAGTATTTGAGGTATTTGGGTTAGATATTATACTTGGTCTACATGGCAGGGTTTGTTAATTGGTGGCTGCAGGAGTGGCCTCTACAAGAAGAGGCCCTGGCTGCCCCATGCCAGACACAGCCAGTCCCAGTCAGCATCAACAGACCCAGATGGGCACAAAGAAGCCTAGCAGGCAAGCTGGTGGCCCTTCTGGGAAAATATACTTTAAAAGGGCAAGTGGGGATTGAGGAAGAAACAGCCCTTTGAATGCCAAGGCCAGACAGGTGGGAAGGGGAGGAAAAAATGCTCTAGGTGCTGGGGCAGAGATAACCCTGCAGCCCATGGAGAGAACAAGGGTGGAGCAAGTGGATATTTTCTGACAGAAAATGCAGTGAGTGGAGAGCCCACACTGGTCCAATTATTTAGTAGATGCAAAAAAGGCAAAAGCCACATAGTTTTGGAAAGTTATGTAAACAGGATGGATTATGGCTAACATCCAATGACAATTTTTAACATTTCCCTCAAAACTTTAGCTTTTTTCATTAAAATCACTACATAGAAGTTCACTAGAATTTATTTCATTAATTCCATTATGACTAATACCCACAAGGTTTCGCTGTCAGATATTTTTTTCACTCACCTTAACAATTTATACTTTTTACTATAACTAGCACTGTGTAACATGAGAGCCTTCTAAAGATGGGAGTGAGGTGAGGGATGAGTGAAAATCTTAAGCACAGATGACTTAACCTCATAAGAGGAGGAATATCTTGAGGAACGCTTAAACAAACCAGATGTACAAAAGTTCATGAGGTCTCAGGTGCTGATAGACATTCCTATCTCCAAGTTGTCAAGAGAGAACATCTAGAGAACTACAAACCAGTCAGTCTCACGTTTATCCCTTGGTGATGAAGCAACCAGTCATTTATGATCAGGTGACCCGCCTGGAGGATGAGGGAAAGGCTGTGGGTGTGTCTATCTGGACTTCAGCAAAGCCTTTGACACAGTCTCCCATAATATACTCCTGGAAAAGCTGGCAGCCCATGGCTTGGACAGGGGCACTCTGTGCTGGGTCAGGAACTGGCTGGAGGGCCGGGCCCAGAGAGTGCTGGTGAACGGGGCTGCATCCAGTTGGCAGCCGGTCACCAGTGGTGTTCCCCAGGGGTCAGTGCTGGGCCCAGTCCTGTTTAACATCTTTATCGATGATTTAGATGAGGGGATTGAGTCCATCATCAGCAAATTTGCAGATGACACCAAGTT
>NW_020955201.1:4619983-4691571 GCF_003031625.1 Empidonax traillii
TGGCTGGAGGGCCGGGCCCAGAGAGTGCTGGTGAACGGGGCTGCATCCAGTTGGCAGCCGGTCACCAGTGGTGTTCCCCAGGGGTCAGTGCTGGGCCCAGTCCTGTTTAACATCTTTATCGATGATTTAGATGAGGGGATTGAGTCCATCATCAGCAAATTTGCAGATGACACCAAGTTGGGAGGGAGTATCGACCTGCCGGAAGGCAGGAGGTCTCTGCAGAGGGACTTGGACAGACTGGAGAGTCGGGCTGATTCCAATGGGATGAGGCTCAACAAGGCCAAGTGCCGGGTCCTGCACTTTGGCCACAACAACCCCATGCAGTGCTACAGACTGGGCACAGAGTGGCTGGAGAGCAGCCAGGCAGAAAGGGACCTGGGAGTGCTGATCGACAGGAGGCTGAACATGAGCCAGCAGTGTGCCCAGGTGGCCAAGAAGGCCAATGGCATCCTGGCCTGCATCAAGAACAGTGTGGTCAGCAGGAGCAGAGAAGTGATCCTTCCCCTGTACTCAGTGCTGGTGAGGCCACACCTTGAGTATTGTGTTCAGTTCTAGGCCCCTCAGTTCAGGAAAGACATTGAGGTGCTGGAGCGGGTCCAGAGAAGAGCAACGAGGCTGGTGAAGGGACTTGAGCACAAGTCCTATGAGGAGAGGCTGAGGGAGCTGGGGTTGTTTATTCTGGAGAAGAGGAGGCTCAGGGGTGACCTCATCACTCTCTACAACTACTTGAAAGGAGGTTGTAGCCAGGTGGGGGTGGGTCTCTTCTCCCAGACAATCAGCAATAGGACAAGAGGGTACGGGCTTAAGCTCTGCCAGGGGAGGTTTAGGTTGGATATTAGAAAGAAGTTCTAATTAGAAAGAAGAGAGTGATCAGGCATTGGAATGGCCTGCCCAGAGAGGTGGTGGATTCACCGTCCCTGGAGGTTTTTAAGACGAGGTTGGATGTGGCACTGAGTGCCATGATCTAATAATCACAGTGGGGTTGCATCAAGGGTTGGACTTGGTGATCTCAGAGGTCTCTTCCAACCCAGTTAATTCTGTGATTCTATGATTTTCAAAGTCAGGACGAAGATCCTCCATGTGAGGTCAGCATGGATTTATGAAGATAAAATCATGATTGACCAATCCAGTAGTCTTCTACAACGAGTTACCTGGCTCAGAGAATAAGGAGAGCACAGCAAATATTGTCTATTTTGACTTTTGCAAGGCTTTCAACTGTTCTTTCAACTACATCCTCACAGACAAAATGATGAAACATAGAAAGCTTGAGACAACATTGGTGGACTGAAAAATGGCTGGGTTCCAAGGCTCAAATGGTTGTGATCAGCAGCATAAAAATCCAGTTAGAGGTCAGTCATTGGGGGTTCCCCCTATGGAACAATATTGTGACCCACATTGTTTAATGCCTTCATTAATGACCTGGATGATAGAGCAGAGTGCACCCTTAGCAAGTTTACAGATGGTACAACACTGGAAGGAGTAATACACCAGAAGATTGTGCTGACAATCAGGTGGATTGTCAACTGGCTGAAAAACTGGCAAACAGGAACCTCATGAAAGTCAATACAGGTCAAGGCCACCAAGCTCTGCATTTGGAGAGGAATGACTCCTGACACCAGCACATACTGGGAGCCAAAGAACAGGATAAGAGAAAACTACCTGAAGTCCTGGTAGACAGAGGATTGACCCTAAGCCAGAAATAAGCCCTTAGGGCAAAGAAGACCAACAATATCCTAGATAACATGAGAAGTGCATTGCCAACAGGTGCAGGGAATTGAGTCTTCCTCACTACTCACCACTGGTGAGACAAACTGGGGGTTTGAGTCCAGTTCTGGGCCTACTGGAGCAGTTCTGGAAAAGTGACACAAAGTTGACTAAGGGATTGGACCGTATCATAAGAGGCTGAGAAAGATGGCATTGTTCATCTCAAAGATAGAAAGTTAAGGGTGGCAAAATCTTTCCAATGTGCATAAATACTCAATTTGGGGGTTGGGTAAGTAACAAAGACAGAGCCAGGTTTTTCAAACAGTGCCCTGTAACAGAACAAGACACAATGTATACAAACTGAAATTCAGCAAATTCTGTTTCTACTTACGAGAAAACTTTTCTACTCTGAGAGAGATAAAATACTAGCAAAATTTACCCAGAAAGATTGAAGGGCAACAAGAAAAGCTTCTATATATACATCAGTGATAAACAGAAGACTAGGAAAAATGTGGACTTTCTCCAGAAAGAAATGGGAAACCTGGGAACCCAGGACATGCAGAAGGCTGAGGTACTCAATGACATTTTTGCCTCAGTTTTCACCAGCAAGTGCCCCAGCCACACAGTTTAAGAACACAAAGGGAAGGACTAGGACAATGAAGAACTGCCTGTTGTAGGAGAAGATCAGGTTCAAGACCACTTGGGGAACCTGAAGGTGTACAAATCCACAAGACCAAATGAGATGTATTCATGGGTCCTGAGGGAACCGGTGAAGGAAATTACTAAGCCATTACCTGTCACATTTAAGAAATCCTGGCAATCCAGTGAAGCTCCTAATGACTGGAAAAGGGAAAACATAATCCCCATTTTTAAAAAAGTATAAAAGGGAGATATGGGGAACTACAAGTCAGTGAATATCACTGTGGTGCCTTGCAAGATCATGGCGCAGATCCTCCTGGAAACTATGCTAATGTATGGCTTCACTAAGGACAAGTTGTGCATGACAAATCTGGGGGCCTTCTATGACAGGGTTACAGTGTTAGCAGATAAGGAAAGAGCTCTATCCTGCACAGCATCCTTATCTCTAAAGTGGAAAAAATGGATTTGAGAGATGGAACACTCAGCAGGATAAGGAAATGGCTGAATGCTCTCACTCAAAGAACTGTCAATAGATCAATGTCAAAGTAGCAAATGGTATTCCTTGGGATTGGAGCTGGCACTGCTTAACAGCTTTGTTGGCAACACAAACAGTGGGACTGAGTGCACCCTCAGCAAGTTTGTGATGACACCAGCCTGTGTGGCTGTAGTAGGTTGACCCTGGCTGGACATGAGGTATCCACTAAAGCCGCTCTTTCACTCTCCCTCTGCAACTGGACAGAGAAGAGAGGAAAAAAAAACAGCTAAGGGTTCATCAGTTGAGATAACAGCTGGGAGAGGTCACTTGCTGATTACTTTCACAGAAAAAACAGACTCAAAGTGGGAATAGTACTTAAATTTATTACTAACAGGATAAGAGCCAAAGAGTGAGAAACGAAACAGTCTTAAAAACACCTTCCCCTCACCCCTCCTTCCTTTCATGTTCCTCCTCCTCCCTGCCAGTGGTGCAAGGGGGCAGGGAATGGGAGCTGCAGTCAGTTGTTGTTTCTGATGCTGCTCAGGGAGAGGAGTCCTTCACCTGCTCCCATGGGATCCCTCCCATGGGAGACAGTCCTTGATGGACCTCTCTGGTGTAAGTCCATCCCTCAAGCAGCAGTTCTTCCCAAACTGCTGTCCCGTGGGTCACTCCTCCATGGGGTGCCGTCCTTCACAAATGAGATGTACTTATATGGGTCCCCCACAGGGGCCACAAGTCCAACCCAGAAAAAACCTGCTCCAGCATGGGCTTCTCTCTCCATGGGCTGCAGGTCTCTGGCAGGACCCTGCTCCATCCTGGGCCTCTCACAGGGTCACAGCCTCCTTCATGTATCCCCCTGCTCCAGCATAGGCTCCTCCATGGGCTGCAGGGGCACAGCTGCCCCACCATGGTCTGCGTCATGGGCTCCAGGGCCTCAGCTCTGGCACCTGGAGCACCTCCTGCCCCTCCTTCTGCACTGACCTTGGTGTCTACATTGTTGTTCCCATGTTCTCACTCCACTCTTCCCTGGCTGGAATTCTTTCTGTGCCACAACCTTCTGTTCTTAAATATGTTATCACAGAGCCGTTACTGTTACTCCAGATTGGCTTGGCCTTGGCAGTGGCAGGAAGTCCATCCTGGAGCCGGCTGGCATTGGCTCCACAGGACAGGGGAAGCTTCTAGCAGCTTCTAACAGAAGCCACCCCTGTAGCCCCACCCCTGCTACCAAAACCCAGCCACAAAAACCTACTACAGTAGTGTGGTCTACATGTTGTAGGGAAGGGATGGCATCCCCAGGAACATTGACAAACTTGAGAGCTGGGCCCACGCAAACCGCTTGAAGTTCAACAAAGCCAAGGGCAAGGTCCTGTATGAAGGTCAGCATAACCCCAAGAACAAACCCAGTCTGGACAGAGAACTGACTGAGAGCAGCCCTGCAGACAAGGACTTGTGGTGTTTGATGAGAATCTCAACATGACTCAGCAATGTGTGCTTGCAGCCCAGAAAAACAACTGTATCTTGGCCTGCATTACAAGAAGGGTGGTCAGCAGGTCCAGGAAGGTGATTCTGCCCCTCTACACTGCACTTGTAAGACACACTGAACATCCAGCTCGGGAGTCCTCGGCACAAGAAAGATGTGGCTCTGCTGGAGTAGTTCCCGAGGAGGGTCACAAAGATGATTCGAGGGCTGGAGCACCTCTCCTGTGAAGACTAGTTGAGAGAATTGGGGCTGTTCATCCCAGAGAAAAGAATGCCCAAGAGAGACTTCTTATTAGCCTTCTAGCAACTAAGAGAATCTACAAGAGAGCTGGAGAGGGACTTTTATACAAGGGCATGTAGTGGCCAGGCAATGGCGACTGGCATCAAATGGAAAAAGAGTAGGTTTAGATTAGTTATTTGGAAGAAATTCTTTATTGTGAGGATGGTAAGGCACTGGAACAGGTTGTTAAGCGGAGGTGCAGATGTACCATCCCTGCAAGTGTTCAAGGCCAGGTTCTATGGCGCTCTGAGCAATCTGGTCTAGTGGTTAGATGTCCCTGCCCATGGCAAGGGGGTTGGAACTAGATGGTCTACGCTGAACTACATGACAACATGTAAGTCTTAAGGCTTCAAGAAAACAAAGACAACCACAAACCACAAAACGAAATAAAAAAATAATTATTCAAGTGTCCTTGATACAGACTGCAAACCTCATAACAGTAAATATTTGTAAAATCAGATGGGAAAATATTTACATCCTTCCATCATTATCAACTGCTCAGTTTTATTTAATAATTAGGCTTAGCTCCACAGAATTAAATAAAGCAGTAATAACCACAAGACCATCTTTGCACCAGAAGGCCAAGGAAACATTGTAAAGAACATAATTCAAACAGTCACAGTATTATTGAAGTCCATGCTTTCTGGCATATTTATCAAACTTCATGACAAGAAGACAGGCAAACATATTTAAATGTCACTGTTTCTTCAAGTCTAACAGGAAATAAGATATGCTTGTGTTTATATATAAAATGAGCTCTATTTATTTTATAACATATTTCAATATAGCATTATCGTTGTCACTTAAACAATGAGATTTTTGGATCTCTGAGCTGAATAAACAAAACACAACATACACTGACCTAACAGTATTTTCTTAAAGTAGACGATCTACCCACAAGGAAGGAACATTTTCCTGAAGACTCTGTCAAATATTAGAGGATGCTGAAAGCGCTGAATTTACTAACTCTTTGAAATTTCCTGAATAGGCAAACTGTAGAGAGAGCAATCAACTTTTTCATCCAAGCTACATTTAAGTTTTAAATTACTGTTTCCTGATTTGACTTATTTAATGGGGGCAGCAGATCACTCTTGTCTTAGTAAAGCTATGCAATCATATCTACATCGAGACACGATGGATTTAGTGAATGCTTTTTCCCCACACAATATATACAGCAATAATATTTAGCTTAATCATCTTATCCTGACATTTACAGAAAACTGAGGCCTGGATGAGACTTGTTCAAAGTTCAGCTGCTAACACAAGATGCTCATCCAGCAAATCTTAAAGAGTAGACTGGACTTGTCAGAAATAGCCTTAGATATACTTTTAATCTGTCTTGAAACTGGGAATGGATTCCATGACTGCCTGCAGTCACTTCTCGGACATTTTGTATTATATATTTCAATGGCTTATAATGAGAGAGGGAGGTTGTTTTTTTTAATACTTGTTTAGTACTGAATTAGTACTTTCTCTGGTTTAAACTTTCATGACTTTCATAAGAAGGGCTGCCAGATAAACTGAAAACTATTATTTACTAATAAAAGAAGCCAAGTTTTTTTGAAAAGGAATTAGCAGTCAAATACTTGTACATTAGATTTAACCTATCTATTTCTTTTCCAGACTGAATTAAACTCTTTACATTCAAGTAAAGATGGGAAAAATTAGTCTAGATAAAATCAAAATGTCATCAAACTCATTAAAACAGTAAAGCACATAAAGATCGTGAAAATTAGAAGCTCTTATCAAAAGGCTTCACAATGTTGGAAATGCTATGTAATAAAGAATAAAGATAACTAAAGTAATGACCAAGGTGATACAAACAGATGTGTCATCTTACTTGTCCAGGGCTGTGCTGGTAGGCATGCTCCTGCCAAATCCTCGGACACCCATCTGACAAAAGTATGGAATGCAAGACAGATTGGCAGCAATTATAGCCAATGAATCTGATGCGTTCACAAAGAAACCATTTTGGCCAAGAATCATGTAGCGGTCCTGGAGAAGAAAAGAAATTCAAAAAGGCATTACAATTCCATGTATTGTGGAGCTGTAATTTCATTTGCTAGATCACTGCAGGTACAGAAAAAAAGGGACAGGCTTTGGCTTACTCGCATCCCTCTTTGGGCAGAATAATTCACTGGCATCATCCTGGCAGGTTTACAGTCTCACTATCACACCATCACTCCCGTCTGCCTTGCAAATCAAAGCTCCAGATCAGTCTCTAGCTCTAGCCGCCTACATGTCATGTCAGTAGTTCTGTTCCTGCCAAGGGAATGCTTGTGTAGGAGAATCTTTTGCCAATGACACGCACTATTAGGTGAGTAGGTGTTTTGTGTTTACTGACAATAGAAAACAGCTTCTGTTCTTCAGAACCTTCTCAACCTTCTCCCACCTTGTCAGGGCAAAAAGTTTCTGTAATACTTTGCTGTTTATAATGCTGATAATATGACATTAAAATTAAAAAAACCAGTAATTATGATTCAATGCTTTATTTAGCTAAAAATCCCTTAATTTATGATACCAACCAAAATGGACATAACATTTTTAGGTCTTACTGTGACAAATCCACATTATGTATATATGCTGTGTCTTTCTAACCGGGAATAAGAGTGTTATACCAGTACAAGACTAAACCTGGTTAATTCTTATTCTGCCTTGAAATCCTGCTTGATTTGCAATCATCTGCAGAGGCAAATTGCAACATATGTGTCTGATTGATAGGTTGCAAATTCTACCATCTGTACCTGAAACTAATACCACTTTCAGCTTAAATCGGTTACTGAAAAGCAAATAAATTATACTTACATGTCCCATATCTGACCTCAAACAAAACAGCAGTAGTGAAACCTCAAGACAGATCAAAATACTTACTCCATCAGCATCAAAAGCTGCTCCAAATCCATACTCTCCACCTTTCATAGCCTCCAGCAAGGCAGTTGCATACGTTAAATTTGGATCAGGAGGCTGTCCACCAAAATCTTCCAGAGGAATACAGTTTATGGCAGAATTTGCAGGAGCTCCCAACTCATCACACAAGATTCTTCTCACATAAGGTCCCATAACTGCAAAAACAGAAATCTGCCATGCAATCACAAAACCGTATGCTTGACATTGAAATTTTTCACAGCACTGTAGAGAGCTGATATAAAACATACTTTACACAGCAATTCTATACATCTGTCCCAACAACAAAATCCAAACTCTTATTTCACAGAGAAGTATGTGATTGTTCTTCCAGTAAATAATTAATTCATAATTCAGTATAAAAAACACAGTTCACCACTATGGGAAGTGAAAAAGTAATCACTGAATGAGGAAAGATGCACTTTTTATTAAATGCATTACTTATGCATTATTAAGTAAAGAAATTATCATATGCATAAAGGGTTTTTTCTCACCAGCATAAAATTCAAATGTTATTCTTTGTGTCCTGGGATGCAAACAACAGTTTACCACATAATAGCACAAAAAGGAAATAGCAGGGTAATGCAAATGGGAAATACACCCACCTTAACGTTCCAATTCATGTAAAAATTGCAATAGATTTGGACACCAAAGAATTCCAGTTAATTTTAATTGCTACCATGCAGATAATGAATAAAAACTTTCTCAAAACTAACTTCAAAATACTTCTTTTTTTTTGTTAAAGATATGGCCACTTAAGATCCCAGTTTGTGCTATTATATATCAAAATTATTATATGCATTTGGTGACTAATCAGTCACTAACTGAGCACTCTGCATCCCTGAGGCAAGTGTGAACAGGTGCCTCAGAGGTGAAAAAATATGAATGACTAGTCTGTCTCTCATGCTCTCTCTTCCTCCTACCCTACTCCAAGATCTTGCTAACTGGAACAACTGTGACCAAAGGTAAAACCATGTGAGAACCTTGTTTTCAATAAAATTTAACCCTTTATAACATAACATGATTCAGGTTCTTATCAAAAGCAGAGTCCTGACAAATTACTCCTTTTTTATGCCAATGTTAAAATACCAATGTCTACGGCATAAAAACATATTCCAGAGGTGCAGATCGAAAACAAATTTCCAAAGACAGCTTTTCAACATATATATGTGGTCCTCTCTAATGTTCACTATACTATGGCTAGTGACTCACTTTTGGCTAATGTATCTCATCCAGAAAGTCTTTTGATCACATGCCATCAAGAGAAGGGCAAACTCCAACTACCTTTGATAGATTGCTCCAATGGTTATTCACTGTTACCCATAAATATGTAAGCAACATTTCAATATGGATTTGCCCGGACTAAACTTCTCTCTCTATTGATTCTTTCTCGTATTTTGGGGAATAACAGACTGAAAAATAATTTTTCTGCAGAAAAAAAACCCAACAACTTTCTCTGTTGTACAGAGAAATAGTCTAGTATACACTTATCTATGAGTACTTTATATTATAGTAAGGGTATTACTGCACCAAGATGCAAGGTCAATGAAGCTTGTAAATAAAGGTCATCACCTTGTAAAAAAAGAAACAAACTCAACTTAAACTCAGTTCTTTAAATTTTTGTATGCATCAATTTTTCTAACCCTGAGCCAGACTATGCATCTCTTTGACCACAGGTAAAAATTTTTAACACTCAGTAAAAGCCTTGGACTGAGAGCTCTACAAAGTATTTGGACAACGTTCTCTCCAGCACTGTATGTGACAGCAGGCAGTGCCTTTCTTACCGCTCCCTCCACATTGTTCAAGAACACCATTTGCTCTTTTGCCACAGCCTGGAGAAACTGGGTGTTCACACTGATTGGATGCAGAATATAATCCTTGGCCGTGGCCTGTGAACACTATATTAGAGGCCAAGACTAAAATGCTTTACAGAAGTTTTCTAAGCCTACACAGCTCCCTTTATTCGTTGATTTTTGTAATCCCATTAAAAAATGAAACCTCTTTAGTTTGATGCAATTTGCTTTCCATAAGATAAAGCTGAACATTCTTACTTATGCTCCTATCCTTCAACTTATTATCTGTAGAAATCTTTATTTATATTTTCATAGTATAACCTAAGATAGATGTCATGCTGATCTATGTTTTCCCAAGTGACACAGCTTATATATTTTTTAATGCTGGTCTCCTTTATGTCTTCTGTGACACTTTCAACTTGCCCGCAGCACACAGAAATTAGTTTACTTTTAACATCAGTGAGACAGAGGTCTCAGCCAACTTTTTAAGGGCTTCTGGGTGCAATTTATTCAGACTTTTCTAGTTTTATAATTTGCTCTTAGTAGAGGCTCCTCATTCACTGGATACCGCAACATACTTCATCACCCTCTCATAGAGGGATTACCTCATCCTGCTTCCTTCCAAATGCAGAAAGAGAACTTTAATTGGACACATATGCCTTTGTTTATTTATGAAGATAAACCCCTTTGCCTAGTAAGGGATCTAACCCATTGTTAAGATTGCCTTTGTTGGTAGTATAATGTTCAAATCCTTTCTTATTATCCTTAACATTACATAAAAGTCTGACTTTTATATGCTGTACTGTTATTGGGAAACCATTGCAGTGTACCATTTTTTATCGGGAAATTATTTCTGTCCTGACAGCCACTCAAGTACATACCTCCATTCATGGCATCAATCCTTATTTTAATCTGGTTGGGCCCGGTCAGCAAATTTCTGATTGCACTGAAGTCAAAAATACTTCGAAGGAGATTGAGGTAGATTTCCACAGAATCCACTATTTCCACTACAAAAATTACACAGAAAAAAGTGACTACAGTTCACACATGGGAAAATCTCTCTTCTAACACTGTTCACCAGTCACGTAACTCAACTGAAGTCAGAGCACACAACTCTACGTAACATGGATTTGCTCTGAAGCCCATAGAGGCAAAGTCAAAGACACCTCCTGCCCTTTAGTGTGGTAAGCATTAAGCCTGAAAAGATAAACAGTTTTGCCTGCTAAAAAAATACAGAGAAAATGTAAGTTGACAGTACTTATTTCACTGAGAACATTAAAGAGAGTACATTATATCAAAGTAAACTCTTTATATATCATTCACTAAGCCACTGAAAAACTTTCCAAGCTAAATAGGTTTATTCTCAGAGGATGAAGATGTCCATGACAAATTGACATCAGACATTCTATTCTTCTGACAGCAGTATCTATCTTCATCATTCCATCAAGAGAGACATACAGTCTATTCTTCTAAATTCTGGCACTAGGAATACCTGTGTCCAGTTTGTTGGCAATCTAACATTATACTTTTGTATTGTATATCACTGACTTAGGAAAATAAGGCTCAGATACGACATCTGTTTTTCGTTAAGGTCTTGATAACTTGAATTTTAAATTAATAAGCAGAGCACTATTAGTTCTTTTGGATGGAAAACATTAAACTAAAACATATTTATGAAAATAAGTCCTTCATAATGAAAGCAGTTACTAAACAACTGTCAAAAGCCGTGCTTCTCAGTCATCTTGAAATTAATTGCTTTTCCTGATTAAATTAGAAAGCATACATTATAAATATCTTTTCATCTGGTTAAATAAGTATCTTAAAATATTTTAGTTACAAGTTAAATTATTACTTAGAATGTCAGCCAGTTTTGCTCAAAAACACTAACTTTGCCCTAATGCTCTTCTTTCAGGTAACATGAAAATGACATAGACATTTTTTGAGCCTGAGAAGAACACTAGAATAGATTGGGACAATGTGTTTGAAGGAAGAAACAAAAAAAGGCTCCCAAGGCTGAGAAACAATCCATAAAACCTACTTGAAAATTAGTCAGGTCTATGGTATTTGTTGAAAGTCTCGAGCTTTCACTAAAATGATATTATTGCATATCTTCTATGTCCTGCTTTCAGCAGTATTTTAGTAGACTCTAAGCTTTACACATATGAACAAATGTGGCAGCTCCAGTGGAGCTGCTCACACATGTTAAGATAAAGGATTAAAGTCTAAAAATTATTTTAGCTCCTGCCAAACCCAACTCAGTTGCTTCAACACCTCTGTAGGCTTGATTCAGAGGAATTAGTTCATTCAACTGAAAAAGCAGAAGTTTTAAATACATCAGATACTACCTTAAATTACTTTTTAAATTACTTTCATTCGTTCTGCACTTTCAACCTGCATGCAAATCTGTGTAAACTACGCTTACTTGTGCACTTACAGGCCAACTACATAGCTTCAGCAGGGTTCCCTGGTAGCTTTTCTGTCTCAGGTTGATGTATTGTTGGAAGACAGGATTGAGATATGTTTTTTTCTTAGAAAAACATACAGAAAAATTGCAAATATTTGTATGCACTTCTGTACTAATGTGGGGGAGGGATGTCTGATTTTCGTTTAGAAACATACAATTAGGAGAGATTAAAAAGCTGAAAAAAACCCAAAATATAAAATTTGGCATTTTTTTTTATTCCGGAGTGGTGCTAGCACTGAATTTTCTTTGCTTCTTGTTTGCCTGAAAAATCTAAATATGTTAATTACAATAAAATTTAAAAACAAAACAAAACAAAAGAAAAAAAAACCACCAACAACCCAAAACATAATTTAATGGGGTTTTCAATGAAAAACTTAACTTCTTAAAATGTAAAATTTGGATGGAAAACAAACTAGCTTTAATTCTAGGGCATCAGGAATGAGCACAAGTTTTTGAGGTCCTATGGAGTTTAACAGTATTTGAAATATATTAAATTATATTAAATTATATATATTAAATTAATATATAATATATATATATGAAATATATATGAAATTTGAAATATATGTCAGAACCCCTTCCTTTGCTTTTGACTCTTTCAAGGAGATATCTAAGTTAGGTAATTTCAAATCAAGTGTAAGCATAAAAGTATTCACATGCTTAAAATTAAACGTGTTTCAGCACTGTCTTTAGATTTGGACTCACTGGATGTATAGTGCCACAACTTTTCAGAAAGCATGAGCAAAGAGTGAATAAACGTAGATTCTCACAAATTCCTGAGAATTAGACTTCCATAAGCAAACCATTCCTAGTCCAAAAAGGTTTGTGTTTGGTGTTTAACTTCTAGCAAGCATGAGCACATTTATCTGGCAAAGATAGGTTTTACCCTAAAGGAGGAGAAATTTAGATTAGATTTTATAAAGAAATTCTTTACTGTGAGGGCAGTGAGGCACTGCAATAAGTTGCCCTGAGATGTTGTGGATAACCCAGCCATGGTAGTGTGCAAGGCCAGGTTGCATGGAGCTCTGAGTAACCCATTCTTGTGCAAGATGTGCCTGCCCATGGCAGGGATGGTTAGAACGAGATGATCTTTAAGGTACCTACCAATAAAAACCATTCTATGATCCTATACTGACTTTAATAACTATTAGTAAGGCATTTTGAAGAACTAAAGTTTTGTTTATATAATTACCCATTATAATTCTGCAGCAATACTAACATTTAGACTCAATGTATTTAGCATGCATAAAAGTAGACATTGCTACCTCGGAAAGGTTTGAATTTGTTCTCCAGATCAAATTCTTGTCTTCCCAGGCGTGATAAATCAACTTTGAGATCAGGACAAATTGCATATTCCTCCAAGGTTTTGCTGATTTGATAGATTTTTTCTGAAACCATATCTGGAGCAGGTCCTAATAGAAAAAATAATGTGGTGGGTCATTTCTGTTAAATGAAGGTTCCCTACTTTAAAAGTAAGTGCTATAGCAAATATTTTTCAGAATATACTGGAGTTAGTACAGAATAAACACAAAGTACTACAATAAATAAGGTCTGTTCTTTCACTACAACACAAGTTTAAAACATTTTTTGAAAAATAAAACATGGAAATATAGTGTGTTGCACAGAATATTTTGATTTACATAGAGTATTTAAATCAACCATTACCCAGGAGCAGGGAGGATGAGGGAACCAAAAAACACACAGCCATCTTTCTTTGGGTTTATTGCTCAAAGACGGCCTTTTTTTACTCTTCATAGAATCTCAACATAGCTATTAAAGGAAAGCCTATCCTTCAGCAGCAGTTTCTGTTGTTTCACAGCACTTTCTGCAAATGCACACTTGTGAAGGTTCACTAGTATGGTGTTTCACATTATTTCGTAAGAAAAAATTATCACTTTTAAAAGCCTTAGCAGTTTGACAGTGATGCTGTATTGCAGTTTTCCTTCAACAGCTTAATGAAATTTATCTTTGTTGGAATTTAAAATACCTTAATTGCTCAACAATTAGCAATCTGAACCTGGAATAATGACATCATTCAGAAATACAAAATGCATCTTACTTGTAAATTACTTTCACTTCCAAAGCCTGAAAAATGGCTCTACTTTTAAAGATTTACTGTTAACCAAATAAAAGTTGCAGGCTTGGTGAAAAATTATTATATTAATTATGCCATATGTAGTGCAAGAGTCAAGTCTGAGTTACAACAGAAGTCCTTTCTGGCTTATCTGACTCTTTATAGCTTACACTAAAATCACAATTTCACTCTAAAAATTATTTCCTTTATTCTCTTTTATGCCTTTTCTCTCCTGTACCAAAGTGCCTTTGAAGATTTTTTTTCAGTGCTTATTTCCCATTCCTCTAGCAATGCTGCCATATGCAGTGCAGCTTTGCCACATAAATTACTGTGTTCCATCTCAGATGCAGTGTACCCGATGGTCCAAGTCAATACAATAAGTAACAGTCACTTTACTCTTCATTTGGCTTAGAATACTACTTCCTACTCATCTAATCCAAACTCATCCTAAGGGTGAGGACAGGTTTCATTAGCTCCAGATCATCCTTGATAGATGAATGTCTTGTCTATTGGTATTTCCAGCTAAGGAGATCCAACTACAAGATCTAGTGACTACGAGATGTAGAGTGACTAGAAGATATCACTCTACGTTTTCTTCTACAGCTATAGAAAAAAAAAAATCACTTCTGCTTGACCTGGATCTGCAAAATGGACTGAGAAATAATGCAGAGCAATGACAACCTTCCCTAGGAGCTTGTTGCTGCATCTAGCCATTCTCTTACTACAATAGTCTTTCCTAATAATTAGCCCACATTTTCTCAGCTGTAACTTAAACTAATTGCTTTTCATTATGGCCTCAATGATTACCACAAATACTTAAACGTTTTGATTTTAGTTTGAGGAGTGTTTCATATATACAGCTTAGTAGCCTTTTTGAATTCTCTTTAAAAAGGCAAAGCACACTAAAAAGACTGCCCCACCAACTGTTTCCCATTTACCAATTTATATGTGGTGTTTTAAAGTTTATAGAGTGCTAATGCATCTAACAGTTTGGCTCTGGTATGTGTCTGCTGTGACCTTGGCTTTCTCACTGGATGCCCTTACGCAGTCCCTCTAATCTCTCTGGGATTCAAGCCTATTCTGTTTATAAAATCCCATTCATTTAACCATGGACATTTTTCCATTAAACAAGGGGCAAGGGAGAAGCACCCCCTTCTCAAGTTCACCCACTTCCAAAGCGGGGAAGGAAAGATTTTAAAAACACTTTTAATTCATTTTTTTCAGGTAGAAAACACTCTGTATGTATGAAGTATACAAGGTGTCAGCAACTGCCACCATAATGTTTTATGGGTGTACACAGATCTATAATATAAAACATATTGAACATATAACATACCTACTTGTGTTAGCTTGTCAGTTTTGGAAAACAGGATGTTAGCTATATACCCAAATTCCATTATTCAGCGGTGGAACCGCAGTAGTTAAAATGCTACAACCCTCTCCCTGGATAAGACCAGTTATTTCCTGGGTAAATAACTGGTAAAAAAAGAAGTTCTTTCTTCCATACAAGACAATCAGTTATACTGCTTACAGCATTTCTGAAATTACGTGCTTTAAAGTAAATGCCAAGACAAGCAACACAAAATATGAGCAAAACAGAGCTCCCTCATAAGTATCTTTATAAAAGGATCAGAACTGTTACAGTGATCTGGAAGACTACATAAAATACTGTAAAAACAGGATAGCAAACCTCTTGTTTACAGAAATCTTACAGCTACCACAAGGACTCCAGTAAGCATTTAACGCTTATTGTACAGACCCATGCAGACAAATACACTCCTATTACTGAAAAAAAAAAAAAAAGAAAAAAGAGACTCTTATGTTCTTCGCAGTTTTACCAGAGAAAGTGAAAAACACATAGTTAAAGATACCTAGTTATCCTTGACAGCATATTTTCAGCATACCAAGATGCAATGTTGTAGTGTGTTACTAAACTCATACCTCCATTGGCAACTTCAAATTTGACTCCAAATTCTCCTCCAGGTCCCCCAGGACTGTGGCTAGCTGTTAGAATAATTCCACCAGCTGCTTTGATCTTTCGGATGATACACGAAACAGCAGGTGTGGATAAGATACCATTCTGTCCAATAACTAATCTGCCGATCTAGGTGGAAAAAAAAGCCAAAGCACTCTGAATAGTTTTTTTTTGAAAATTAAAATATAAACACACACATAGGGCATTTACGTACAGAATAGAAATGTAAAGTCCTAATGTGGAACATATTCTTTTGTGGAGAAATATACATACATGAGTTGATTGCATGGTTATTCGGAGCACAGACAAAAAACATTGTATCCTGGCACATTTAACACCAGTGGCCTGTGTATTGGCAGTAAAGCAAGAGCACAGTCATGACAATGATTTGCGAAGCTCCCAAGCGTAGCACTGGGCTATGATCCTGCTATCAAACCTTTCCAGGTATCCCCACAAATCAGCAAATCCCCTCAGATACCAATATAGGGCTGACTATGTGGATGCACTTTTCAGGTCTGGGGCTTTAACCAGCATGAAAGAGAAGAGAAAGAGAATGGCTTTTCAAAGAGCAGCCTTTCAGGGCAACCACAACTATCAGTACACACTAGGACCAGCAGTCTCTTGCATTTACACCTCTATTGCTAAGACACCCTTGGATGTCCTGCTCCATAGAAAGCATTGTTCCTCCTTCAGCCATCAGTAACTCCTGGGCTATTCCAAATGAACAGGATGTGTTTCCCAGGGCACAGCTGAGCAGGAGAAGTTCCCACCACTCTTAAAGCAAAAAAAAACCTTATAGGTGGTGTTATTAAACGCTGACTCAATGCGTTTGGTATTATGTGCCGTTCCACTGCAAGGTTCCAATTTCAAAACCTTGCCTTCATCCCCTACACAGATACTACAGTTTCAGCTGAACATAAATAGTCTAGAAGCAAACCAGAAATGTATTTGCAAAGAAATACAAAAGAGTTCCAATTTCTGGGAAACAGGTGGACACAAAAAAAGTGAGAGAAGAGTAGGTTATTGTCACAGATGAGAACTGATGTAGCTGCACATACAGCTGCAAAGTGTATCTCTAATGTCTGAAGTATTTTAATAACATCACTATAAGAAACAATCCCACCCCCCACCACTACTGAGTAGTAGTTTCAGAAGGGGTAAGGAGTGGGTAGAGGGGGCAGAAGGAAAGCCAGAACATTGAATTCTTCCCTCTTCCCATCTGAAAACAGACTGGGAATTGAACTTCAGTTTTCATTCTCAAGTTTGAAGGAGATTTGATAGCTCTCTGTGGTAAAGCAGCAGCACAGGAGGTGTTACTTCTTTCCATAAAGAGCTGTTCCTTCACATACAGATGACCTTCCGGTCACTCATGTGAAGCACTTAATTACTCAGAAGTGCAGTTCCAAATAATTTCAGAAAAGCAAAGGATTAATACATTATTTATTCAGCCTGCTTTTGTGAACTATTTTAATTTTAAAAAAATAGGATTTCTACAAAGAAATAATCAACTTCTAAAGTAAGAACAAGTTACTTTTTGATAAATCTCACAAAGCGTAGGCTATGGTCAGCCATTTCTCTTTCCCTGAGAAGTGAAAAATCTGCTTTCAAATTTAAAAAAATGCACAGAAAATGCATTCCATTAACTGAGATTTCTACCTCAAGATCTGAGGACACAGTGATCGACTGTCCACCCGGTTTTCTTTCCACAGTTTTTGCAGATAATTTAGAAGCCTATGGATTGTTGCTGGGAAACAGGAGAGCTATCAAAATTATAAGTACACTTCACAGAAAATCTTCAAGGTTCATTTGAATTGTTCTTACTACTATTAGGAAAATGTTTTGTTTCACTGTCTTTTTTTTCTCCCAGGTTGGAACAATTCCAAAGGAGGGGGGGGAAGTTAAGAAACAAAAAAAAATTATTATGGAAAGAAAAATATGATGAAAATAAATACTAAAAATGTTTGTTTTGAATATTGTCTCTGCCTTTTTTAAACTATGAAGCATGTAGAAAGCTAGAGCAATGACTCAATCTTCCAAATACAGCTGTCAGAAATGGGTGCCAGCTCTTAAAACAGCATTGTGTATGGGTAAGCAAAAGGAATATGACAGCGATAATATTTTACATCATGCTTGAAAACTGCAAAACTAAATCTATCTCAAGGTACTCAAGTATAAATGCATTTATACTTGCCTACAGGCTTATCATGAGCACATTTTCTGTATCTCTAAACTAGCGAGTTTAAGTTTTTGCCTTCATGCACATCAAAACTGTATTTTTAAAAGTTAATAGAATACTTAGATTACTCAGAATGCATAAATCACCTAGCACCAACCATATTTCATATTTCCCATTTCCGATTCAACAAGAGTTACACAAACTAGTTTACCCATTTTTCTGGATGCCAAATATTTATATAAACATGAGTAATTGGATTTGCCTTCAGCTTTTTTCAGAAGGCTATTATTTCTATACTACTTAGAAATATTATTTATTATACTAATTTCTATACTATAGAAATACTGAAATACTTAGTATTCCAAATGAAGGTTCTTGAAGTCAAATTACATGAATGATACACTGGTATTTTATTTGCAGCAACTACTATAAAATTTCACCTTATATTAAGGTCTTCAGTGCTTTTAAAGAACCCCCTGAGGACACTGAACACCTTAGAGGTGTAAATGTGCTACCTATCTTCCTCTGCTTTCTTTGTTTTGGTGGCAAGAATGTAGAATGTAATATTCTCTTGACTCAGAAGCTCTTAATTTTGTCTCTGACCAAATACTAAATGGGCATTTAGTTAATTCTTTAATTAATTTAATTAGTATCAGATGTTACAGACGTCTTACAATCTGGGCTAAAACAGTAACCAAACATTATCCATACACTCACTCACAAATAAAGTTTCAGTAACATCATTCTGAAAATCTTGGACAGTTTCATAGGGTGGAAAGATTATCTTTGGAATTCAAAAACTTGCACGGCTACAAGATCACAGGCATGTAATGTCTCTTTTAATACTTTGTCCACATGCCACATTATATTTTGTCACTCTAGGTTTAGTAGCAACAGCAGAAACAAAGATCCTCAGCAAGTGGTTACAGCTGAAAGAATAAAATAACAAGTACTTTACAAGAATATTTTTATGCAATATTACCGCTTGCAGCTGTGCGTTTTCAGACAATTCAGCTGATTGTCATGGAGTCACTTAATGCCTTTTTAAATTATTTTTCAAGTAATCTCTCATATGCCTCAGTCAATTATACTTGAGAGAACATGAAGCAAGCAAATTACATACTGAACAACATGGAGCTGTGCCTTCCTACCTTTTAGTATAGTACCCTAAAGATGACTGAGTGCCACAATCAATGTAGAAGCAAATAAATCAATTTTCCTGGACACAGGCCCAGGAAGGGAGGCCAAGATTCACATGGAAGGCCATGGGAATAAAAACAATATGGTATTATACAGAATACAACTGTAAAACTCAATTCTCTGCCGTCTCAAACTTCTATAGCATTACTAGTAATACTCTGCAATCTCTCTATCATGTTGTCATGACTTTCTATACTCAGTGTATGATCTTCACCTTCTGATCTGCCACAGAGACTCACAAACAGCAGCTTCTCATTTAAACCTATCTTAAACTTTGCATCAAAAATTAGATACTCCATACAGCTGGTGGGTATAATGGAATATTTGCATCTAATTTGTAGAGGAACTGTACTGCAACTGCTGGAGCCTTCTATTTCAGTGCTTCCAGACATTAACACTCAAGACACTACTACTGGCAGGACATAGGTGAAAAGGGCAATAGAGCCTCAGATACTGTCCTACCACCCCACTTTGTAAAACTGCTTGTTACAACCCAGAATAGTACAAAACCTCTGTCTGGCCTTCCTTACTCTGCCCCACCCACCCATGACATGCGGTCCCTTACCCGAATGTGTTTGCTACAGCCCCAGCTCTGTGCCCCGTTTAAGGGTGACCCTGATTAGCCACCTTCAGCTCTGAACAGAAAGATTTGTGGGCACGCGTGCTGCTTGGACCAGAGCATGGACCAGTCCGTAGCTGCTGCCACCAGTGGAAACCTACACAGGCTATAGCTGGGGAACGTATTCCTTCAGGCCCAAGCTGGAGGGCATGAGCCAGTGGGACTGAGGATAAGAAGAAGGCAGGCCAAGCACTGGCAGCTGACTGGGAAGGGGACCTCATCTCATTCCTTGTACTGGAGCCTATGCCAATTGTGCTAGGCTGTTAACGCGGGGGGGAATGTGGGATGAGTCACCAAGTTAGAACAAGAGGAACCTAGCAACTCTAAGGAGCAATACATTTATGGTTGATAATAGAAAGCCACTTTTATTTTTGTACTCAGCAGGCACAACAGTGACACTCAGTATGTGTCTCCCAGGAAGGAGATTCAAGTTCAGTTTATCAGTAATATGTGGATATCCCTCTCCCGGCACTCAGGGTGGCTTAAAGTTTTCAATGCAGCTTCAAGGCTTCCACACATTTCATCCAATCCTGCCTGTATCAGTTCACTTCTTTCCCTGTGATGGACCCTACATGCCTTCTACTGAATTAACCTGATCCAAAGGGAAAGATCTTTGCCCTTGTATTTCCTTCTTCTCCCCCAATTTACATAGCACAGCACTAAACAGTGCCATCAAGTAGGTTTAGTTATTTTCCCAGTAGGTGTATTTTAACAGCCAAAAACCAAAAGACACAAATAGTACTCACTAAATTAATGTGAGGTTTATGCATTTACAGTGTGCTTGAGAGAAATAGAGGGCAAGCAAGGTGAAGATGTTAGAGAGAAGCATTAGAAGCTAGAAATGGGAAGTGTTTTCAGTATCAGTAACTCCCCACCAGCTGGCCTACCAAATTTGTTAGGACTGTGTCATTAGTAAGAGTATCATGAATAAATTCAGATATTTGTGGAAACTGTGAGCAGAAATTGGGAATTGGCTTCAGAAAACACTAGTGAGAAACTGCTTCCAAGAAACTTGCAGTAACTTAAGGAAGTGGAATCATTATTACAGCAAGGTGCCAGAAACATGACAAACTGGAACTCTCTTGAGGTCAAAAAGATATTCAAGGGGGTCAGAGCAAGATGGGTAATGTGACAGAAGCAGCAGGAAGGAGGCAGGCTGATAGAAAAAATTAGTCAGCATAAGCTGTTTGAGAAGCCCCTGCTGTTCTAAATCCTAAATTTCTTTTGTTTCTCAGTCCTTGTGGTCACCCTGCAGCTGTAATCCACTCTTGTAGCTCCTGCCAGCGTGCAAGGACAGGTAAGAATCTCAGCCTCAGCAGGGCAGTTCTTGCTGCTGGACTCTTGCTTTAATCGTTGCTGCACTTTATCCCACCTGTACTTCCGTTGCCAGTGTCCTCACTTTAACGAGTGTTCCTCTGACAGCCCTTCTCACACCCTGAGCCACATAAACCCTGGCATCTGCACCAACTCCCTGTGTGAATGGCTATTTTGCACAAGGAAGCCAGCATGCAACGTAAACAATCTCTCTGAAATCTCGAGTATCACTTAGTATCAGCTTGATGCTATCAGTGTGTTGAGAACATGCTTTAGGAATAATTTTAAAATGCTCATTATTTGTATCAGACTGGCTAGTCTATATAGTTTGTATGTGACAACAAATCAACAGGAAAAATTTGGACACATACAGATTCCTTTCAAAGCTGAAAGATGGAGCTTTTGAAGAAAATTAATTCCTTACCAAAAGAAGCCCTATAAAATCATATCACTCCTTTTGCCAAATCTAAAGGATCAATTTAGCCATCATAACAAGAGACAGTAGCTTCAGCTCTGCTTTGAATTGGGAACTTCAAGCCTACATTATCTGGTATTTCCAGCTTTCTCTACACACATACCCATACATGTGCATATGTATCTAGCAGAAGACATCAGTTTTCTTCTCAAGTTCTTTCCTATTTTCAAAAACTACACAAGAGAAATCTGTATCCCATGAGGTCACAGAAGCTTCTGCAACTTCTGTCTTCTTGCACTTTGTAGTTTGCAAGCTAACAATAGAAAAGAACGATTATTTTCTTAAAATGCAGCCAAAATGCTGAACTCCTCTTCCCTCAATAATACCATTTTCCTTGAATATTTCTAAACTATCCGAAGCAGCAAATATGCTTCTGATACTTTTGTTTCCCACGCACATATTTTTAACTCTTGCTACATTTTCTCCTTCAGAGTGAACCCTATTTTTCAGCTCTCATTCCTTCCTCCTTCTAAAATAAAGTGAAAGAGCACGGTACGGCCGGCAAGTCTCCTGAGGTTGTCACCATCCCTACCGTCAAACGCCGACGGAGCCACCACCCACGCCAAAGCCCAGCAGAGCAGGGGAACCGGCACGGGGCTGGCTCGGGCACGTGCCGGGCAGAGCGCCGAAAACAGCCGGACGCGCAGTTCCTCCCGTTTTTATTTGTACATTGAGCGCTGTCCGAGTGACGACACTGGAAGGCTCTCCCCGTGCCCGGGGGCTGCCCCGCGCCTCCCGCCGCCGGGACCGCTGGTGCGGGCACCGCGCGGTCACGCTGCAGGGAGGGGGCCAAGGGCAGAGCCAGGGGGCCGCTTACCCCGTTAGCCGCGGCCATCTGAACGACGATCTCGATGGCCGTCTTGCTGAAGTACCTGCCGTCGCTGCCCACCACCATGGTGCAGCCCTGCCGGTCACGAAGGTCGACGGAGGAGAGCAAGCTCTGCACGAAGTTGGGAAGGTAGTTGCGCTGGCTCTCGAAGAGCGCCGTGGGCCGCCGCAGCCCCCCACCGCCCGTCGGCCGCTGGTCCTCGTAGGGCGCTGTCTGCACGGTCAGCACCGGGATGGGGGTCCGCTCCATGGCGGCCGCCGCCCGTCCGGCTGTGGCTCCGCTGGGGAGCGGCAGCCGTCGCACAGGGTGCTGAGCCGGCGGAGGCGAGCCCACACGCGTCTCTCCGGCGGGGGCGGGTCAGCGCAGCCCTCGGCGGCCCGCGGCGGGAGCCCGGCGCCGCGGGGGAGCCGGGGCGGGCGCGGGGTGCGCGCCGCCCCTTCCCCGCCCGCCCCGCCGGGGCCCCCGGCGGCGCCTCGGCGCCCGCAAGGGTACCCGTGGGTCGACAGGCCGCTGCCATCGCCATGTGGCGGCCGCGGCCAAAAATAACCCTGGAAAGCGAAGCCGAGAGCCGCGTCTCCTGCCAGGGGTGTAATTGGAGGCAGTGAGGAGCGGGCGAGCCAGCGCCACACACTTGCTCGGGGGGATCACGGTCTGTCAGCGCTGCGGCTGTTCCCGCCGACCCCCGCCGGCCGCCGCAGGAGCCGCCTACCTCCGGGCATGGAGAGCAGCCGGCGGCAAAGCTCAGATCATGGACGTATGTGTTCATTCTGCTTTAATTAAATGCAGAGGTGGTGGCCCTAGCGATTGTGAAGATGCCTGACGTTTCCCTGTATAAAGGCTGCGTTTACAGATGCCTGTAACTGTCAAACATCAGTTGAATTTTTCCGTCCAAAGGCTGTTTTCACACTGCACCCACTCAGGATAACCCTGTTGACTGGAGAGTTGGAAAAAATAGTCGTGTAACCTCGATGTCATTCTTGTGTTAAAGAAATCCCTGGTGTAGACTTGCATCTGAGCAGGCAAAAACAATTTTGTTAGACATTTTTCTGTTCTCTGGGAAAGAGTGCTCAGAAATTGCTCCTAAGCCCAAAGGAGTGTCATGGCTCAACAAGGCAACATGTTAGCTGTGTGACAGGAGGTGGCTGGGCAAACATGGGGTAAACTGATTTTGTCTCTTACACAAAGAGCTCGTTAGGACTCAGAGAGCGTCACCTGATGAATAGTAACCAGAGGAACTCAGTCATGGTTTTGAGCCTTGTTTCTGCAGGATCTTTGGTGGTTCATAGCAGATAAAGTTTGACAGTTTCAGATACAATTGTCTGCTACACATCTATCCCTTTGCCAGAACCACTGCTGTCACAATAGAACGCTATGCATGCTAGGGTAGGCAAGGCCCAACACGTTAATTTAAATAAATTAATCCACTGAAGCAGATACAAGAGTTCTAGATCCATTGACGAAATGCTTTTGTACAGGGCCATATACTCTTGCAGAGAACCAGAGCACATACAGGGAAGAGGTAATCTCTTCTCTGTCTTTTGTTAGACCTCCTAGCCTGTAGTTGTGATTGTGGCTTCCTGCACTGATTTAGAATGCATTTTAAAAAGCAAAAGGAAACAAATCAGCCCTGTGGAAATGCCAGATCTCATATTCATACTGTAAACAAGGCACAGCTATAGATGAGATTGCTATATCAAAAAATTTTGGGCACTGCCAGCAGTGAAACCATGACATACAGTCTGCATTAGTGAAAGCTGAAATAGAATCAGATAACTGCTATCTACCACAGCAAATATCCAACAAGGAAACAGCAACAAAGATCAGAAACATTAGAAAGAACAAATTATAAAATCCAAGTGCCAAATAAAGGAAAACATATGACCAAAGTAAGAAGAAATGCAAATCTTTGAATAAAGAGTAGATTGTATTTTTCATATGTATTGGAGGAATGCGTTCATCATTTGGAAGAAAATATGTACGTTCAAATCAATTTTAAAAATTTTGCAAACATTCCCAGAATGTACATTTAAGAGGGACAATCAGCGAAAATTTTCCAGGACAGCTTGTCTCAACTCATATAATTTATAAATATTGCTGAAGAATAATGAAAAAGTGTGGTTTACAGTCTTTTCAAGCATTGTCTTGACAAGTGCCCTACCAGAAGTGTAATGGATTATTGTAATGAACACTGTAAATTTTTTAGTTCAGACTCAAGCTCTGCTTGAGATAAGTCCAAGCAAAAGTTTATGTGACTCCTCTTTCATTGTGATTCCTATAATACTTTGCGAAACTCAGTTTCATGAAGTCATGCTATTTCAGGAGGAGCTCAGATTTTGTATTAAAAGAAAATTACAAGCCTTCACAGTAGCAGTGCAAAGCATGAAAAAGTTAGTGTAGAGAGCCTAAACATTCTAGTACAAAAGCTGAAGAAAAAAAAATCCTTATTTTTTTAAAATAAATTCTACAACGTCCCAGTATCCACAGTAGCATTATGTTTATACATTTATCCATGCAAAAGTGCTTCAGTTTTTCTTTTATATCAACGCAAATCCCACAAGCAGTTCTACTCTCAGCAAATTTCATTGGAAAGTGAAGGTCTCTGTAAATGGCCAGTACTGCAGTGCATTACGTGGTTACTGCTGTGTATCTCTAACAAATGACTAATTATCAATGTGGGATGATATTAAAAGTCTGGAATGTCTTCTTGGAAAACAACAGCTAAATATATTCTTCATATTACCATAGTGTGCTGTGAGTTACTTTTTGAGAGGTTATTAAAATAAAAAATAACTTAATGTAGAGATAAGATACATGTTAAACTTGTTCCACTTCCAAGTAAAACAATTAGCTTTCTGACTGCTAGTTTTAGAAACTTGGTTTGACATATGCTGTCCAGTTCAGGAATATATGCGCCCCTTACTTTGGTTCTTAAAGCCTTTTAATTCTTGAGCCTTAAAATGTTTACCATAGCTCCTTTGTCTTGTGACAACATGGCAATGTTAATTACTTTAAGAGTATAATTTTTATGTTTGCTTATCTTTTCTTTTTTTTAAAAACAAACAAACAAACAAAAAACAGCACTGTACTGATGTCTTTCTTTGTCCTGTGATGTCCAATTTTTTCATGCGCTGAACTGGGAATTGGGTTGTTGCCTGTGTTGACTCGAAGGAAAGAATTGTCCCATAGCAACAAAATCCCTTTATAACCACACAGTTACTTCTGATTCAGTTGATCTGGTGACCTGAGGTGTCCCCTCTGCAAAATGGCAGAAGTTACTCGTGGATCTTCTTAAAGGTAAATTATGGAAGCCCAGCCCAGCTCTGATTTGATGCTAATATAACAGAACTTGCTGTGAACCTGAAGGTTACTTTCTGTTAAGGAAAAATATTTTGTATCAGCTTGCAAATGTTGCAGCAGAATTGAACCAGCGCCATTAACTAAGCAAGTTAACTAAGGAAGCTCCTTCAGTTTAACTGTTAGGCTCACATTCATCACTAGTATATTAGATGAAAACATATTTTTACAGTTGTTTCATGTAGAATGTCTTTCAGATAGAAATATGGATGCTCAAAATTAGTTCAGCCGTTCCCCATGGTGCCATATTTTGAAGTTCAAATTCTCATTCTGCCACTGAACAGGATATTCCAGTTACAATTTGAAGAATGGCATATGCGTACTATAAGATGAAGGTTGTTAACCTGAACTATTGAAAAAATCATTTTGCAAAAAAGTTCTAAAAATAAAATGTTGACTTGTCTAAACCCCTCCAAGAATTGCAGTTAATATATTGTTTTGCTAATAAAAGCAAAACCAGTTTTAAAACCCAGTTTTAGGTTTTGAGGCAGTTCCTACATGTGAATACTTTGTTTGCAATGACTTTGTTTCCAAATGTAAATTACTTGGAAGTTAAAAAAAAAAAAAAAAAAAAGAGAGAGAGAGAGAGAGAGAGAGAAATAAAATTGTAAAATTTGGAGATATTTTGACTGACTTGATCTGTCTTATCTTTCAGCTCTCAAATAAAAGTCTTTCTATGCCAGCCTTTGTATTATGGTTAGAAAAGGCAGAGAAATTGTATTTTACATTTTTATAGGCAAGTTAGTTCCCTAGTAGTGAAGCTTTATTGAGAAGTATGATCTCATGGATACCACAACTCATTTGGTTCTATGGAAATTGTACGTAGTCATCACTACAGTTATAAGTCTCTAATTACTATGAAATTGTTCTAAGGAACATTTTCACAGAAACTTACATGCACATTGATTTACAAAGCCTCAGTAGGAAAAATTCCCTGAAAATATATTTCTGATAACTGATAACTGATTTACTACTATGTCAACATTACTGCTATGTGATGTTGTATAAGTCAGGTCTGACTTACAAAATTGCCTGTCACAATTCATCTAAGCAGGAGAAACAAGGAAGGAAGGAAGAGACTGAGGAAGGGAAACAGGATAATCATCAATCATTAACCTAACAGAAAAAGCAACTGTTGTAAAAAGAACATCCTCCAAAATGTCCAAAGGCTGCAAAAAGTTTATTCAGATAATTTTGTGCATAGCAGGGAAATTCAAGACAAATGCCCATTTCAAAACTACAACAATATACGCACTCAAATTAGTGCTTTGGATATCTTAGAATCACTAATAATTTTTTCTTTTCCAGTGTTACTAACAGACCAGTCCCATCACTCTTGCTTTCAACAAGTAATTCCATGAAAATACTCAAGCAAGGGCATTGAATGCTGGGCCATGAGGAGTTATGCAAGCATATAAACAACAGTCATGTGATGGTTCTTGCCAATGTGGGGAAGAAGCAGAATCTGAACATGGACCCAAGCAATGGTCTCTGTGCCCACTCTAGTCCTACCATGAGTGGGGCAAGCAGCTGACTCTTTAATGTATCTTCACAGCAGCTTGGAATGGGAGCTGCATGGGAGAGGAAACAAAATGTAATTCCTGGGAGTCGAAGTAAGCTCTCTCTCCCATCATGCAAGGGGGTATGCAATGCTTCTCCTCTGAGTATGTCACCTCATTAGCAAGAGCACTGTTCTGTAGCAGTTATATTAATATAATAAATAATGAGTCCTTAGGACTAGGTAAGCACCAAAGTGGTGCAAAAGGAATGCATCTATATTAATATAATAAGTAAGGGGTCCCAAGGACCATGAGGACACCAGTACGGTGTGTAAGAAAAAGCATGGTTTATTGAAAGAGGCAACACTTATATAGTGGTTTCAAATGCTGACACGTCACAACACATGACATTGTCAGCCAATCCTATACAAACATTTAACTGCGCATGTGTGACAGAGTACTTACAAACTACAACTCCTAGGATGCTTGCTAGCACCCATGGTGTAACCAGACTCCACACTGTTCTCTTTATTTATTTACAGAGCTTGCTTAGATCCATCATCTCTTATAGATTCCTTGTAGATTAAAGAAAATAAAACTGGTAAATTGAAATATTACTCCATGTGCTAGATTTGCTAGATGGCTGTGTGGACCAAACCAGGCACTGCAGTGCAATGGCTTTTTCTGGATGTCTGAACTCCAGGACATAGTGGATACGCTTCTGAACAAATTACAGCTTCTCATTAGGCAGCCCGTCTGGATTAGCACAAGGGGATCAAGGGTGGAATAAATGCTTAATTGATAAAAAGACTGTATGTAATGTATGGTTCAAGTTTTTCCTGGTATTGTTCAATAACATATGTTTAAGATCTGCTTGTAGCAAGCGTGGGTAGAGCCCCTCTCAAATCTTCATTCGCAAAGCCTAGCCATGATGAAGATCTGCTAGATTCAATCAGTCAAATAAGCTGTAGAATTTATATAATTATTTGGGCTCACACTAGCCACCAATAGAAGTTAGGACATTTGCAGAGTGCATCTTCTGGGAGGGAAGTATATTTTCCACTTGAGTTTATGTTGGGAATTATACACAGACATGAGATTTTTTTCTTTTTCTTTTTTTTTTTTTTTTTTTTTTTTAGTGAGGATTAAAAATAAATTAATACCAGAAAGTTCAGAATAGAATGATGAACTATCAGCCGTCATTTAATTAAATACAGGATGAGAAGTAACATGATTCAAGGATGGGAGGTGTTATAATAGGGTTGAGTAAGGAAAAGGCTAGGGACAGGAAGGTGTCAGGTATACCACTAGGTATACAGCCTAGTGGTCTCCTTTCTTGAACTCTGTTCAAGAAAGCCTGACAGAGTTCAGGAAGTGTTTGGACAACTCTCTCACATGGTGTGATTTTTGGGGTGCCCTGTGCAGGGTGAGGAGTTGGACTTTGATGATCCTTGTGGGTCCCTTCCAGCTCAGAATATGCTATGATTCTGGGGTTCTGGTTGGAGGAGAAGGCAATTGGAGAGGACACTCAGCTGCACAATTCCCTCCTGCTACCTGATAAATATGCTTCAATATAGCTAATGCCCAGAATGAAGGTAGCAGACATGCAATCCCAAAAAACAAAAGATGTATGGAATGTATCCTATGTGAGTTCATGACAAAATCTGGAAATATACTTAAGCCATCTATAATACTAACGTTATCAAATATTAACATTTTGTAATTAGCTAATTAAATTCCTGCTCAGGAAGTGAGATTCTCTGAGTACAACATAAGCTCTGTGTGGAAGTGCTGAATATGGAAGGATGCTTCCCACCATTAGTTTTGCACACTGCCAAGAGATTCATACTCTTTTTCTAACTGGAAAATAACTTATTTAATCTCACTTTATGTAAAATTAACTTTGGAATCAGCACAGTCTTGCTAGACTGTGTGACAGATACGTTCTGTTTTAAGAAGGTGTTGGTACTGCCAAGTAAGCACCATGATTGTCAAGGCCTGATTTAGGAGGAACTTACTCCATATACACTGTGGAAGCCTTATACTTCCATTTATGGTTATTTACCAATTATGTCATGAGTTAAGAGTGGAAACTTTATCTATATGATTGGCATTCCAGCACATAATATGGAAAGAACAAAGCACAACCTACAGACTGTTCCTACTGCTGCAGACCTGCAGATTTTAGATCCAATTTTCAGAAGTGCAAGAAATAGGTACTACCACTGCATCCAGTAAGAGTGACATACAACTTGGCCTTCCAGGCTGTAGTGCTCAGATGTCATCATGTTCTGTAACCATGACAAAATATGTCTTACTGCCAACTGAGTGACCTCTTCCACATCATCAGCCACTTGTGCACTGCAAATTCCTGGCAAACAAATAACTTCAAGGTCTAAACTCCACTCCTTACAAGTGAGCACATTCTCTATGTATGTCTATGTATGTCTTGGTGGAATTACTGAGTAAAATGAAAATCTCAGCTGAGACACAATGGTTTGTTTGATCCTGGGAGCTGGGCAGTGATAATACATAAACGAGACACTCGTTCTCAAATTCATCCTCCCTATCTATCTACTAGCCCAGGGATGCTAAGTAGTAAAGGTTGCAGGAAAACTGCTAGGTCTCTTGTTGTACTGACAGATCAGTACACGAAGCAGAGACTGAATTTATAGTAGAGATCTATTCTCTATCCTTTTAAAAAGCCCATGATTTAAACATTAGGTCAAAGCCTATAAAAAGTTTAAAAACACAGAGGAAGAAATTTTTCCACAACACCCCTTTACAAACATATCTGAAGGAAAATACACACTCAGTATAATGATTGGTGCAGGGATTTCCTTGTCTTATACTGGCTTCTACAACAACGTAGCAAGGTAAGTAAAGCAAAATGCCCTTGCCCTGCTCTGAGTCTCATTGTCTCTGACAAGAACTCAAAGCAGCATGTAAAAACAGCTCCTTCAAAGAGGGGAGGATTTTAATAGTAGCTTTATTTCAGAGTTTTGGGGAAAACACAATATGTTTAAGTCTCTCAATTTACCAGTGACGTTCACTGGCCTTTTAGAAAGCACTTTGAGATCTAGGGATTAAAAAGCCCTATTTTAAGCAAGGTGCCCAAAAAGAATTCCAGTGATCCTTAAAAAGTGTCAATATTATGGTTTTGATCACTTTGCATAGTTGCTTAACAGTTTGCTTTGGGATTTTTTGCACCCACTGAAAAATGAACAGTTAACTTTACTATGCAGGCTGTGTCTGATCCAGACAAAGCACTTGAAATTTTTCTCTTTTTAAGACTTCTCCTCTGTCTCATGTTAAGGGTGAAGTAATTTTTCAGTATACATAATCTAAATTCTACATTTAGATTTAGATTTAGAGAAGTAGATTTTGCCAGGGAACTTGTTGTATCCTTTGACAATAGCTGTGAAAAGAAGAAAAAATTCTCGCAGCAACATATCATGTCTGCTAAATAACCTTTCCACATCCAAGTGAGTCTGATTGTTTCTTTGGCCCACCAATGGGGCTAGACAGACATAAAATCAGTGCTTTAAAATGATACAAATAATCCAAAAGGAACTACTGACTAAGGTCCAAACAAAAATCAGACAAAATGAGTCAAAGGTGTAATTTCAAGATGCCTCAAGAGATTTGGGTCTGAGCCCTGGTTTGCAGCTGAAAACCCCACGTGGTTACAGGTGCCACCATGAGGTGTGGAAAGTGGTCAAGCAGCGCCTCCTTCTGCGAGGATATCTTCTCTGTCAACCTCTGTGAAGCTCTGCCCACAGGAAAAGGCTCATTTCATTTTCCCTTATGTAACCTACCATATCCTCTGGCTCATCTCTGAGAAGTTTGCTCTCACTTCTCACTACCTGGAAGCCAGGAAGGGTGCTTGGTTAGAGATGAACATTTGGAAACTTTTGTCAGACAAACCAACTTTTTGGGTTTAGTGTATCTTCCACTCCTGGTCTTGCCTGACCATCTAGTCTCAGATAAATCCAGGGTAACTTCAGATTTTCTTATTTATATTCTTATATTCCACAAAAGTGTAAGGAGAAAAAAATTTGATGTGCTGTGGACAATAAGTGTGGCTGTATTTGGCAGTTGCAATTAAAAGATAGCCAAAGTAAAATAATAAATTGCAGGTGTGAAGTAGGTAATTTCCTTTAGCTTGCCATAGATACGGAGTTAATGTATATATTTATACCTGCAGTCAACACCTGTGCCAAGGTTTTCAGAGACTACTGCTGCAAAAAAGAATCTGTCATAGAACTGGCATGAACAAGTCTGTCTTGTTTAGACAGCAATGCTTTTAGAGAACTAACATGCTGACTTCCTTATTCTAGAATTACCAGTTCTTTTTCCCCAGGATGCTCCTCTTGCCCAGAAGTGGAAGGTTATTTCTACCTACCTCTTTTACCAAGGGTGCTGGTTTGACTTGCTCTTGTTGACATTTTGTGGTCAACACCCACCCCCACCCCGCCCCTGCTGCCTGTCAGGCTTTACTTTGACTCAGATTATGTCAGTGATGCCAATTCCCATCCAATCTCTTCCGTGGTCATGTGATTAATCAGCAAACACCTACTAGAGTAGCAGTGTCCTGGGCCTTCTGGACCTTTATTTTTAGTTTTTCTCCAGTGTTGAAGCTATCCCTGCCTTAACACAATTCTTCTGGCATGATCTTGGGCCAAAGTTTACAAGCTTGTCTTTCAGTCTTCCTAAAATCACATTCAAGTGGAAGGTGCTGGAAGCATACTTAACAACATACAATTTAATTTTCTTCTTTAGAATAGCCATTTTTATAACAGAAATAGTTGAAAAAAGGCTCACATGAATTTTGAAGTGGGTCTTTGAGGACCTCATTCACATTTTCTTAGTGTTATCTTTAAATCAAGAGTGTGTTATGGCATAGCATAACTTCTCATCCATCCTACCCTTTCCCAGGAGTGCTGTATGCATCCTTTTTGGCTTGCCAAACCTTGGGTAGAATGCAGCATCCCAGGTTTAACATCTGTGATTTTCATGATTATGTCCGTGTAATTGCCTTTAATTGATGCAAAGCAGAGGTGCCTTATTTGACAGTTCTTCAAAGAGCATAAGCTGATGCAGCTTTATTGACATATGCAGAGCTAAACAAAGCAACAGGAGCTGTAAACCACTACAGGATGAGTAGCATATTACAGATGAAAATACAGATGATTACAGATGATACCCCACTGTACATCCTGTAGCATCAGGAATAACTGGGGAGAGCGTGGAGAACAATAAACTAAAAAGATGCTATAAAGAAAATACTCTGTCCAGTTTTTGAACAACATGGTTAAAGTTATTCGGCTTCCTACAACAGTGGAGGTGGAGAGCTAAGGCTTACCTTCTCAGGCACCTTTGATATCATAATTCAATCTTGTAATGATGTCAGTGAAGTCCTTCAAAAAATGTAATGTCAGTATTCTCTCAGTGTTAGAAGAAAGAGGAAAGAATTTGCAGGGAAAAAAAAATCTCACTGTGATTTTAGACTGAATACAGGTTTTTTAGTCTTCATAAATCCTTTTCTTTATTACCTAGAAAGGGCATAAAAATCAAATCAGACATACAATTTCCTAGAAGACTAAATGCACATCATTGTAGACCTAACAAACAATTGCTGAAATAAATGTTACCACTAGATGACAGCAAATACCCATTTACTGTGACATTTTCCTACCTGTGAGCAGGTCGATTACTAGAAGGCAAAAACAGGCAAAGAAATGGAGAAGCTGGGATAAATCCCCTTTTGGAAACAAATTCTGTTTCTCATGGAGACGACAGCAGAGTTCTTCATTGAGTAAAATTTACTTACTGGGTAGTTAATTCTCTATTTCAGCCCAAGTATCATGCGGCTTTACAATCCTAACTTTTGAGGAGTTGTCCTCTGAGATATTAGGTTTTCTGATAATCTTGATGGCAAACCAGACATCCAGAAACTGTGTCAGTTTGGATTTTTACTCACCTTCCTCCAATCCCTTCTAAGGCAAATGCTGATCCCACAGGCGTGTTTTTGGGAACAAGTCGCAGAATTTTTACAAAGAGGCAAATAAAAACATTATGATTTAAGCAGCTTTGTTTATCCAGGCTATTATTTCTAGTTGAAGATGTCCCTGCTCAGTGCAGGGGGTTGGAGTAAATGACTTATAAAGGTCTCCTCTGAACCAAACTATTTTATGATCCTGTTACTCTATGGTTATAACTGAGTCATCCTGGAAAATACAGTTTAAATGTCATATGAATGTCCAGCCTTGGTTCAGGTAGCCCCCAATACACTGATGGCAACAATATCAGTTTACAAATGTCCAGCCCCTTCATCTTGTTACAACATTAGAATGGCATAAAGTTATTACACAAACCACACTTTACACCAGTATTTATAAGTAAAAACAAGGAACAAGTGTTTTATGCATTTCTTAACAGGCAATACACATCCTAGACTGCTTGATGCTTGATCTGTTACAATTGTACTCTTCTCCCAACATTTCTGTGGTTGTCGGTGAATGCAGGACTGAGATCACGGTGCACTGGAGCCCTGATGCCTCGAGCAGGCCATCTCTGTGAGGCTGCTGGCCACAGCCAGACTTGGATTTCCTCTTTGTTCCCTTTGCCTGCATGTCCACGGCTGGAAGAACAAAGGACCATGTGCAGGGCATTGGGATGTAACTTTGTCATCCTGCAGTATGCCACTGCCACTGTCAGTAACAGGCCATAAGCTTTGAACTGAGTGTGCAGCACCTCAGGGCTGAGGTTGGTCACACCTGGTCTGGCAAATCTTTTCTTGACCTGCCTAAAGCTTTGTGTTCTTAGGTTTACCTGTGACAGCAGTTTCTCTAACTGGCCAGTATAAATAGCTAATGTGTTTGACCTTCTTATGTTACAACCATAGTTGTATATATTGTATATAATGTATACGTAATTTATATAGTATATTTGGATGCAGTGTGAAGCTGCAGAGCAGTGCAGGATCAGCAAAGCATGGTAGCAAACATAAAAAAATGAGGCCCAAGTGGATCTGAGGGAGGAAGAAGAAACAATTGACACTGCTTGGGCCAACACTCCTGGTAGCAGGAATGCCCCATGATAAAAGGCAGGTGCTGCTGCTGTGGGCTCTGCAGGGCAGCTGGGCTGGTTACAGCAGCAGAGAAACAGGGTGGCTCATGGGGACAGCAGTGGCTGGGACCCCAACCCCATCTGTCCTGTCCTCTCTAGCCACATCCTGCCTACAGGAATTGGGATGGGACATGCAAAACAACCTGCTCCAGTGCACTGAGAGGTTATACTTAAGGATTAAAGAGTAAGAATCTAGTGGCAGTCTACCAAATTCAGAATTGCTTCAATTTTATAGGGTATAATAAAACAGAAAAATTAAACCTCATCCATCTCCTTGGGTAATTCCTGAAGATTAAAACCAACAGGTGATACAAACAAATGGCACAAGAGTTTGTGCAAGGGCAACACTTCTGTTAGTTTCACATTTAATAGAGCCTAAAAAAAAATGTAGAAAGTAGAATACTGTGGAGAAAAACACTGTTTTGGAAAGTTGGTTTCTGTAGATGTTTGATATTCATGAAAGCAGAGGTGATCAAATCATTGCAATTTGCCTCTAGGACAGAAATGCCCCTGGCTAAGGAACAAAATGTGTGGCATTTGTTGACAAGACCATTTTGTACCTGTTATTTCATGTGTCTTGGTGGAGGGGCATGAACTACTATTATCCTGGGAGTTATTTGGCTGGGAAGCCCAGGTGTGGGTGGCCACCATTTCTTCAGGTTTGGCTCGCTCTCTGCTGTGCCCGTCTTGGGACCTGCAAGGGGGAAAAATGCTAATGCTTTTCCTGACCAGACTCCTCCTCATCCCATCCCAAGCATCCCTGAGCTGCCCCACCATCCATGCCACCACAACCTCAGGACAGGACTGAGTGGTGCCAGCCTGTCCCCTCCAACCTCCTACACACTCTCACCTTAACCCAGTTCCAGTTCCTTGGAGAAGGCCATCCTTGACATAACTCCCAGTAATACAAATATTGCAGTAAGTTTGCTACAGGCAGCTTTTACTGCTGTAATTTACCATTTTACAGCTCTGTCATTTACCTTTCTTCCTCTTTTTGTTTTGGCATGATACAAAAGAGGACTTAGGACCGCAGGCTGGACATATAACAACAGACCAGAAAACACTAGTAAATAAATATCCAAGAAAAGAAAAGAGTGGTCTTCTTGGGAAAAGAGGATAAAGATGAGGCCTTTGGCTGTGATACCAGTATCATTATGTGTCACCAAATTGGAAGACAAAGCACTGGGCCTCCTGTCAGCCAGTACATACAAGAGGGGCATATACTCCCATCCTGTCTGGGAGTTGCTTGCTCTCCATCTCAGGGGATCCCTGATGGAAATATGGGAAGTATCCTAGCATGGAAATAATGGTAAATATCCCAGGATGGAAATATGAAGGCAGTTTACAAGAAACAAGCAGAGACAAAGCTGTGCACATTGACTAAAGCTTCTCTGCCACTACCACTTGCAAGTAGTGCAGGTAAAGTCCCAGCGAGAAAGAATAAGTAGCATCAAGATGAGCTATACAAATTTCCAGCTGCAGAGATGCCTCACTACAGCAACAACAACAACAAAAAAGAACAACCCAGTGTATTAAGTCATTGTGGGAATTTTAGAGTGTGTTGGAGGGTGGGGTTGGTAAGTAAATATTAAAATATAAGCATCTAAAATATGACAGCAGCTTTTGTCCTTGCGACTCGTGGTTGAAGCTCTTCTTACTAAATCTCTGAACTTTTTTTCAAACAAAAAGTTAATGATAGTTGGGCACTTCAGACACTAATTGTTCTAAAGAGAACAGAATCCTTCAATTACATGAGGCATTTATAAAGATAGAAGCTATTTGATTACTTTCCCTATGACAAATGGGAGAATTAAAAAAAATGGCAGCAAAAAATATAAATGCATTATCCACAATTTTGCACATATATGATCTTATTATTCAATCAAAAAGATTGATGGCAATCATTTGACTAATTTTCATGCAGGACTGTGTCATTTATGCAGTCCAAAACATATATCAGTGTGAGAACACATATTAATTTTCAAAATGAAGAGATGCAATTGCTAGGGTAAACTGTCACAGTATCACTCAGGAATATTCCCACTTCACTCAAATGCCACCAAACTCTGCTAAACAGAAAGGAACATTGTAAGCAGGTTGTTATTTCTTTTTACCTTGCTTTAGTTCAGAGAAAATAGTTCCTGGAAATTACATCACGCTCACTAAAATTACTTTTAATGTAAGGAATGAAGTCATGCCTGCTACGTATCTACAGGGAGACTGAAGAGCTCTATCTTAAGTTTAGAAGAGGACAAATATTTTAATCAAATGAGACACCAGCTCCTGACAGCGAAAGATTATTGTCTCCTTCCTCAGCTCTTTTAAAAACAAACTCCAAAGTCATATAATTTAGTAGAAGCAAAATGGAAAATTTTAAGACTGCTGATAAGGGAATGGCCCCCTTTCTTTTTTATGCTGGGTACGGGACAAGTAACAGACTTCCAGTCCTTAAAACAAATTTCTACTTATTTGGACATCAGCAAGCTTTCATGCAGAACTGTAGTAAGTCTCCATTCTTCAGAACTGCACATCCTAGTACTTTCGTTAGAAACATTTTTAATTCCACATTATCTTTTTGTATTCACTCATTTTGCTTTCTAGTCAAAATATCCCTCTAAAGTTAATGGGGAAGGAAGAATACTGGAGAAGATACAGGGCAGGAAGTTCAACTCTTAATTTTAATGAGTTCAGAGATTAAAAACACCAAACTAAGTTTTCAAAGCTGTGTCACAGAACAAATCATGCAGGGTAGCTTGGACAACATAGAGAAAATGTGCTGTCGCTGGTCCCCCAAATCCTGAACTGGCAGGGTCATGGCCTAGAAGACATAAGAGTTCAGCTACATCTTTCAGCCCATTGACTATGTGACCAAACACTGCATTCACAGCTTTTACGTAGACAGCATATATTCCACGTGGTCTTGAGCCTCTGCTATGTATTTTTAGTTTCATATACACAACAGGTTTAGTGGTATCTGGGATAAATATTCATTCAAAAAATTACAATACAAGTGGAAAGAGATGGAAGACAGTTTACTAGTAAACATTAAATAATTTTTACTGTGATTACATCACTGGCAACAATCACTATTGCTTTATTTCAAGTAGTAGAAGACAGCTAGAGAAAGCACTAGGCTTCAAACACATTTACCATATTCCTATTACAATATTTCATGTATAGCATAAGCAACAGTCTTTTGCCTATCCGCACTTCTGCACAAGTGCATGATGTTACTGACACAACTTAAGCCAGATCCAAAATGGTAGAACTGTGTTTGATTCTAGACCATAGCAGCTAATGTTTAAGCAGTCAGTCAGCTGGGATTCTTAGGAAGACTTCAGGGTTTAACTCTTGTATAAACTGAAAAAGGACAGAGAAACTGCTATATCCCATGTCATTCAGTCTTCTCTGTCATAAACAGATTGTAGGGATTAAGAAGAGACATTTAATCTTTTTTGTAGTTTGATGTCAACTGTTTCCTTGCTTTTCTCTTACAGTGGCTATGAATACTTCTTTAATGGTCTCTTTGTCCAAGTTCCTGCCTGTAAAGAGAAATAAAATATCTAACTGTATTTTAAAGTGCATTAGAAAAAATGCATGCAGGTAGCAACCTGCCAGTCTTCTCAGCAAACAAAATATTTATTATACGAATGAGTGAGAACAGCAGTAACAAAATTAGGCTGCGGATAACAAGGTAACTTTAGATTGTAAAGGCAAGAGCAGACTTCACGCTGTACAAGTAAGGGAAACAAGGAAAAAACTGGGTTATTTTTTATCATAAAACACTTCAAAAAGCAGAGAGTAATAAGAAAAAATAGAAACGTAGCACAATGCTATGCAGCTTTTCAGAAACAAAACTGATTTTATACATTTTAATGGCTACAATCACCTTCCATACAGTTATTGAATACTTGATTCATTCAAACCATCCCAATCACCCAATTTGTAATTGCAGATTTTAAAAATAACGTTAAAGATGCAAAAATAATTTATAACTACATAGAATTTTATTTTATTTTAATGTCACTAAAACAGACCATCTATATCCATCTCATCTGAAATATTAAAACTGCAGCAAGTTTTGATGGATAAAACTTTGACTGGAGGTTATGCTGAACATACTGCAATTATTCAGGCTAGTTTAATCTGGTTGCTTTTCACTGGACAAGTCACTGCCTGTGAAAAATAAGCTTCCTAAAGCCAAACAAGGAGATGTGTAATTTCCTCTTACCAATTAGAACAAGTCTATTTGTTCTCTTTTCATCTTCTTTCCAGGCTACTGAAGTCTCTTCCAGATCATAGAGCTCATGGACACCTTGGACTATCACCTGATGAGATTTGCCTTGAATAGATACCAGTCCCTTATCAGAAAAATAACTGTTAGGATACATAAACAAACCTTTAAAAATAAAGTGTGTAAGAGGGGGAAAAGAACCTTTGAAACTAGTCCCAGCAGAGAATAATATTTCTAGCAATATGCACCTGTTAGTCAAAATAACCATGTATTATCATCACTTCTACTCATAACATTCATTCTCACACTTCCTTATTTTGTTAGAGACTAGTAACTACACTTCACCACACTGTGCCCTCTATCCCTTGTTTGGTCAGTACCTAGCATGCTTGGGCAAAAATAATATGTCATCAGCTACTCCATCACCTTGAGTACATATAAGGTGTATGACATGGGAGCCCATGAAAGCCTGACTGCCAGCAATGATGTAAAATGAGCAAAAATGCTTGATTTCAGATTATTCTCATGCTCAACTTTTCTGAAATACAGTCTTTGAATACTGGAGAAAGAAGTGAAGTAAAACAATTTAGTAAAAGATTTAGAAGGGATTATTGTCAGAACGAGTCCATCAACCTCCATATCAACTGTTCTATTAAAACAGTTTTCATCACTTCATAGTAAAACTTTCTAAAATATTCAAGTGGAACACATTCTGTAAAATATGTCTCATAATTCCCCTAAAGAAAAAAAGGTTAAAAATATTTAATAAATAAAGGCCTGTATTTGACCTATCAGTTGGAATTCTATGTCTATTACTGCCAAAAGGATTATGACTGCAGATAAGATATAAAAGCAATGAACTTGGGAACCCATTTTGTAATTAATTACTTGGGGGTCATTTGCTTTGCTGTATGGGACAGAAAAGCAAAGCTGGCTCTGTGACAGAGCCAGCACACAACTTATCACAGGTCTCAGATTTACTAAAGAATTACTTTGATTCCAATGCTCATTACAACAAAAACATACTTGCATGTGGCGTTACTGTTTTCAGATTGCTTAAGATGTATCAGTGGCTATTTTCTTCTATTTGTCAGGAAGGAGAAGACAAGGATATTCTAATTTTGTTGCTGAAAGAGCAAGAAAACCACCTGCCTTCCAACGAAATATGTGGCTATCTATGATGCACAAGTCTTCTCAGGAAACAAACCAGAGAATACTTTCTTTTATTTCTTACAGCCTACCAAATGACTGACTTGATTCTCATTTTTTAACTATTTACTTGGCTGCTTGGTATAAGGAAAACGACAGCTAATCCTGTATTGTCACCTCTACTTCTCTCAATCTGCATCTTTACAACTACAGCCTGATAATATTGTAAGAAGTTGTTAAGTATAGATCGCAACTAGTATTGCACTCCTACATTATGCCAAATTCAACTTCTGCATATTATTGCAATAACCATAATTACATGTAAAAATCTATAAAATCAATCTTTGGTATCCAAAACCTAAATATATGAGATGGTTGGAATCTTTCAAAGGAATGGAGGTGAAAAATGAAAAGTGATATAACCATGTCTTGATTATTAACTCTGCCACTGATGTTTGGACTGTATATCTGCCCTGTCCATCCAAACCAAGTAGGATCAATAAATGGCTTTTATGCCAGCTATCTCCTTCTGAGCTGTCCCTGGAACAATGACAACTAGCTATTCCCTACTTCATGTGCTCTGCTACAGTGATCCAGTAACACCTTTGAAAGGTCTGGAATTGACAGAACACTGCAGCTTCAGTTTTTTTAGTAATGAGGAAAAGCACAAAAAGCAGCTGATAATTTCTGACTAACCTTAAGTCTTATGACATCCATGGTGCACCCAGTCTTATTTTTCATATTCTTCTCCCACAGAAGATTCTATGAAAAGAAATGTTGTTTTCATAAACGAAATAGAATTGGATGACACCTACAAAAAGCCACAATGATTTTTTCAGTTGACAGTGATGCACTACTACTTACCTGAATAAAGAGATTTAAGTTTTCTTCTTTTATATTTCCTGGAACTTCAAATGTTACTGTAGTTATAGCCTGCAAATTGAAAGATCCACTTATTGTTACTTATTAAACTGAATAAACATCTCATTACAGTAATTTCAAAAGGTGTTCTTTATAACTTGGCCTCATAAAAAGTAGCAACTATACAGCCATGTCAAATATAAAAAAAAATATTTCTGTTCTGGTCTAATTTTCTAAATTATACTCTATCTTTTATTACTTGTTTGGGTGTGCACTCAATGGGCATATGCAATACTTTCAATAGTTAAATGCCATCAGCTTCTATGATGCTGGAGCTGATGTTCATTCTCAAAGAAAGACTAAGAATTTTAATTCTTGGAGGCTAAGAAGCTCTCTCTTTCAAATGATAAGAATGCTATGGATAAGAATGCTATTTTCTTGGCATACTGATCTTCATCACAATTCTATCAGACAAAAAATAATCAAGATAATTTTCATCCATCTGTACTTGCCTGTTATGAACAGCTTTTTATAAACAGATTATGTAGGGATAGATTCAGAAAATTAACATGTCTGAAGTTATGTTTTGTTCCAAAGCAACCACTGGCTTACTGCTCAGGACTAATTATTTTCAAAAGAGAATATGAAAATAAAACATGTAGTTTAAAATAACAATTTATTTAAAAAAAAATATAACGTGTCTTATTTTTGTCACTATAACCTCTCAATGACATGGAAGAAGAGAGAATTATTTTCAGTACAACTTAAAATTCTTTCAATTACTTTCAGACAACTTATCTAAATTAAGGAAAAAGAATAAAAGCAACAAGCAGCAAATGTTTATCTAATGACCAAGTAAAGTAATCTAAACGAACCTCCAAGAGCCAACACAAGAGCAGCTTCAAAACACAACAGAAGTTCACATGCTCCACACATAGTGCAGTTTGCTTCTGTTGACCTTCCACAAGAAGATAATAAGCACACTCTATCAGCTAACAAGGACTCGCAGCCTACCATGAGAGGTGTTCTACTCTCATTTATGCCTCATCTGTCTCAATAATAATCTTAAATATGTGGGTGTTAAAATAAATACAGATAGTAACAATGAACTCTCACTGTTTCCTACTGATTGAATGGCTCCACACAACAAAATTAACCTCTTTAATAACACAAGGATGCTATAACTCATAACATTCAGGAGGGCTTCTACCTAACTTTTTTAACTACTTTAGGGATCTATTAAGACTCTATAACTGAGCATATTTAAGACTACTAATGAAATAAAAACTATGAACATAAAACTGTCATAGTAGCAATTATAGTTAAGCATGAAACTGATTTTATATTTAATCTTTAATTCCAAAAGGAGATGATACTTGTCTTTTCCTGTTTTCAAGACTAGTAACTTCACAGTCAAGATCTGCAGTTCAAAAAGAAAAATGCAGGCATTGTATATGCATCATATTTTAACCTTAAAATTAAATTTATTCATAGGAACTTCCTAGAAGGAAAGCACACCTTTTTTAAGATAACTTACAAAAATAAAAGGTTTTATTTTTTTGCAGCTCCTGAAGGGACTGTTACCTATGGGGGAACCCCACCCATCTGGGGATACCCCAGGGAGGACTATGACTCACAATTCAATCACAAGATTTTGTTTTGGACAGAAAACCTGCAAGATAAAGACTGCTACAAATTAAGGCTTTGTTTCTATAAATATTCAAAAGAGTAGTCCTATTTATTTTAGTAACACCCACCATGTGAGTCAATGAATAATGAAACTGACTGTAGCAGTGAAAGCCCCTATGCTGTTTTTGAAAGTAAGACAATATAGCCATTTAGAATCTTGTCTAAAACAAAGCACATTCTTTTATGTGTCCTAAGTAATCTTCCAAATATGTTACAACACATTACTTCCTAACTGAAGCCTTCTGAAAAGGTACCACAGTTAGCATGCAAAGCTTGCAATTACCCTGAACAACCTTGTTATTACAAACACATGGAAGCAGTATTTTTGGTAATTACCTTATCCAAATGTGCGTGTGTTGTCTTTACATACTCAAGCTTCTTCTGCAAACTGAAAATAAGTAAAGTTAAATGTCACATCTGAGTAAGGTGGGCAAAGTGTCATTATTTCAACATTTTAAAAACTCCAGTATTGCAGAACAAAACTAGAGTATCAAAAATAGACTATATCCTCAGAAAAAGCTTCAACTGTTAATTCCATTTTATTCTCAAAATGAAAATGTTTGATTATATTTTTTTGATATAGTTAACTATTTGGGTTAGAAAACTAGGTTCTTTTAAAATATAAACAGCGTCACCCTTGATGCTCCTTCGTGCAAAATGCTTCCTTCTAATTTGATTATTGTAAAATTTAAGAAGCTTTAATGGTGGGGAAAAAAGGCACTCTCTGTTACTGAAGTAACATTTCGCATTCCTAATTCTCGCATCTTCCTTGCTTTGCTGCTGCCTTCTCATACTGCCCTCTACAGAACCCAGAATTCTTGATCTGTTTCCTGTAACTTCAGGGGATGTACAGACTGCCAGGTTCTACCAGTACAGACACACTGATCAGATGTTATCCTGTCTGCTATGCTGGCAGAAATCCTTACTGCAGTATGCAGTTGAAAGAACATTTCATTAGTGTACTGGTTCTGTATTTATGAACCGATACCAGGGTAAGCAATTTTGCTGTACAGAGTTCAAACATAAAATAAATGGAACTTCATTTAAGCAGTCTACAACATTCTTGGTGCTTTCAGAATGTGTCTTTAAATGCTGACATTTTAGAGTGTTTCCTTTGTTTTAATCCAAAATATCAAGAATCTCTAAAGGAACTAAGAAATGAGATATGAGACAAGACTAGAGTGAGGAAAGCAAGAAAGGTTTGGGTTTTTTTGTCAGCTATTTAAGGACTTTCTCAGATTTGTAGAGTGCAGCATTTCCTAGTAAACCTTGCAGACCACCACCTAATATTACAGGTAATCAGATCCAACTGTCAACTGCCCATTATCAAGAGCAATTCTTCTCTGGTTCACACCTTCTTACTGCTTTATTCCTGTTGTGTGGCTCTAGGATGAGTCAACTTAGTTAGCTGACTCATTATAATAACTCAGGACACGGGTTTATGATCTGGCTTACAAACTAATATTTATCTATTGCCCTTAAAGTATATATTGGCCTTCCTTTCTTTTGGATGCCTAGTCTGTAACTTCCCTGATGCTGCCTTTAGGCCATTTAAGGAGCTCAAAAGAAACAAACACTACTTTTCACTGATCAGACAAAAGCCCACATCAGGAAAAAAAAAAAAGCAGGGAAAAAAAAAAGCCTATCACTTGGGACAGTACTGCACCAGTTCACAGGCAAATCTCATAAGCATCTTATCTACTAGAAATTACTAACTTGCATGTCCTGCAACTTCTCCCTTCTGTGAATAAGGAAGTGGCTACATTCTCTTACCTGAAGTGAACAGTCTGTATCTAGGAGGAAAAATGAAGCTAATACTGCCCTCAGCTGCATATTCGTTCCTTTTATGATTGCTCCAGTACTTCTCAATCCCTTTGCTGGACAATTTAACCACACAAATGAACAGAAACCTCTTTTTCCTTACTTCCAATTTTCCTTTTGCACCAATCCAACATGCTGAAGCACGCAGTTGGCATTAAAAAAATGGAGCATGGAACACACTAAGAAGCATTTGCAGTGCCTCTGTTTGCTGTGGAACCTCAGTTTGTCATTCTTTTCTGTGAAATCTAAGGAGGCCTCCAGGTCATCAAGATGTCACTATAAGAAGTGACTAAACTAGAATTTTTAACAAAAACTAAGATGTGAATTTAAGCCAGGATTTGAGGGTGCCTGTTTCATGCATGTATTTATACAATGGTTATTATTTCTAATAGAAGACAGCAAAATTATCACCCTACCTTATTCCACATAAACTGTCAAAGGCATGTAGGTCCAAGACATGGCAGAGATCAACTCTAAACAGAGGGAAAAACAAAAGCTTTGTATTTTGGATGTGTTTAAATATCACGTATACTTAAATAATAATTTTTAAAGGGGTTCACTTAAGCTTATGTTTGTTTTCCTGTCTATCAGACTAATGCCATACATACTTAGCCTTATTTTTGGGATGTCCATGGTTGGTACTGTTTCCTATGAGGAAATGCTGTGTTTATTTCCACAGTAAGTACAGAAACAAAATTTTTTAAAATACAGGAAAATACAAATTCTTTCCAAGAAATCCCTTACACTGCATGCCTGAAAAAACCCCTGATTTTCCCTAAATGAGAAAAGGAACCCTGAGCCTCTCAAGACACAAACCCCTGTAATATATGTAGCTTATACTGACACACTGTTAGCAAAGAAAACTGAAATAACTATATGAGGTAAGTGCTACTAAATGGAATTTCAATTCTAAATTCTTAAACAGCCAAATGAAAAATGTAATACAGAACAGACAAGTTTGATCATATTTGCTTGTAAGAACAGCTATGTATAAACTTGCATAAGAAACTGATTTTTTACAAAGAAATACAGACTATAGGTTTCACTGCTAAAAGGAACTGATAGCTTATCAAATGCAATTAATGGCATGTGGCTCAATAAAAAGAACATGAGAGGTTTAAAAAAGCCACCTCCAGATCACAGCCAGAATTATTAACTTTTACATTCAACAGTAGTTTTACAAAGCAGTTTCTAAGATAAAAGATTTATAATGTAATACAATGTAAACAATTCCTGTGTAAAATTCATGACAAGTTCAGTGCCAGTTGTTTGTTCTCAGCAGCTTTCTGAAAAATCATACTGAAACTCTCAAGAAAGTGCTATATTAGTCTCTTTTAAATGTGGGCTTTTGAGGGACAAACCCCCCTAATTAAAAAGGATATGTTCTCAAATAACATTCCAATAAGTTAATTTTGTGCTTAATTCACTTTTGGAATGTCCAATGATGGAAGAGACATTATGTGTCATTTACTAAAGAATTTACAAGTAATCCTCTGGATACAATCTTGTTCTATGTGCTCTATGATGACCATGTTTGAGCAAGGAAGTGGGACAAGATGACCCACTGTGGTCCCTTCCAACCCGACCCATTCCATGAGTCTGTAACAGGAAAACTAAAAAAAAACCATATTTTTACTTATTTAAAATAATTCTTTTATCTGGATGTTTATTCATAAAATCAATACTGAATTAAATATTTCTAATTCAACAGTTTTTCTTTAAGCAAGCTAATCTAATAGAAAACTTAAAACTGTCACAATAGAAGCAGGATCTAGTACCTAGTAATACTGGCCATTTAATACCTTGATCTTTGTGTCTCTAGAATTTTAACAAGTCCATTTATTGACCTAAAATAAAACAGAAAAATCATTAGTTAGATGAAAATGCAACCACGATATATTGCTTGAATACGTTAACCATGGATAGCACTACGCAAAATAGAACCCCAACTCTGTTAACAACTTGTAGATCAAACCAATAGACAATTGGTTTGAGATAATTAGTTTCCCCTCAGAGTTGGGAAACTACAAGTTCTGACAACAAGGACAGCGTTTTCTTACCCAAGACTCCTCAGGATACACTGTGCTAGGTCTAAAAATTTTACTTTCAGATTTCAAACAACTATACAGCTGTAAAGTATTTAAAAATTTAATGTTTTATATGGCTCATCATAGCATTGATGGAAAAGATGTCTTTGATCACTGATTTGATTCAGACTGGTTGAGATTGGTTCTTCTGCTCCTGTGACTTCCATAATATATCTTTGCACTTGCTAGTGAACTTGTATTTACCATCAGATTTTTTTTCTCTGATGCTAATTCTGAAAAATGGCAACAGCTGCCCAGAACTGTAAAAGCATGGACACTTAAGACAAAGGCCTGTACTTAGTAAATAAGATCAAATCTCACTTAGACAGGTAAACTGCTAAGGCTGTGTAAGCACACAGAAGTATTGAAATTCCATTAGAAAGAGGCAGTCTCTTTTCCCTTACAAGCTAACAATATGTGTCAATATAATATGAGATCTAATTTCTGTACTAACAGTAAGAAGTAACTAACTACATTTAAATTAAAATAACTGTTACAGTTATGCCAAAAGCTTCATACCTCACAGATGTTCTGATTTTATTCATTTCTTCCTCTGAAACCAAATCTGTTTTATTGATGATTATAAGATCAGCTAATGCAACCTGCCTGTGTATTAAGAAGAAAAAGACAATACGAACAAACACTTTATCTGTAAGGCAGAAACATCATCTCTCTCCCACGGCCCCAAAAAATAGTATGAACTTTGTTAGTACAGCAGGGCAAACATTAATTACGCTAGAACATCATGGAGCATGAATAAAGTACTGCTGGCTTCTCCTTGAGGTGTTATTCTATGTCCTAAGAGACCAAATCAAAGCTTGCTAGATTTTTTGTTTCAGTGTGTTTTTTTTCAGATTTTTTTGGTGGTTTGTTTGCTTAGAGGGGTTTTTTATGTCATCTACTCCAAAGTGCTTACTGATCTAACAACTTCAGAAGTTCCTATTTCTCTTGCATGCAGTCTTTGTAAAGTGATACTTAAAGTCTCTTTACGAAAACTTCAGTTGTTACAATTACACTTAATTATTGTGGCTCCACATCTATCAAAAAATATTCCTCTATCTCCAGTTCTACTTTGAGCATCAGATAGATCCTAACATGAAATTTTTTTTTCCCCTCCTCACACACGTTTCCCCTTCACTAACGCAAAATACCATCACTTTTGAAGGACAAGAATCAGGTCTTGGCAAAAAGATCAAATGGAGCATGAAGTCACTTTTCTATATTCTATCTCATTACACCAATCTACTTTGGTTTAAAGCAAAGGAGGAGAAAAAAGCCTTATAAAAGAAAAAGAAGCCTCTCCCAATGAACTTCTATGCAGTGCAATTCCTAACTGTGATATATATAATGAATTTCTTCATCCATACCGAGATGCTTCATTGACAAGGCCTTCTGGCTTCTCCTCTGTCAAGTGCTAGATAAAAATTAAAACAACTGGATTAATCATATTCTAATTACATTTAAATTCATTTGAAATTAAGGGAGGTCAAACCAAGTTCAGCTGAGGTTCTTCAACAAGGTATTGAGGAAGATGGCATCTATAATTTTTCTGAAAATGATGGTGAAAAGGTATATTTATACATTAACCAATACAGAAGCTTATAATTATTTTTGTGATAACTATTCTAAAATATTTTATTATTATAAAGCTAAAGAGTAGAAAAACTGTATTATATTTTAGTTATTTTTCAGCTTTACAATGAAGTAAAAAAGTCACCATAACACAGTAACCATGAAAAAACATATCTGAAAAAATGAAAGTTCAGTAGTTTCACCAATGACTGTGACCTCAACTATCTGTTGAAAATGGGTTAGGCTTGCAGTACAGTATTTCATATGCATAACTTTAATCACATTCCTTTTCTCTGAAGAAGCTGACAAACTTTACTTTGATAGCAAAAACTGGTAACTCTTTCTCCAGGTTTGTATGAATAAACCACTACTCCTTGGCAAGTCTGCCTAACATCAGAAGCTTCTGGTCATGCTGCAGGAGTTAAGTATTATGTGCAGTTTTGTGCTCTGCTTGGTTGCCCAAGCTAATGTCCTCACGGAAGAATCAGTGAAAGGGAGAAAAATTCCTGCATCTCAAGCAGTAGCCTGAAGTTTAGCAACATAAAGCCTAATTTAATTTAGCCACAGCAACAGACTACGCTGAAGCAGCAAAGGTTTAGCATCAAGTTATTTTCTGCCCCCTAACATGGAGGCAGCAATCTACAGGATAGAAACCTTGCAGACATCTGGAGGAAGAAAAACTTTAAACCAATGCTGTAACATTAATAGCAACTCGCCACTTACACCTCTGGGAAGACTAGAGTCCTGTGCGTTCCTTCATCAGCTACAAACATACCAGGAATATTACTTTAAAATTTGAGTTTCAAGATACAGAAATACCAAATGAAAGTCGAATTAAATGGCATGGAAGATATATAGATATATATTTGACTCGAAAAACAAAAATAGATTATTGCATACTGTGAGTCTGTCACCTTAAAACACATTAAAGCGTTTCCTGATTGTGCGCAGCCTAAGCAGAGCATAACTGCAAGATGTCTCTCAGGAAACCTCTCCTCTGACCTTTCCTTTGTAATCCTCTGTGTATTGATTCTATTGAATTAAATGCTGTCAGACTTATTCTCCTGAAAAAACAATGCCTGTAGTCGAGATGTCAAGTCCTGGAAGTAGACAGATGCAACTTCAAGCTGTCCAGCTGTTTGCCCTCGATTAAAAAACTGAGTATTTTCAGACTGCTGGGTGACAAACTCATTACAGTGATAATCCATGATATCAATTACCACTTCAGTTTCAATTTAGCTGACTGGTCACAGGGCTATTTGTCAGCTTTTCTTTTGATGAGTTAGTTCTCTGAAGCATGACAACTTAAATTGCAGCCTATTACCTCAATATCATTACCTGTACTGCTTTCAAAATTCTTTGAATCACAAGCAGCTGTTGAGGTCAAGCTTTGCAACCAGAGGAATTCCTCAAGTTAGCAAGTCCCTTATACAACGCAAAAGTTGTTTACTTGGTATATAACTGAGAAAATCTGGAATTCCTACTATTCTGAGTAAATGTCAGTGTTTTACAGGCTTACTGACTGGATAATGTAGGAGGTTTCAGTGAGCTGTCAAGGATAACAGTACATAGAAAAACTGAATGTTTCTAAACATTAACATGTTGTTTCTGACATATTACTTGAAAGTTTAAATATTTTATAAATTATTTGTCAAACAGTAATAATGTAGTGCTGCTATGTGCAACATAATTATATTTGGTTCAAGACAACAATTCAGCACTGCAGGAAAAGACAGACAAACACAACAACATTTTTGCAAGTCATAAAACACATCCGAGTTTATGTGAGGGCACTCAGCTGAAAAGGGGCTGACCTAAGACATGATATGATTACTGGATTTCTTGTGATAGTTGAGCTGAGAAGATTGTTCCTGCTTAAAAGGGCAAATCAGCCTCCTCCCCCATGTAAAATGCAGAAATATTAAAAACACTTCCATAGCATGATGAAATTTTCATACCACGAAGGCAACATTTCTTATGGTTACTTTTATTCTGAATCCTGCAAAATTAATACCCAATCATTTCCTAAGTTATTAAGTTGCTAATAACTATATTAACATGTACCTATTATAAAAAAAGTTGAACTATTTGATTTAATCACAATTTTTGCTGTTATCCAAGCTTACTGTTCTATATGTCTGTTTTTACATTATACTTTATACAGATTACTCTAATGGCTGCTCTTTTTGTCTGCTCCCATATAATGAAATAATCATTTCATATGAAGCAGTACCAGGACACTGGTGCTCTCATCTCTCCTCACCACAACTGCCATTTCATCAGCACCCTTCCCAGTCTAAGCCCTAACTCAATTGTTACCACACTGGTATGCCTGTTCTTAGTCCTCCCCTTTCACTAACATAGACCAATGACACTCAGCAAGACCAATTTTTTCACTGTTTTTACAGTAAGCCAAATGCCTATTTGGAATAAAAGCAAGATTCCTGAGTGAAGTGATAGAACTAGAAGGAACCAAGTACCTAGCAACCTCACAACTCTTAGCAAACATTGTGTCAGTAAGAATCTAAATTCCTTTGAATATCAGTAATCCCTTGTCCCCATTCAAAACACAGTACTAATGAAACACCCTCATTCAAGGAAAGAATTATAGCTACTGTAAAAATTAATTCATCCACATGAACATTATCGCAATAAGTGCTCTAATGCTACAGTTTTAAAACATGTAATAAATCCAGTAACATACCTGCAATCCATGCTTTGCGTCAACAACACATAAAATTCCTGAAAGAAAATATTAAAGCGGAATGGAAATGTGCTGAAAGCAGGTGACAGTTTAAACAACTTGTAAGCTTCTTATACAAAAGAAACAACACCAGGACACTAACAATTGGTTATAATAAAATGGAAGCATTGAAAGTATCTGAACATTAGACTCGTCACCCAAATATTTTTTTATTTGTCACTCATATCTGTGGTAACAAAATATCTACAAAACCAGGTGAGATAAATTCTCGCAAAGGGGATGCCTCTTTTTCCACAACAGAAGACTGGCAGAGGTATGTTTTTACAGGATATTGAAACAAATTAAGAGGACTGACTGTGGTGTGCAGATATTTTGATTCTAAGTGACCAGGAATTTGCAAGTCTCTGGTAGAAATTTAGGAAGCTCTTTCTTTTTCAACTCAATGTTTCCTTCCTTGGATAAATGGGTATTTTACAGACTGACCAAAGCATTAGTAGGACATTTGTTTAAGCCAAAAATTCATTTTTTTTTCCTACATTAAAAAAATGCCCTTTAACTACATACAGGATGATTTATATTTCAGTAAATACAGTTTTTTATTGAAACACAGCAAATACTAGAGCTAACAAGAGTCCAGTAGGCAGAGAAAGCAAAAAAACAAAAGGCAAAAGCATCCAGATGTTGACAAGTCACGAGTTCAGAAAAAAAAAGGAAGTAATTTAGGAAACATTGCATTGGGGGGGGGGGGAAGTAAGAAAAAGGAATAAAGCATGCTTTAATATTACTCATAAATAATTTTTTATAACATCTAGCTAATGAGGATCAAGAGACAACCACGATCTCTCCATATCTGATCCCCTAGTGAAGCACTACAAAACTTTGTTTGATTTAGAAAACTGAAACATCTTGTCAAGGAGACAAACAAGCGTCAGAATAAGCAAGGGTATCTCTGTGGTCAAATCAGATGATCTGGAAACAAGTTCATGCATTTCAAACATTTTCTTAAACCTTGCCTTAAATTCTAAGATTACATCAAATGGAATGCAAATATATAGGAAAACAAGCTTGCACTTCTTACCATCAAGATATATGTCACTTCCCAGTTCAGAATCAACCCAGAACATGGAGGCCACAGCTCCTAAAAAGTGCAATACACATTCAGATGCAGATTTTCCAGTAAGCTACCACCATGTAGACATTTCATAGAAAAACTGTATTTGTAGTGCCGTACTTGAAATCACTCTCTTCAAACTCAGAAAGCATCACAGATGTCAAGTAACCTGTGTCAAGCCACACATTTGAGCCTAACAAAAGCTACCAAAGCATTGCACTGGTGTGCACATCCACAGCTATGACTACAAAAAGCTTTAAATATCATTAAATCTTCCTCATTTCTAAATATTCTGTACTTCCCTTTTTCATCTTTCAGCTACTGTTTCTAGGTCATGGCACAGAGACACATACCTCCACTCCCACCCCACCAGCCAAAAGGAAGATACCCACTGAATTTCCATGCAGATGAGGCGCTTCTGAATAATGAATAATGTAGTGCTCTGTCTTTTTTTATACAGTAACTTGTAAAATTGAAAATATTAAATTGACAAATCAGGAGACAAAAAGAATCAGTGAGTATTTGGACAACTGGGACCACATTTATCAAAGACCTGGAATCTGTGACCTGACACCTGTGGATTACACATGGCCTAGGAGTATGCTACTCCTGTTTTCTGCTAAAATAGCCCTGCAAAGCAGATTCTAATTCCAATTCCTCTGCCATGGGCAGGGACACCTTCTACTAGACCAGGTTGCTCAAAGTCCCATCAGGCTAAGACTATTGAACATGTCAGAAGAAAAAAATAAAATAAAATCAGTAACTAAAGTCATTCCAACACCTAAAACTGCCTACCTGAAGTGGTAAGACACAGTCCTCCAAACATCACTCTGTATCAACACCAAATACCTGTCAGTTGTTCACAGTGCTTACTCATGCAAGATATAGCAAGGGCTACAACATGTAATGGTTTTCTGATATCTATTGATTTTTTTTTCAAAACACTTAATAGTTTTCCAATTTGACTCAAAAGGAATTTGTGTGTAACAGAGGCCAAATCAATGTCCTGTCTTTTGAAGAAAATTACTTTACCATGACAACTATTCTAAATAGTTGAAAAGCATCAGTCTCCTAAAGCAGAAACAATCGGATTTCTGATAAGAATTTCCTTCACTCTCCATCAACAACACATTTTTAATTGGGACGGTTTGGATAAAATTGTTTTAGATAGCTATTATTAACATGAGCTTAAGTTTAAACACCTCTTTATAATAAATATCACTAAACAATAAACAAAAACTTTGCAAAATGTATTACTGCTCTGTAAGAAGAATGTATTGGTCTGTTTCACACTGTATTTTAGGACTTCACAAAATATATGGCCTATCACAAACAGTGTAACAATACATTAGATGGTAACAATTTATATTTTTAAAGGAGCAACATAGAACATTAAAAGTTTACTGAAAACTACTAGTTTCAGAGAGTGCTCCTTTTCTCTAAGACCAATGTCTTCTCTTGAAGAGAGACTGGATTTCTGTTAAGCTTTAGAGTCAATCTGGAGCAAGTTAAACAAAACAAAACACAACTAAGCAACCCATCCACAACCCCACATCTGCCCTTATCCAATTCACTGGAGTCTATACAGCAATCAAAGCATATATGCCTGACAACTCACCACTTTATATTACATTTTGCAAAGTGAACTGACTGGTGGGCAAATAAACATACCATAAAAACAGAATAATTATGGTTATGAAAGCCATAATGTGAACTACCTGGATCTGCCAAACCAGTTGTTTCTAACAATATATAGTCAAATTTTCCTCTCCTTTGCATCAAGTTCTCAATAGCCTTCACACCATTGTCCCTGTAAGAAGAAACAATTAAACCTAAGAACAGAGAAAACAAGCTACAACATGCATTAACATGCATCTTCTGATGCAGAACATAGTGTTAGTATCATCAAAGCCAAAGTCCTGAGTCAGGACTTACAATCTACAATGAAAATTTAGTCATCATACTGCTGCTCAAATATTAGGCAAATTTTAGTTTTCTGTTTTATTCTAGTCTGAAAATAGTATTTGCCTATTCCCACCAGGCATAATAAAGGGGACTCAAATGAAGATTTATTTTCAAACACTGAATACTCTGTAAAGGACAGTAGGGTCCTGTGTAGGTATGTAATATATTTGGGTTGGTAACTAGATTACAGAAAAAAGGGATAATGTGGAACTGAACCATGCTCTTCTTCCCACCTCTCCATCTCACCTACAGCAAAATTAAGATGTGCAATCGCAGCTGATGAAGTCAGCCTGAAGCAGAAATTTATAGCATTTTATATAAAAGAAACAATGTATACAGAACATAGTAGCAATAGTACCCTTCCTTACACCCCAGCAGAACACAATGCAATAAGGTCTTCTGTTTTCCACTTATTACCTATTATCAGTTTAGGCATAGGACCAATTCTTCCAAATTTTCAGGACAAACAGGCCTTTATTATAATAAGGTTAGCACAAACAATCTAGCATTCAAACAAACAGGATAAAAAACATGCCAAAGAAACAAATACTCTCCTGCTTTTTAACACGACCATCTGCTTACAATTTTGAATATTGTGTTTCATTAGGTCACGAAAGGTTCTCCATTCACCCCTTCTGATGTATACAATATTCAAGTATTAACCACCGTACAGAGAAAGAAACACAGGGTAAGTATTTAACGTGAGAACTGGGAAACTTGAGTCCTAATTCCAGCCTCCTTGAATCTTTACCTCTCTATATGGAAGCACATAATACTAAGAGAAGAGGGACAGCTCTCTACTCTACAATACCCCAATAGTGTATGCATTGGTATTTGGATTAGTTTTCTAATAGACACTAACTCCACATCAGTAAGGCAGCAAAGGGAAATAAATTCCTATCTCCCTAATTCCAATTCTTGTTTCATCTGACAAAAGAAGTCTCAGTCAATACCACCATCAGTTTTAGGAACCAAACCCTGTATATCTTCTCCTTTCCTCAATTCCCCCCAAGACTCACTGTAAGAACTTGTAAAACAAGTTCCTTACTTCACCGAACAGCACAGGCAGCCATTTCTGAGCTCCAGCCATTCTTCGTAGAGTTCTCCCCCTTGACTGATTGCCAGAGATTTCTCCAAGGCACTTCCTGAAAATACAAGTAGTACTATATTTTTAATCTACAATCTTGCATGACAATGCCTGTAAGAGAGAGAAAAAGATTCAAGTTGGTACACATTTCTACTCTTGAATTATATTCTTTTCTTCTAAGACCATGTTTCTGACATGTTTTTCAGAAATTAGTATTTTCCACTTTATGACAAACTTAAAAGCCAAGGTAAAGTTGGTTCTACAAAGATCAAAACGATGGTACATCGTAAGTGCCACAAACTTTGCTAAAAGAAAGGGAATTTAGCCAGTGCCTCTGTATCAAATAAAGGCTGTCTCTACATTTTATTTTAGGCTCCAGGACCAGAAAAGCAGCTTGCATCTTAAACAAATAAAGAGCCCAGCACCAACACAGTGCAAACTGTAAGCAATGCTGACTATGGCACAGACAGGAAATCACAGCCATAGCAATTAAAAATCCTGAAAGCAAAGAATCCAAAGAACCATAGACACCAAGCACACATCTCCCCATTTCTTGGTCTAAGATAATTTGTGATCTGTAAATAGCTGAGGGGAAAGGAAACAAAAGAAAATATTATCTACCACCACGTTAATTTAATTTCCATTTGCTTGAAACTGGGTTGGACACATGGAGGTACAGCACGTCCAACAATATTAACTTACTTTACTCTGAGGGCCTGAATTTAAGTGCAAAACAGATTAATGCATAGCACTGTTTTATGAACACCACCAAAAAGACTTTCTACCCTTCTGAAAACTATGGAGTGTATTAATAATTTCATTAATGGATTTCAAATTACAATGGTCTTGATTTCCTGCAATTTTCTATACTTGTCATTTTGTGGGGAAAAAAAAAAAAGGGGGTTTCTGCATGTTTACATACCTTCTCCAAATTCATTCAGTATAACTGCTATTCTTTTATTGTGCTGTTCTGTCAGTATGTAATTTAGAAGAGTGGTTTTCCCAGCTCCTAGAACATAGATCATATTCTATTAAAATGCAGGAGAAAAAAAATATTAAATTTTCAAATAAAAAACAAATACTGTTATGCGCATGTACACTTCAGGCAAATCTCTTCTGAAATATTAGTTTACATTCTAGTATCCTACATTCTATTAGAAATTATTTTGTAGAGATATTTGACCTCAGGGAGCCCATTAAATCTCAGTCTTAAACGATCCATTGTTTTCCATTCACTAAGTGTCAGTTCTTGATAAACCTAAAGTCCCCTACCAGCTAGACAGTCTTTTCCTTAAAAACTAACTTCGTGTTCTCTCTTAACAAAAGGCACACTTAATTTTCTCCCTCCCGTTGCCTTTTCTGACCAAAGCTTCTGTCGTCAATAATCACAAATGTGCCACTGCCTTTAAACAGAACATTGTTAAACACACAACACATAACCTCCGCAATACCACCTTACCAGCAGTTCCATCCGCACATCTTGTGCGTTCCGGGCGCACAATATCACAGAATTGTTAGGGTTGGCAGCGATCATCCAGTCCAAACTGGACGATCATCACAACTAAGGGAATTTGGTAAGGCAATCTTCTTTCCCTGCCCTTAGGGTTTTCCTGAAAGAGCGTGATGCAGCATCAGAAAAGTGCTGGCGATCCTAAATTTAACCAGATCCTTACCGTCCATAACCGCGACTGTGTAGCTCACAGTAGCAGCGTTGGTCTGAGGGAGGGACGCCGAACCTCACCTTTTCAGACTACAATTCAGCCTGCACTTAATCGAGCCAGACATGTTACACCACCCTGACGTTAAGGCTGTCCAAAAGCCATTTGCCAATCGCGATCTGAACGAGGTGAACCGTGAACATGAGGTGCTAAATGCAGAGCTCAAAATCGTCCCGCAAACACGCTCGTGGCTGTAGAAGGGCCCCGCGCTGCCCTCCTCGGCTGCGGGCCCCTATCCCTCCTGCCGGCCGCGCCGCAGCCCCGGCCTCGCTCGGAGCTTCCCCGCCCGCATGCGGTCCCCGCCGTGCGCCCCTCGCGCTGCTCACCCAGGTACCCCGTGATGATCGTCACCGGGATCCTGCTGGCGGGGCCAGGGCCGGGGCCGGGGCCGGGCTCGGCCTGTCCCGCGCCGCCGATCGGCACCAGCTCGGGGCACTCCTCGTCCTCCATGGGAGCCACCGGGCCCGGTCCGCCCGTCCGCGACAATGATGATGTCATCCGCCTGCCGTCACGCCCCCACGGCGGCCCCGCCCCCGCCGGGCTCTGCCGCGCAGGCGCACAAGGGGCGGTGCGGTGCCAGGAGGAGGCTTGTCGGGTTAGGCACACGGAGTGGGTCGGGGTGGGAGGGGCTGCAGTGGAGCATGTGTTCCCGCAGAGGAGCATCTAGTCCCGCCTCCCTGACTGAGCACGTGGCGTAGGATTGCCTCCAGAGGGTTCTTGGGGATATCCAGTAATGGGGACTGCACAACCTCTGTGGGCAATTTGTTTGGTGCTCGGTCACCCACACAGTGAAGTTGTTCTTCCTCATGTTCAGGTCGAACTTCTTGTTCATCAGTTTCTGACCTGTGACTCCTCTCCTATTTGCGCCACTGAGAAGAGCCCGGCCTCATCCTCTTAGCGCTATCCCTTCAGATATTTGTATACGTTACTGTGGTCCCCCCTGAGTCACCTTTTCTCCAGGCTGAACATGCCCAGCTCTCTCAGCCTTTCCCCATAACTGAAGTGCTTCAGTCCCTTAATCATCATAATTGTCATCCACTGGACTTGCTCCAGGACCTCCATGTCTCCCTTGTCTTGAGGAGCCCAGAACTGGACACAGCACTCCAGGTGAGGCCTCTCCAGGGCTGAGTAGAGTGGCAGGATTAGCTCCCTCAACCTGCTGGCAGTGTTCTTCCTAATGCACCCCAGGATACCACTGGCCTTCCAGACCACAAGGACACACTGCTGGCTCACGGACAGCTTGTTGTTTATCAGGACACCCAGGTCCTTCCTTCTCTGCAGAGCTGCTTTCCAGCAGGTCAGCCCCAAGCCTGGTTCAGACACACCAGGAGCACTGAAGGCACCTTCCTCCGTTTGATTAACAAATCTGGCGCAAGTGCATGTGCTTTTATCTGTAATCAAATAAAGATAAGCAACAAATTTGTTGGCTTTCTCTGTTCTCCATTTAGGACCATGAAGGGGTACATCCATGTATAAGATGGAGCTATTGCTAATTTTAACAGTGTTTTGCATTCCTCAGCTTTTTGGGAGCCATAGGTTTAGAAAATAGGTCACACATCTTCCATTTCTCCGCCTCAAAAGGTGTAAATGTAACAGCCCTAGAGGAGGCACAGAGGAGAGATTGGCCTGATGCATGCTGATACATGCATATGCCCCAAAACCCAGGTGGGGTTCTCTGCTCTCAAAATAAAGTCCAGTAGCACTGGTTTGAGTATTGTTATGATAATGTATGCTGGGCTTCATCTTGTTTTGTATGTTTATCGGCTTGTATGCCAGTGAATATACTTAGTATTTATCCTTGATTCTTCTTATACTTGTGTAGGTTAGAATATTTAGTACTGATACTATTTTATGACATTCCACTCTAAATAGCTGACTTCTACCTGAGTCATTCTAGTAACAAGCATGTGAAAGTCAGCTTTAAAAAACTGTAAAAATAACTTTAAAAAATTATAAAATAACTTTTTTAATCCATTGATTCAGCTTGTTCTTGGAGTTACAACTGCATTTATTCCAACAGAATACCCATAGCTACATGATTGTCCAGATAATAAGTTCAAAAGCAAATTATTAAAATCTCTGTTTGTGGGAGAAATGTTTTTTGGTGGTTGTGTTTGTTTGTTTTTGTTTTTTTTTTTTTTTACATTGGTTGTAGTTAAAATAACTCATGTTGTCCTGCACTATAAAATCTTGTGCCAGCTCTGTGTCAGCAGTGGCACCAAAGTGAAACTTTTGAGTTTAGCAAGCCAACAAGCTTAGTTATCTGTACTAAATAAGGCTAGCTGACAAGAATAGCTGTGGAGTTCCTGTTCCCTTAACTGTGGACCATGGTAAATCTCAATCATTCATTATAGGGTCTAACTATATAGTCTGTTGATTTCTAGACTTTTAGGTCCAATACATGGTAAAATTCCTCTTTTTGAATTCTTGTTTTAGCCACGCAGGTTATGCTCTTGTATGACACATCCTATTTTAAAGGAAAAATCTGATCAGCTGTTAAAACCCTGCCTGATGGTAGTTTTTGCTGTCTTGGGACTGCACACCTTTGCATAGTTCTGTTACAAAGGAATTGATTATGAAAAATTAGAAGATTTTTCACTGCAAGAAGACGATGGGGTAAAAGAGGAAAAACTCAGAAAGGCATTGAGAATGTGCAGTTTGGCACTGCAGAGCATATAAAAAAAAAGGTGTAAGTTGTTTTAAAATTGAGACACGTAATACTGAAATTTTGGTTACATGTCAGTGATACATTGGGTATTGGGAAAGAAAAAGGTCATGAAACCAGTGTCATGGTTCTTTCAGCAGTTCTGCTTTTCATCAGGTCACATAGCATTGCTCAATATTTTTTCTTTTGAACAAAATTACCTAAAATAAATACTGGGGTTTTGGGCTCTTTCTTTAAAGTTTATATTAAAAACCTAGAAATTTACTGTAAATATTAACTGTCCTTTCATTTCTGCTGAACTGTGCAATGAAATCTACTTGGTAAATGTAACTGTAAAACCTGCATATTTTATTGTGGTGGCAGCTAAAGTGAATATAGCAAACTAAAATCTGGATGGCATAGTTGGAATGTTTTATTCAAAGATATTAGAAGACAAGACATACAATATCAAAAAACAGTAATAGACAACAGGTTAGCAAAGGCATACAGAGCTTTTGGTAAATTCCATTAAAGTGTGGCAAAACAAACACCTGAAGAAAAGTACAAAGATCAGTGTTTACAGAGCCATTGTACTGTCTACTCTTTTATATGGATCTGAATCATGGGTCATTTACCGCCATCACTTGTGTCTCTTAGAACGCTTCCATCAGCGCTGCCTCCGTACAATCCTGAACATCCACTGGACCGACTATGTGACCAACACGTCTGTCCTTGAACAGGCAGCAGCCACGAGCATTGAGGCCATGCTGCTGAGAACACAGCTGCGCTGGGCAGGGCACATCTCCAGGATGCAGGACCACTGCCTCCCTAAGATCATGCTCTATGGGGAACTTGCTGCTGGCTGCCTCAAGAGAGGAGCCCCAAAGAGGAGATACAAGGACTGCCTGAAACAATCCCTCAGCCTTGGCCATATTGATCACCCCCACTGGTCTACCCTGGCCTCCAATCGGGAGGCCTGGAGACACACCATCTATAATGCTGCTGCTGCTTTTGAGAACACACACAGGATCACTCTCGAGGAGAAAAGACAACGCAGAAAGAATCGTGTCTCGTCGATATCACCTGGGGAGTCTTTCTGCTGTACCTTCTGCAACTGGACTTGTCTATCTCACATTGGCCTTTTTAGCCATCAGCGCGCTTGTAGCAAGCATGGGTAGAGCCCTTCTCAAATCTTCATTCGCGAAGCCTAGCCATGAGAGAAGACAAGACATACAATATCAAAAACCAGTGAAGTCTTGATGAGTATCAGGAAGTTGTATTTAATTATTATCTTATATAGCTGCAATTGAAATAGTCTAGTCCCTTCCCAAATACTGGAGGTCTCAGTGCAAGCAAAACCATTTGCTTCAGACTGATCTGGATGACGGACAAAAGAATTTAAAGCTCTGGAGGAGAACTGTGGAAAAAGGCTTTCATGAGAAAATAAGGAAGAGGATGCATTGAAGAGCACTGCAACTTGCTGATCACTAATACAGTAACAAGGGGAGCATAATCACATCAAAACAGCAGGAGAAGAAAATCACTGGCATTTCAATATTATGTGGTACATGAGTCTTAAAGCATAATGGCCGCATGAGAAGGAGGTTCCTATATGGTATATTGTGCAAAATTCAGAGAAATATTCCTCAGAGAAAGGAATTGCAAATTCATAAAATGATACCAGTTAATCTGCAAAACAATGTGGAAACAGATATGAAGTTAAGTTTTGTGATCTCAAAATATGAGCTGGTAAACAGAGGCATAACTGCAGAATGATTTGCATACTACTTAGGATACATTTACTTCTTCCTTTTCTGTTATCTATGTTTAACTATTCCTATATTAAACTATTTCTATTTTCTTATCTATACTTGCATTGACAGTTTCTCCTGACACTAAACTTTATTTTTCTTTGAAGAATGCAGACAATTCACATGTCATTTAAGAGAAGAAAGATCTTACTTCAACCAGTGCATGTGCTTTTTAACACTGCTGCTTTTTTAGGACTTATGTGCTCAACATGCTCTTACAATGTGAAACTTAGTGAAACTGACAACATTAGAATAAAGGTATGGCTTACTTTTATTTATGGCTTACTATTATTTAAATATCATACATTATTTAGCAAGTTGCCTTGTATGTGAGAAGATGGTGATGGTAAGGAAAAATTTTGTTCTGCTTGAGTTTTCTTCACTGTGAAGGTGAACAAAGAAACAGTTCTGTTTGAGAAACTGTCTAATGTGAATCTGGCCAGTAACATTTTTATTCCTCCAGAATAATTTGCACAGACAAATGGAAAAAGAAGATATGCTTTCACATGAACTGTTCTTCTTCTTTTAGAGTTAAGTGTTTCGTAAAAAAAACCCAGAAGTCTGCAAAGTGATCTAAGTTCCTTTTCTTCTGTTTCACCAATACAAAAAGGAAACTTAAACCTACAAGTGAGTTTTCAAATCTGTTTTTTTTAAGGGAGGTTCCGTATTTCATTGTCAATCTCTTTAAAACATTAATAGGAATAATGGAAAATTACACTTGTTTTTCTGAGATTTAGCCTACTAAATTTCTTATAATATTTTTTTTATTTAAAACAGTCTTGAATAAATCACTTATATTTTACTAGATACATTATCAAAAATATTGAGAAAACTCCCATGGACCTAACTCAGTTGCTGGTCAAGCATCAAAAGTACATCCTCTACAAATAAGCAAGTGACTTTTAAAACTTAAGCAGGGCTTTGTTGAGATACAATCCATGACTATGCTGAGACAGAATTTTGTGTTTCATGATGTGCATGGTGCTCTGCTAATCTATCATGCAGTAGCATTCTTTGCAGGGATACCACTGCTGGTGAGGAAGTGACTGCTAATTTTCTCTTTTAAGAAAAAAGATGTTTGGAAATTGTGTGCCTTAACAGAAAAAAAAAAAAAAAATCCCCTGGTAGGTGGCATGTAATGACATGCAAGTCATTGTCTCTTCCAGTGTTTCCTTTACCCCAGCCTGCGAATTCCTTCAAAACAATACGCAGCAGTACCCTTTCTGCCCAGACACTCAAACACAAAACTATGCTGTTGTTACCACTACTCAGCTGCTCTTTGTGGCTGGGCCTGCAACTCTTTATCCTGCCCAGGTACAGCAACAGACTGGCCATGGAACCACCACCTCCAGGTCAGAAGGAAGACCAAAGCATGGTGAAAGCAATTGAAGCCCAAGAGGAATTACAGGGGAGTGTAGCTTTATGACTGATTCTAGGACTGAAGTGATACAGCAAGTTTAGGACCATTGTTTGGGACTTGTGTGTGTGATAGAAGGATGGGGATGGTTTCCATTGTATTGTATACAAAACCTACCAACAGCTATTTACATCAAAGCTTGATAAGTTTGGAAAACCAAACTTGGCCTGTTTTGAATTGCACTGTTTCCTTTACTTTTCAGTTTTTGCTGCCTTCACTAGAACCTGGTTTGATGTAATTTTTAAATCTCCTGAATGAAAAGATCTTGTTCTACTTCTTGTTGTAAATGAGTGTTTGGACTTGTATTTAGTAGGTTAGTTTGTTGCAGAAATTCAAACAATAGTGTTTGTTGAACAATAAACTGGAACACTAATACTGACAATATTTAATTGGATAAGATAGCTTTAAAAATTCATTTCACTAACTTCTTATCTGGTAGTATTCCAATCAGTTAAAACCATGCAAACTTTCTTGATAAAATTCTATACTTTTTTTCTTTTTTCTTTCCCCTCCAAAAAAAGCAATGTAATTGCTGACATAATCAATAAAAAGGAATATTTGATGAGTTTTGCTGCTCATATGTTGAAGTAAGCTTCTGATAATTCGGTTCATCCAAAAAGATGAAAACATAAAATTATCTAAGTGTTTGTTCTGTATCTGTTGAATATATGTGCTGGCTATTTTGGGGGGGGGGGGTGTTTTGGTTTTGTTTGTTTGTTTGTAGAATTAATCTTCATAGTAGCTGGTATGGGGCTGTGTACTGGATTTATGCTGGAAAAAGTGTCACTAACAAAGCTATGTTTTGTTATTGCTCAGCAACACTTTTCTACTTCTCACCCCACCAGTGAGAAGGCTGAGACTGCTCAAGGGGTTGGGAGGGGACACAGCTGGGATAGCTGACCCCAAATGACCACAGGGATATCCCAGACCATATGGCCTCATGCTCAGCATACAAAGCTCAGGGAAGAAAGAAAGGGGGCTGTTCAGAATTATAGCATTGTCTTCCCAAATCACCATTACATGTGATGGAGCCCAGCTTTCCTGGGGATGGCTGAACACCCACTTGCCCACTGGAAGCAGTGAATTAATTCCTTGCTTTGCTTGCATGCACACCTTTTGCTTTTCCTATCAAACTGCATTAATCTCAACCCACAGGTGTTCTCACTTTTACCCTTCTGATTTTCACCTCCCCATCCTACCGGGGCAGGGTGAGAGAGAAGTTGTGTGAGACTTAGTTGCTGTCTGGGGTTAAACCACAGCAGTACATTGGCTACATACTAGCCAAAACTATAAAGTTTTGGAAACTACTTTTGTGTGTCTCCTCAGGCACATTTTCGTGCATGTGGCAAAATATTTTTGAGCAATCTTTTTGTTCATACTAAGAATGCATGAAACTGCAAAATAACAATTTGATCACTCCTAAATGGATGTATTTGTGCATGTTGGTATATTATCTGCATTGGTGCTAGCTCTATTTCTGTGGCAAGATTTAGCAATCAAGGAAACTCCAATTTCTTGCCACATGAGCAGCTGAAATGAAGCCCAAACTCATTTTTATAGCTTCAGTAAAAAAATTAGGTAATGTCTTACCACAACCAACATTTGACATTCAAAAGTTTTCTTGTCACCAATTCACACGTCAAATCACAACTACTGATTTACTGATTTGTAACTAATTGATATTTAAGTTCAAATTACATGTAGGTAAGTGGCCTTAGCTTTATCTTGGTGACGTAAAGAAAGGATGGGTGTGGTAGATAAGCTCCATGAAATAAAGTGTCCAGTTTATTCTTCCCAAAGCAAATATTTGTTAACAACATTCTATTAATAGTAGGGTTTAATATTTTCTTTCTGAAGTTTTTCTGAAATATTTTGGGTCTTATTCTGCTGTAGATCCTTGTGGGTTTTTTTCCACAAAAGATACCCATATTTACTTTCATTTTCAACTCCTTTTGTTTACTTCTGGGTTTTTGTTAAGTCTTTTACCTCTTATGCCTCTCTACACTTCTCTAAGGACCATTAGCTAGTGCTCTTCCAAGAGTCTAGAGGTTAACATTCATATTTGAGACCACACATAATTAACAGTGCTCTAAAGATAGTGAATCCATGGCATAAAAGGTAATTGTTAGTTGCACAATTTTAGGGCTTCACAACTTGACAAGCTTCTTTTTCTTGCCTCATATCCCGCTGCTTTCCTTCAGATACTCTCCAGCTTACAATGGAGATTTAAGCTATGACTGCCTTCCAACAGGTGAATCCTAATGCTGTTGCTACCAAAGCTCAGATGTAAAACATGACAACCTAAAACTGAACTGCTACTACCTCAGAATTCATCTGTAGAAACCATGTTTGGCTTCTGTTTCCCCTTTTCTGAGTTCTGCTTATCTGCAGCAGCAGTGAAATCTCCACCAAGGCCAAAAGAAAAATACCAGTTAGGAAACGTCACTTGGTAACACAACCTCAAGATACTCAATAAAAATGGCCTTTTTAAAAATCCGAGCAGTAAATGCTGGTGAAGAGAGCAGCAGTGAGGCCAGCTTTGTGCCAAGCTGAGCTGGTATCTGATGTTAGTACTGTGAGTTTTTCTTACACACTCAGTTGATGTGTAAGAGAAACATACACTCTGGGTGCACCCGTGTATTGGCAAAATATCGTCCCAGCTGACAGATTACACCTTGCTGTCCCTACCTGCCTGAACAGCTCCGTCTCTGGGCCAGCGCGGCCGAAGGAAGGACCCTAGCTCTCTCTCCTGCCTGAAGGGCAGTAGACACGTTCTGCCCTGCTCCGAGCAGCCCTACTCAGGCCTGCCCTGCCCGATCCTGCTTGGCCCTGCCCGGTGGCCACGCTTGCTCCGCCTGGCAGGACGGGCTGGCTCGGCGGCGGTCGGGGGCGGCGGGGGGCTGGTCTGAAGCCCAGCCGTGCCCGCTGCTTCCCGCAGAGCAGCGCTCGACCCCGGTGCGTGTGTGTGTATGTGTGTGGGGTGTGGTGGGGTGGAGGCCGGGGTGTCTGTCATCCGCACTGCGGTTTCCAAAAGAAAAAGGGTTGATGGGATGCGTAGAGTTTTCCGCAGCTGTGCGCGTCCAGAGGTACACGGCGCCTTCCCTTCCTGAAGCACTTGCCGTCCTCGCTGCTTCCCTCCAAAATGCCCAAGGGCGGTTCGAAGTTCGCCTGTGTTAAAGAGGGGAAGTTCCTGCTCCCTCCCAGTGCCTGTGGGCAGCCGGTGGGAGCCCCTGGGGCACAGGGTGCCCAGGATGCCGGGTGGGCGCTGCTAGCGGCGGGGCAAACGCGCTGGGGCAGAGCCCTCCCACTCCGGCCGATTTCGGTGAGGAAGGTGAAATGCGGAAGTTGACACCCAGAACTGTCAGCAGGTCGTCGGGTTTTTAGCCCGGAGCATGCAGTTATGAAAAATAAATAAATGAAATAAAGCCGTCCTTTATTCGTGCGCACAGCCGGTCTCGGTCCTCATCGGCAGCCGATACCCGCGGCTGCTCGCCCGCATGGCGACCTTACCCGCCGCGGACAGGAGGGCGTTCGCCCTGAAAATCAACAGGTAAGGGGCTTTCACTATTCCTTCGCCCTGCCAAGGCAGGAGATCGGGCGGCAGGACGACTCCTCTCCTGGAGACCCCCGGGGCGGGAAGCCACCTGCCAACTCCAGGTAGCTGGGCTGGCCAGCCCGCTAGCCATCGGGCGGCGTCACTCCGCTGCTGGGCTGCTCCTGCGGGCACTTGCAGCCTCGGGGTGCGCTTCTGCAGCAAAGTTTGCTCTGACGAAGCCAGCTGTGGGTCCGTGTCCTCCGACAGGGACGTGACTTGCAGTCTGACCCAGGAGTTTGTTCCCCATCTGTTCTGTCTGAGCAAGTCCCAGGAGGGGTGGAGGGGCTGCTCGCTGGCTATGAGGCGGTGTGTGTGTGTGTGTGTGTGTGTGTGTGTGTGTGTGTGTGTGTATGTGCGTCTGTTTGGCGTTCCCCCTCCGCAAGAAGTTGCAAAATGATCTAGTCTCTAAATTAGCACTCCTGGGAAAATGAGGACTTTATGCAGGGCATCAATACTGCAATGACATACATCCCCAGGTGTTGTGATTTTGATTTTTTTTTCCCCATCCTTTCATCAATGAAAAGAAAAAAATCCCCTTCTCTCCCTAAATCAAATAAGAGCTCAACTGTTGGAACATCATACTCTTGAGACGGAACTTGCTGTCTTACAGACTTTGGTGTCTTTTCCCAGGGAAGTGCTGACTCTCAGCTGGTCTGTGCTCTGTGGTGGCAGTAAGACAGCAAGACCATTATTTTGATATTGTGAGGTTAAAGTTAAAAACAGGCCCCCTTTTCAAGAATCTTATCATCCTAAACAAAAACAGTGTTTCCAGGGTGTTGATATAAGTACCAGGTATCTGAGTTTGCTGACACATAAAAGAAAAAACAGCATAATAGTAATATAAACTGAGGATAAGTCTCTGTGCCAGAGAGAAAACTATGCAGAGAAACTCCACCTCCTCAGCAATTTGTTGGAAGACATGAGGTTTGGACTCAGGATAAAATTAGCTCCTCTGTGATGTGCTTTTCCCATGGCAGAATATGCATCAGTGTCCCTTTCTGTATCCTTTGGGAAATGTTTTTAAATTTATGGTGGAATATTCACGAGAGTGAGACCTCATATTTGAAAGCTATCAGATGAACAGTTCACTACAGTATCCTGCCACAATTCCTGATCATTTGGAGACTTGCATGAACAGAGAGCATAACAAGCTGATATTTAAAGGGTTTGAGTTATTTTTGTTCTTCCTATTTTTAGGGTCAGCTTTCTGGCAGCTTTCCTGAGCTGTGGTGAGGGTCACCGTTCCTCTGTATGACTAAAGCCTTACAAAGTATTGGAGTCATAACAATTAATCCAACTTTGTTTCACAAAGGCTCACAAAAGTTTTGGTAGTAAGAACTGTTGTGAAATTAAACTACTGTTATATTTTTTTAAATTATTTTTCCTTTGAATAGATAGTGAAATATTCAGTATTTTTCATGGCAAGTTAAATATTGAAATACATTATCAGTGTGTTCTGAATATGAATTCGATTTAACAATCTGGTTTTTTTGCAAATATGAATATTATCTTTGACACAGTATAGTAGAACGTAAATATATTTGCTAACAGAACATCATGTTTCCCTTTCTTCAAAAGGAGCAGGGCATTTTTACATGACTCTACTTCAGTTTGTTCTGTAGAGTGATAGATCTTCACAAGAAGCATTTTTAATGTGGTGGTTTAGATTTTTTTTAAGTAATCTTCAGAATCAGGGGAATAATAGGTCAATGTGTTAGCTTTCTTCCTATACACAAATGGCTATTTAAAGCTGTACAATTTTGTTCCTTTCTCTTCAGAGTTCCTGACTCTACTTCTTCAAAACGCTGCTCCTAGTGAAAATTGAATTTTACTGGCAATGCATCATTTACAGGAATTAGTACATTGCCTGTGTAATTAGTTTTCACTCACTACAAATTTGCATGCAAACTCTCCTGGTTTTTGCTTCTTTTCTCTTGCCAGTGGCTTAAGTAAGCTATATACTGTTTTTATGAGGACCAACAGAATTTTAGGTTCTGTTCTGGTTCCTCAGTCCAACAACATCAGCCTGCTAGTTACATAAGGTGTACCCTGTATCTCAGTGAGCCATGGTACATACCTGACCAACCTGTGAACTATGCATAACACTTTTCTGTAAAAAATTAGCAATGATGTAATCCATAATGTGTTAATGGTCTCATCATGCTCTAAATGTAGTGTGTGTTATCTATCATAAGCGCCAGAATTGCAGATGCTTCAGGAACAGCTGTTACATGACAAGCAACACGTTCGTCTAAAGCTCGGTCAAACTTTGAACACAGGCCTTCAAATGCCTTCAAACCTGTGTATGCAACCTGCCCACGTAACTATGTCTTCCTATCACTTTATATTCTTCCTTCCACCCCTCTGGTGTCTGTTGCCCCAACCTGTTGCTTCCTGCCTTTTTTAATCCTGCAAAGACTTGCACATATGTTTTTAATGCATGTATGTGAGTAGTTCCTTCTGGTTTAATAGGATAGCTTTTATGAATAATAGTGTTCATCTCATAGGTAGAAGTGAAGGAACAAACCTTTAGTGTCCCTCAAGTTAGGCAGCAGGAAGTCAGCATGGGGCGTGAAAAAACAGATAATCCTTGCTGAGTTGAATCCGAGATAGTAATTAGGTATATGCATTCTGTAATGTAAATGTATCTACTTTCCAATCACAGTATTTTTACCCAGCAATCAGGAAAGTTGAAAAATAATTTTATAAACTGCTGAGAAAAAAAAAAACAAATCACCATTGCTAGAAGTTTCATCTCTAATATGTACCAGCTGAGCAGTTTGAGGGACCAGAAAAGGCGAATTTTAATCACTTTGCCTCGGCTGTGTGTTGGGATAAACACAACCTTCACAGAGGAGATTTCATATTTATTATTATTTTTATTATTACACTTTAGCTATTGTAATTTACAATCTTAAATTTTACATAGATTTTGTAGTAACAGTTTTTTGTTTTTACTTCAAGTGAAAAAAATTGTGCTTTAGGCACCTAGCTGGAGCCCTGATCAACAGTGCTGTACATTCAAAACTTTTCAACATGCAAATTACAAAACAGAAAATTATCAAGAACAGCAATACTGCTCCCTAACATATTTAACTTTCAGTCACATGACTCCTGCAGTTAAAAACCCTCCCAACAGACATACTCCTCAACTGTCTCTATGGACAACCATTGCCTGCATTTCACAAGTGTTACAAAACAAATTTTCAACACTTACTTCTATAATTTAATTTCCTTGTTCCTGAATTTGTCCAGTTGCCAAACAAAATTTTCTTTTCCTATTCTAGTTTTAAGATGTGTACTTAAGGATGAGTTTATATGCATAGATTTATATTAAAGAGAACAATGATCCCACACTACCAATATTAAACATTTAGCTAAAGATTTCAAATTTTAAAAAGCTTACATTCAAAGTCAAATTCCTACCAGATTCTCAAACTGTGCCATGACTACTTCTTTCCATTAATGATGAAAATACATTTAATTGATTTCTACCTGAAGTGAAAAGGTCGGCTTACATATTATATTGTACAAAGTTTCAGGTCTGAAGATTCACAAGAAATTATCCTAAATGACAACGGCTGTTGCAAAGGAGTCAAGTACAGTGCAAGAATTGTCTTGGTGGCAGAACAGGCCATTTCCTATGTATTTCAGTAGCAGATTTTTGTTCAGTGCAACACCTTTACAGGGCTGAGGCCAGCATCTTTTGCTTGAATTTCAATAAAACCCTAGTTATATGGGTATAGCAAAATGTGAATTACTTATTAGCATTGTCCAGACTCCATCGTGTATACCAAACTATTTCTGTTAATTATTTTTTCTTTTCAAACTTTAAATATATTAAGTAAGCTGCAGAGAGAACTTGAGCCTTTTGTATGTGTATAGATTTATGTAGTAAGTATAAGAATCTAGTACACACACATACACATACATGTGTGGAATAGCAGTGGGTTTGTATTTGATACAAAGAATATTAAATGCAACAGATTAAAGAGAAAAAAGTAAGATGTATGTGTTTCATATGTTAGGTATAGCAATCTGTTAATAATAGTTTATAGTAAATGGGCATTTTTCTTAGATTTCCACAAAAATAAATGAGATTATTTTTTAAAATCCTTTGGAGAATTTCATGGAGTTTATGTGCATGGGATATAAAGATTGGATTTATGTCTTAGAACCCTAAAAAGGTTTGTGTTGGAAAGGACCTTCAATGATCACATAGTTCCAAAACCCCTGCTATTTTAAGGGACATTGTTCACTAAATCAGGTTGCTGTGTAGGGCATCACAACTTCTCTGGGCCACCTGTTCAAGTGCCTATTCACCCTCACAGTAAAGAATTTCTTAGTATCTAATCTAAACCCACCCGCTTTCACTTTAGAGCCTTTCCCGCTTTACAGGACCATGCAAAAAGCCCATCCCATATTTCCTGTAGGTCTCCTTTTGGTACTGGAAGGCTGCTGATGGGTCTTCCCAGAGCCTTCACTTTTCAACCCCAACTCTCTCAGCCCCTCTTCACGGGAGGGGTGCTCCAGCTTTCCTCTGGACTTACTTTACCAGGTCTATTTCCTTTGCTATGCTGGGGACCCCAAAGCTGGATGCAGCACTTTATGTGAGGTCTTACAAGAATGAAGTAGAGGTGCAGAATCCCCTCCTTCTGCCTGCTGCCCGCACTGCTTTTGGTGCAAGCCAGGATGCTGTTGGCTTTCCAGGCAGTGAGCACACAGGACCAGGTCATGCCCAGCTTTTCATTCACCAGTACCTTCAATTTCTTCTCTGGATAACTGCTCTCAATCCATTCATTACCTGTCTGTACATGTCTTAGGGTTGACCTGACCCTGTTCAGTGCCTTGCACTTGGCACTGTTGAATGTCACGAGGTTCACATGAGCCCACTTCTCAAGTCTGTCAGGGTCTCTCCCTCTGGACAGTGTCCCTTCCATCACGTGAATCAACTGCTGCACTCAGCTTGATGTGCTCGTTGAAAACTAAACCGATGGGAGTAATTAACACAACTCAAGAAAGATTACATGTCAGAATTGCAATTTACTAAAAAGATTACAATAAATGCAATGATACAGAGAAAAACTGGTATTTACCCACAAAGACAGATGTAGAACCCCACACCCTGGGATAAGAACAGAACGGTGTTTTTCAACCCCTGTGCTGAGTACCTCGTGGCCTCCCGGGGTGCAAACTAAAAAGAAGGGAAACCTGTTGGTCCAGATATGGTTGCAGTTCTGTTGAAGTAAGGATCACAGTCTTTGAGAGTAGCAGTTGCAGTCGTGTTGGAATTCTGATCCTCCTCTGGATCCGACAAGTGGTACCCTAAGTCCGAAACCCTCAAGATTATATATGCTCAGGTTCAGATGGGAATGCCCAGTACCTCCCCAAGGCGGAGGTGTTTCACAATGGGTGATTTAACTCTGTGAGTCATGGGATATTTTTGGGGTCTTTAATGGTCTAGGTTTTTGCAGCTGCCTATTATGCCAGTCCAGTATGGCCCATTAGCAGAGATGACCCCTCAGGCTGGGTGTGAAGGTGCTAATGCCTCCCCAGAGAGAGTTATCACAGCTGAATCATTAGTGTGAAAACAAAGAAACATTCCTCGCAGAGTTCTTTAACACTCAGCTTTGTAGCCTGAGCTGTCAGGTGTGCCCTGGGCAGCTGCTACAAAATGATCGATTATTAACAAATGATTGATTATTAACAGTTCATCAGAAATTACATAGAGTGTGGGAG
>NW_020955201.1:4691637-4787099 GCF_003031625.1 Empidonax traillii
TGCAGAGACCTGGGTTCGATTCCCGGTCGGGGCCCCTCCCCGGGCAGATGGAGCTCGTTAGCCCGTAAGGCAATCCATCTACGTCCTGAGGACCTCGCTGCCACCGTCCAAGCGTGCTTGGCCCCGGCAGATGAACCTCAGGATTAAAGGGTGGGCTCAGTTCCGCGCACACTGTGTCTCACCTAAAAAAAATCCAATGCGCAGGCTGGAAGGTGGAAAGACCTTCCCTGGTTCTTCGTTCGCGAAGAGACTGGCCATCACATCACATAGAGTGTGTAGAATACACAGTTTTGGTTATACTCCCATAGTGATAAACTGGTCCTGACCCCTGTAACTAGGACATCTGCAAGCAAGCTGATGGTGCATTCGGCCTCACTATCTATGCCATTAATGAAGATATTAAGTAGTATTTCTCCCTGTACTTACCTTTGGGGAACACCACTCATTACTAGTTTCCATTTGGACATTGAACCATCCACTGCAGATTAAGCCATCAAGTGAGTTCTTCCTACTGCTAAGACTCCATTGATCAAATACATGTCTCTCCAATTTAGAGATAAGAAAGTTATGGGGGATCATACAGAAACTGAGGGGTAATGTCAGTTGCGCTTCCCATGTCACTCCATTGTAGAAGTTCACTAGAGGAATACAGTACTGTTTGTCCTATTTGTTTGAGAATCTTTTAACTTTGCTGTAGGAAATACTGGAGTATACATGAACATCACTGTAATTTTTTCACCTTTCATTAGCTTTTATATTCAATTTTATCAGGTTTTTCAGCTGAGAGTTCTACATATGTTTCTTTCCAATGGCCAGAGTGCATATTTCCCATTTCTGGTTTATAGGGATAGATTATGAACTGACCAAGATATCCGCTTATTTTTTCCACAGAATCATACAATAGTTGAGGTTGGAAAGGATCTCTGGTGGTTATCTTCTTGTCCAGCCCTCTGCTCAAGTAGGGTCACTTAGAGCTGGCTGTCTATGACCACATCTAGTTGGCTTTGAAGACCTCCGAGGTGTCAGACTCCACAATTCCTTGGGACAACTTGTGCCAGGGCTCAATCACCCTCATGGGAAAAAATGTTACAGGTGGAACCTCCCATGTTTCAGGTTGTGCCCATTACCTCTGGTGCCGTCACTGGGCACCACTGAGAAGAGCCTGGCTCTGTCTTCTTTACTCTGCCCCTTCAGATATTTGTATACATTGATAAGATGCCCCCTGAGCTGAGCCTTCTCTAGGCTGAACAGTCCCAGCTCTCTCAACCATTACCCACTGGAGAGATGCTGTGGTCTCTTCATCACCATGGTCACCCTTGACCAGCCTGTCCAGCACATCTGTGTCTCTTGTACTGAGGAGTCTAGACTTGGACACAGAACATGGGCATGTCTCAGCAGTGTTTAGCAGGGGGAAAGGATCATCTCCTTAAAACTGCTCTCAATACTCTGCCAGCTGCACCCCAGGATAACATTTGGCTTCTTTGCCACCATGGCACATTGCTGGCTCATGCTCAACTTTGTTGAAGTCGTGGTCTTCTAGGATCAGTGTGATCATGGTCCTCTAGGATCTCTGTGTCCTTTCCCGCAAAGCGGCTTTCCATCTGGGTGCCCTCTGTCATATATTGGTGCATGGGGATGGTCCAGGTGCAGGGCTTTGCATTTGTTGAACTTTGCAAAGTTTCCATCAGTCCGTTTCTCTAGCCCATTGAGGTCCCTCTGAATGGCAGCATGACCTTGTGGTGCATCAACCTCTCCTCCCATTTCTGTGTCATCAGCAAACTTTTTGAGGGTACACTCTGCCCCGTCATCCAGATGATTAATGAAGATGTTAATCAGGATTGATCCCACTATTGACCCCTGAGGTTTACTGCTATTTAATGGCCTCCAGCTACACTTCATGCCACTGATCATCACTCATCATCACCAGCTCTTCATGAAATTTTCAGTCCAACTCACTGTCTGCTCATCCAGCTCATACCTCACCAGCTTTAAATATGATTCCTTTAGATAGATGAAGAACCCAATCTCCTTTACAGAAAAAGTTACTCCTGTCTTCCTGGCTTACTTCAAGCTGTTTTGTCCTAGCTTGTTACGGCATCACTGTCTTGGTGTCTTCTGGATTTGTAGTCAGCATAAGGAATAGATTGTGCCTGACTCTAAAGCAGGTGCAGAGAAGGGAGAGAAGACAGGGAGCTCTTCTCCTTCATATGCTACTCATAAGGGCCAATCCACTGCTGCCTTTGCACATGGATGCTTTACATTCTCTCCCACCTCTTTTTGAAATCAAGGCAATTTGAGTGAGCAGAAGAGATAAGGAGTACTTGATACCATGGTTTCATCCCTGCTGTATCAGTTTATGAGTGCTCGCTATATGTGAATGACTAAATAGCCCTTAAAAGTCTCAGATGGCTCTTATTAACCTGTCTCTCATATTTTTGGACATTTTTACAGGTACTCCTCCACTCCAAGGAAGGGATGCAAACTGCAGAAAGAGCAACTTTCTAAATCTACCACAATGTCAAGAATATTAAAGCACACTAGGGATGGATCCAATCTATTGTAAATAACTCTAATATTAATAGAGGAGACTTCCTAATGCCTCTGAGGTTACCTTTTGTTTAGCCCTAGAGATAATTCAATTGCCTTTGCTAGGGTGTTTCCAATGAGCAGTTAAATTAGATTAAATCTATGTCAGTGCAACACTTCTAAACATGTTTTACATGTTTTGAGCAAATGACAAACTTATGCAATATATACTGGCTGGTCACTGCATATGATTGAAACTAGTATTAGCTGATTTGCATCTCACATTCTGACATTGATAATGATTGCATTTAATATCAGCTATATCAAAGCCGGTCTGCATCTTCACAGCCTGTTGAACAGTACCTGGTAGTAAGCTGTGCTGTAGGCAATATGAGCTAGAATGTGTCTGGCAGACACACGAGAAACAGTTATGTGAAAGGAGGAACACTGCTGCAATATTCGTTGTGGCCTAGACTCGGATTGCAAGCTGTCTTGTTTTACACAAGCACAAAAAGAATAATAATAAAAAAGCAATCAATGTGCAAAGCCATGTTAGTCTGTGCAAGACTGTCCTTAAAATGTTTCTAATTCTGAGGGGGAACTCTGTGAACATTGCTTCCTTCTCTAGAGAGTGGAGGAGTTACAGGAGTAAGCTGAGGAAGCAAGCAGTATCATATATCAGGATTATGCCATAGGTTATTAGTTTGTAGTGTTAGGGATTCCTGTAAGTATCTCCGCATTTTTCAAAGATAAGATTATCCAAGATGCTCTTACTACATTTGACATCATAGTGTCCATCACAAAGATTTAATGCACAGACCCTCCCTTTGGCACACACTGCGAAAGATTGTAACATTTCCTGCCTAAAATACAACTAACTTTTAGTAAGTAGAAAAGAAACAGCAAGAAAATGCCCTCTTAAGTTACTTTTCAGAGGATAACAGTACCTTTGGTTATTCACAGTGACTTACTTTTGGTTTGTATTGCTTACCCCAAATTTTACGATTACCATTCCTGGAGTGTTCTGCCTGCCACACAATCAAGGTGATAGTAGTCACATTTTTAAATAATGGGTTGAAGACAAACAGAGGCCCACCCAGCCATATCTGTGAAAATTACAAGTACAGTAAAGATAGGCTCCGTAATACAAGTGTACACTTTATCAGCTGGTAGGCAGCTGTAGAAACAGTCTTTAGAGAGCAGTTGGTCATGCAGGCAGAATACTGTTGTTACAGATGAGACAGATGTTATTGACAGCTAGGAAGCTCTCTGACTGCATACTGCATACTTACTTAGTGTTCAAAATATAACCATCTATTTTCTATTACAGTTCTTGAAAATTGGTGTTAGTACTTACATATCTGTGCAATCACTGGAATCAGACATAATACCCGATACATGATTAAAGTAATGAGATTTTTACTTTTTCTCTGGAAGATGGTTGGTCAGCAGGAAATAGACTTTAGACTCTGAGCAGAAAAGCTGCATTCTAAAATCATTTCATAAGACATTATGGCCCTCCTAGACTTTAGACATCTATGTACATGGTAAAGTCTAGGCCACAATTTGAGATTGTGAAGTTCATTTTTTGTTCTTTTTTTTCTTTTTTTTTTTTTTTTTAGTACATGAAATCCTAAGCTTACCAGAGGAAAATGTAGATGCAAATGAGAAACACTTTTATGTCCACTGTGTTCTGTGTATGGACATTTATTGTTCATCCTTACAAACAGTTTCCATTTCTGACTATGAAGGGAAAATTAGCAAGAAAGAAATATTTAGTGTTGTATTTTATACCTTCTACCATTTTCAGGTTTTACAGTCATTAAAAATTACAGTTCATGAGCGTAGGTCAGTATAGTTGTCCTTTTTTTCTATTCTGACTTGATTTTTTAAAAAGTTTTATTTGAAAAACACACACCAGACTATACAGTGGTCTGTAGCAGTAGGAAAAAGGATAGTCTGTGGAAGTGCTTACTTGATAACATAATTATACCTAATGGTTTCCATCCTGAATGCAGTTATAGAAAAATAATTTGTGTAACTTCTAGGCTGATCCATTTGGGCCAAGTTCATACAAAAAGTCCACAATACTTTTCCTCATGATTTATGTAGAATAATACATGCATATGATGAATCACAGTTTCCTGAGCTTCAGTTATAATGACCTGGAGACTTCTTATAAGGGAATCAGCACACCTGGACTTAATATTAGTATTTTCCCCCAAAGTCAAGCAAACTGGATTAGGTAAGACCATATATTATTTCAATTGTCACATGCTCTGAGCTTTACAATCAGTAAAGCTGCATGTTTAGAACACTGAGTAAAATGTAGCTTTTCTCCAAGCTTGAAATTTTTGCAGATAAATCATTAAGTGAAATTCAGTTTACAACTTATGGTATAAAATATTTTACATCATCCATGTTTATTAGGGTATGTAATATAATTTCTATGAAATTTGTCCACGTAATGATAGCCAGCAGATACAAAAATATATTATTTTTAACAACATAATTGTTAGCATATGCCAGATTCTTTAGACATTCTTATTTTTAGAAGTGTGAACAAAAGATCCAGCTTTCGAGTGTGTCTTAGTGACTCTTCAGGTTCTCACTGAAGTTGAGTCAAAATTCCCTGTTCTAGAAATTGCAGTATGTCTTCACATACTTGAAACTGGGCTAATTTTTCTTCAGGTATCATACCCTAATAAATTATTTTACTTTTTCTAGTTAAACTTAAAGCTCTGAATAAAAAAAAAAAAAAAGTTATTCTAAGCAGTAAATGAAAAATAACCCCAACCCTAATGGTTTTCCCTTCACAGAAAGGTCACACTGAAGCTCTACAAATTTGTGTTCTTAGGAAATGAGGGGCCAAATATTAACACAAATAATTTTTTGAGTTCTGTCCCATTTGCATTATCTCCTCCTCTAGCACTTCAAGTACTCAATATTAAAGACCCACTTGTAAAGTTACTGTGAATTTCTTTGAAGTTGACAGCCATGAAGGATACAAAATAGGCTTCTTTTTTTGATTGATAAAAATACCAACCTTGATAAAAAAAATAAAAACAGCCTCATAGGAAGAAAAAGAAGAATTTCCTTAGAACAAGAGTTACATGGTCTTTATTTTGGTATTATTTATTGTTGTTTTAATGAAGGCTATTTTCACTTATCAACAATTGTTTCTGAGTGAAAACAAAGCACAAGTACTATTAAACTTGGTACAGGTTTTACAAAATTATCATCATTACAGTAGCATTTTCTTAGTGAAGCCCTTTGAAGCTCAGATAATACATGTGAGCTGGAAGATAAGTCCTTACACTTATTTAATAATCATCATGTTGTGAATTGGTGGAATAGTGCGACAAAACAAAAATCTAAAAGAGCAAACCATTTTTTAAATTGTTTGTCACTTTCAAAGCACAGTATAAAAGGAGGATGGCACATATAATCAGTAATGGTTTTGAAATTGCCATTATAATCGTTGTAGAGAATCTAAGCATTTGGAAGACTTTTAAACAGTTGGCAAGGGACAAAGGGAAGGGAAAAAACAAACAAACAAACAAACAAACAAAAAAAGGAGGGGAAACAACAAAGCTAAATCCTGGCTGCAAAGTTTTGCAGTGGAATAAACCTGTAGAATCTTCCAGAGACTTTAGTGGCACATTTGTTAAAAAGCCTTTCTTCAGACATCTTGGTTGAAAGAAAGTAATGAGGCACTAATGTGATCTTTACTTCAAGCAGAGAGTATTCTGACCAACCAAGAAAATTATGCTCAGACAAAATGAGGTGGATCCCTTCAGAATGAAAGATTTGCATACTGCTGTATGCTGATAGATTTTAAGGCAGTGGGGACAACAAAAGAATTCTGATGTTTTCACACATATTTATCTTCTATTAGCATGGTTAATTAGCACACATGAGATATTAATTAGAAAGTTTGTATTGCATGTATAAACTATCATGATCAATTTAAGTCTATAATAGGATGACAGATAAGATTGATTCATATGCTCTAATTTCCAGAGATACCATTACACTATCTTATGAAACATTACACCTAAAACCACTTTCATTGCAACAGCCAACCAGTCATCTGTGCATACACAGTGTCTTCTCAAATGTTATATCATAGCTTTTCCATATTTTCCATACAGTGAATAAAAAGTGCATTAAAGCGTTGTTCATCAGTACCAAATCATAAGTCTTCAGTTTCTTTGCATGGCCTGTATTTGAAAATTATTTTTCATGTGTGCTTATGTCTCTTCCCAAGGAAAAACCAGCAAAATGGAAAGGCATAGAAAAACAGTCACTGAATAAATGTTGTACATGACCTGGGACAAAACTAAAAATTGATCTCTTACCCATTTTACTTTAAAACAAGTTTTTGACAGCATGATGAAGTCAACAATTTCCTCTTCTAGATTTCTTTCTTTGTTCCTGCACCATCTCTATAGGAAGGTTGTTGTTAAATTCCAACCATCTTGAATAGGATCTTTATTGCTTTTGCTGATACAGAGTCTTAATGTGGTAGACCCCGAAGTAGGTGTGTGCCTGAGGTCTGTACAGACTGCCTGAGCCACCAAGAAAACAGCAGCGATTTCAGACCGACCACTGCTGTAAACAGTGACTAACAAAGCAGAGCTCTGGTGCTTTAAGGACTAATTAGAAACTTACAAGAAAAACAGGCAGTTCCACTGGCAGTTAGAAAAGGACTTCTAAGCAACATTTCCATATTTGCTAGTTAAAGATCTGGATCATTGCCCAAAACTTTGTGTGTTTGCGTGTGGGAGTGAAGGAGAGCAGTAGGTAATTGTATTTTTCTCTTCCAGAGCTTTTTAGTTGCTTGTTTTCAGCTGTAACTGCAGAAGTTTCTTCCTAGGGTCAGAAAAAGAACAGAAGTTAGTTGTGAATTTTCTATGTCGGTGTCAGATGAAAGGGATTGCTCCTCAGGGTAGCCAAGACTGAATATTTTACCTGTTAAGTAAAAGTTTTCACTGTTTTGCTTTATGATTCCGCCATCTGTGTACATTTAAATGTGAATGTTTCTCCATCTTTGGGGAGAGTTCTTGTACTCTCTTTTTATTTACTTTTTTTCCGTCTTTCTTTGCTATCTAACTGTGTATGCAGCTTTTGCAGAAGACAACTTACTGTTTCACAGTCTGCTGGAAGGGATTGTAAGGTTGTTAAGGATTACACTTCCTGCCTCCCTTCTAATAGTAAGTAACTTTGGAGAACTTCATCCAATAGGCATGTGAAGCATACTTTTGAAATTAGCTTTTTTCTTATGGAGTTTGTGAATTGCAGTTAATGGGTGATCTTGAAAGCTTTTTTATTTCTAAATTGCTGTTCTCTGTTTAAATTTTCATATATTATGTACATACTAACAAAATACTCATTGTGCCTGCTTTGAAACTACATATTTCAAAGACTTATATCATTGAGCAGAATTTGCAATAAAACTGCAGAACCAGCTTATGTGTTATAAGCAATTTATATAATTTTAATTATAGAACCAGTAATATTCAGCCACAGATCTAATATGTGTTAGAGGGACCAAATAAATGGCTGTTTTATTTTCCTATCCTGATACCTCATCTAGCCCCAACTAATAACCCAAATCTTCAAGTTCCCAATCCTTCAATGAGCTCTACGCTGAGAAACGTCCCAGAATGTGACCTACAAGATGAATTTAATTTTAAGTATCTCGGGGTGTAGTCTGTTATTTTGGTTACACTATTGTTTTAATATATTATGCAAACTCTACACTTTGCATTGGGGAGTATTTGTGAAATACAGACACTGTTTCAACTTTTTATTAGCAGTTGCTGGAGTTTTACATCTACCTGTGGGACAGACACTGGTGAAACTTGGATTAAGCAGCACCAGTTTTGGGGTTTGATTTGGGTTTTGTTTTGGTTGGTTGGTTTTTTTTGACTACCCTCTAATCCCATCTGGGTGGATCAGGAAGTCTGGTGAGTTCCAGCTTTTTCAATATTTGCATCAGAGAAGAACAGCAGCATCATTCTGGTAGGGCCATGACATCACAGAATGGAATAATGAATTCCAGTTGATTTTATTTTGCTCCAACACCGTGGTTCAGCCAAGGATCTAAAACCTCCAGAAGGTCCATAGATTGCTATCATCTCCATCTTTCTACAGGCTCACACTATTTTTCAACATGCCATGTGAATGGTGATGAACTGTGAACTTTGTGGAAAAATCTTCACCAAATCTACAGCTTTTTAGTTTCAGCTAGTGAAAAGGGAGGACTGCTAATATAGGTGGTCTGTAGAGCTATTGACACTGTTGAGTCCCATTGCTGGTCTTTGAAAGGGTTGCAGTTGCCCAGATGCTCTTGCTCCAGGTAGTTCAGAGACATGATTTACAACACCATTGTGCTCTTGTCACTGTACAATCTTACTTAGCTACTTACTCAGCTACTTAGAATCAGAGAATGGTTTGGGCTGGGAAGTACCATAAAGATCATCTGGATCCAACCCTCCCCTTCGTGTGCCACCAACTAGATCAGGTTGCTCAGAGCCCCATCCAACCAGGCCTTGAACACTTCCAGGGATGAGGACATTCACAACTCTGGGCAGCCTGTCCAGTGCACCCCCACCTTCACAGTAAAGAATTGCTTCCTAACATCAAATCTATATTTCTCCTCTATCAGTTTGAAACTGTTCCCCCTTTGTCCTATCACTATTTACCCATGTGAAAAGTTGCTCTCCCTCTTTTTGACATACTTCTTTTAGGTACTGAAAGGCCACAATGAGGTCTCCCCAAAGAATTCTCCAGGCTGAACAATGCCAGCTCTCTCAACCTGTCTTTGTAGGAGAGGTGCTCCAGCCCTCTGGTCATCTCCATCACCCTCCTTTGGACCTGCTTCAACTGATCTGTGTCTTTCTGGTGCTGAGGACCCCAGACCTGGATACAGTAATATAGGCATGCCTCACAAGGGCATAGTAGAGGCAAAATCCCCTCTCTTAACTTGCTGGCCTCTTATCTTTTGACGCAGCCTAGGATGTGGTTGGCATTCTGGACTGTGAGCACGCACTGTTGGCTTGTGTCCAGGTTTTCATTCATGAGAATCCCCAGTTCTTTCTCTTTGGCTATGTCCCTCTAGCCAATTTCTTATCCAGTGGATAATCTATCCATCGTAGCCATGTCTCTCCAATTTGAAGGTAAGATGTCATGTGGGACCATACTGAAGGCCTTACAGAAACATGGGTGTATACCATCCATAGCTCTTTAGTTGTGGACCATCGCAGACACTCCATCATAGAAGGCTGCCAGATTGGCTAGGTACAATTTGCCTTTAGTAACGCCATGCTGGTAGCCTTGGATCACCTCCTTGTTTTGCATGTGCCTTAACATTGCTTCCATGAGGATCTGCTCCATAATCTTCCAGGGCACAGAGGTGAGGTCTTGCCAGTGTGTGGTTCTCCAGATCCTCATTTCTCCCCTTTTTAAGAAAAGAGGGCAGTGTTTCCATTTTTCCAGATAGCCGAGACTTCACCTACCCACCATGACTTTTCAAATATGATGGAGAATGGCTTGACATCAACATCAGCCAGTTCCTTCCTGTTGCAGTATCAGCATTTTGTTGCTTCAATTTAAGCACGTTACTTTTTCTCTCCATGGACATGAATTTCTCACTGTTTTCTTTATATATTGCTACCTTTCACATAGTCAAGGACAACTGCTGTCTCCCATCAGTCATCCCTTTTGTGACGTATCTGTTTTTTCAGTCTTTCCTTATGGGTCATCCTTCCCAAAAGTTTTAGCATTCTGACTGCTCTTTTGAAGCCTTTTAGATTTTGTTGTACCTCACTCTGTGGCGTTATAAGAGTGTGCATCAGCCTAAGCACTGTCTCATTGGCTTAAACGAACAGAAATAGCATCACTTTTTCATTGCTTGTGGTACTTTATTAGTAAGTGTCCCAGTATACTTCCCGGTAAGTGAGATGCTATTTTTCTGGACAGTTCATTTTCCTTTTTGTATTTCCGCATTGGATTTTTTTGATTTTTGTTTTCCTTCCTAAGTTTAGGGGTTTATATTTATTAATGTTGAATCTAGCTGTTCTGATTTCAGACTGTTTCTACAATACTTTAGAAAGTATTTTAGTGTGGTGTGATCCCCAGCTTTTAGTCCTATGTTATCTACATCATCATTCATGTTGTAAAATGAGGTATGTACTGGAACTAGACTGAGGAAAAACTAACTTGCTTCTCACAGTAAAATTTCCTTGCAATCTTCTTTTGAACTATTGATGACTATGCCTTGAATATGTTTTATTAACTGGTTCTGGAACCAGCTATGATGATTCCATCTAGCCACTACCTCTTTACTTTGCTTCTAAGAACGTCATGAGGGACGGTATCAAGAGCCTTACTGAGCCAGTTAAAACTGTCACAGAAAAGCATTAGATTGGCTTTATGTGACTGCCCTTTGATAAATCTATATTGGCTATTCATCATCTCCTAATAATTGCCAATAATACACCAATAATTGCCAAACTTTTTGGACCGTAGTTTACTACAGCCCACATTTTCTAATTGCACACCATGCACTTCATCATCAGACTGTTAAGAAACAGGCATATCTAAGGTGATGTACATTTTAATGTTTAGTGCAATTTCATGCTCCCCTAGCTGGGAATGGAAACCACAGGGTTTTTCTAAGATTTTTCAGTGACTTGCCTTCATTTCTTACTGCCTTCTTTTCTTATGGCTTTTTAGCACACAGATAGACCTTGTTGTAGTGAAGGGTGACTGTAAAGTTCTCTTCAGAATCAGACAGGGCTGCTGTACAGACAAGGAGGGTAAAAGTATAGCCATGGCATAGATGGACTGCATCCTCCACAAAAGCTAGGACAGGGCATGCTCTAGGTTAATGTGGACCACCATTTTCCTGAAGGTACAGTGTCTAAGATAGTTGTTTGGTCAGATAACAGGCATGTCCCAGACAATAACCATTCTGGCATTATCAAAGAGCCGTCTAGAAGGACCTCTGTTTCCACCTCTCTTCTCAAGTTTTCAAAAGTTTCCATGCTTGTCTCTGGCTTTTACACCCACCTTTTCTCCACGTCAGTGTACCTAACTTGTGCTTTTGGTTTAGTGTCTTTTAGCACCTGTGTCTTTCAGTTACATAATCCTAGCATATCTAGTCAATAATTTCTGAGTTGGTTCAAACAAGTTTTACTATCCTCTTACTGTATTTTGCTTTACTCTTACTGTATTTTTCCTCTCTTCCTTCATTTACAGAAAAACTATGAAATCAATAAACTGAACTGTTCCTGTCTCAAAGTCACCATCATAGATTACAAAAGTTGTTGTCCATTGGACTGATTTAGTTTGCAGGTTATTTCTACGGGTGAGACAGTGGAACTGATGTCAGTGCTACTGAAAAGTGTATTTGCCCTCAATTAGCTGGGCTTACGCAAGCTTTTACGAGGCAGCAAATTTGGTGCTTCCTCTTTTATAGTTGAAAATTCTTACAATTTTCTCTTCGAAGGGTCTGATGACCCCATATCTGGTGTAATTCAGAGATGATTTATATCACTGTTTGCAGCAGCGACTTCTGCAATAGACTTTTTTGCATACATTAAGCCAACAACTGCTGGTACATCTGTTATTTTCAGCAGTAACAGATACTTCTACACAGGGTGCAAACTGACTCTGTTTGCAGGAAAATAATAATTTTGAATAGTTTTTGCGTGCATTCATTATCAGAGATTATTTGCAGTAGGAAAATGAGTAACAATACCCCTAATATACAAGCAGGTTTGTTTGGTTTGGTTTGGTTTTTTTGAGAGATCAAAGATAATCTAAGGAATGCACAGAATTTGTTACTTTTCCTACATGGCTTGTTGCTTATATAATCATTGAATACTCTTTTAAAAATCCCATTTCTGATTTTTGGAGTGTCAGTGATAGTAGAAAATTTTCTTCCAAGTGGATCACTTCTCTTTGTAACTCTGGCTTTGTTCTGTCTGCAGTTACTCAGCAGTAAGCTCTGCCTTCAGGTTGGAGCAATGTACCACTCACATCTGGCATGGTCTTTTGGCCTACAAGGAACTACTCTCATTTATGAAACTTTTCTCAATCAGGCCTAATACCTTTAATACCTTTAATACCTTCTGTGAGGTACCTGTCTCTTAAAATTAGCAGAAATGCATTGAGGCAAGTTTAGATTTTTGTCATGCTTGATAAGAAAAGCAGTAGTAAGTGTCACAGAATAGGTGCATTAGCCTAAGGAAGCAAGAGGCCACAGAGGAGAGAAAGTGCAGACCAAACAGGTAAACTGTCCAGTGGCATCTGGTACTTCTAAGATGTCTGTTAATGCTTCCTTGAGTAAGAAGAGTGACATATGGAAGGGAGTGTCTTTTTACCTCTGTATTTTCTTGTCTCCCATTTGACTGCCCTGGTGGGCTGCAGGCTATTATTTTTAATTGAAATCTGCTTAACTGCATTTTGTGCTAAGTCTTGTCCTGAACACTCATGGTGAAATACGTTGCAGATGTTTTACCATTTCATGGCTGATTATTCTTAAACTGATTATTCTAATAAATAGTAAGTGATTAGTTTCCATGAAAAATGACCAAGCTACTCTGTTGTCTGAATTTTCAGACTGGGTACATTATCATCAATTTGGGATTACTGAAGAATTCTGTACTGACCTCTTTATCCCTCCAATAGGATTGGTTAATTAGCATGTAAGAAGACTTTCTTTCAAGTGTTCAGCTGATACAGTGTAGGCTGATTTTTAAATTCATTCTTTGGTTTGTCTTGGGCTTTTCACAGCAAGGATGCATTATTAGCATAAATCTGGGCTTACACTGTTCAGTGAGCGGTCTTGTCTTGTTTTTATCCCTTGGTCAGTTAAAATATTTGCCTCTGTAATGTTCATTTTCTTTTCTCTGCTTTATTATCTTGTATTTCTGCTTTGCGGAAGTGAATCTTGCAAGTATTGCTATCCAGGTTGCAATCACACTTCACTTGAGGGCAAGGTTGTTCTTTATTGCATAGCCTTTCCCAGTTATTGTAGCAATATAATGATAGAAATGTGTTGGAAAAGTGACAGAATCTTAATTATATAGAATTGCAAATGTTTTTTAAGGTTTCCATCAACTAGAAGATGAGAGGAGTCTAGACCATCACCAAAATACACTTCTAAACACTGGGACAGGGGACCAAATTGACTAAACTCTGGCATTTAGTATTTGTATGGGGATCACTGTAATTACAAGAATTTTTCTCTGCTTAATTAAAGGCACTCCTCTGCAGAAATAAGAAAGCAGTTTACTCTCCAACCAGGCTTTGCACAGTTCTGTCAACGAAGCTTAAGTACCCCTGGCTTTTCTGCACTTCATCTGGTAAGTTCTAGGTTTATCTTTACACCAGTTTGGCATCTAAATTGCTTGATGGTTTTAGGGTAAATAAAGTGATTTTCTGAAGTTGTCTTGCTTTCACTAGCTTCTATCAAAAACTGGTAAAAAGTAGTCCCTGGTGAGCTGAGGAAATTATGCATTTCAAAAAACTAAGAATGTTCCTTGGAGCCTGAAATAGATAGTCTTTTTGCATATTACTATAAATCAAAGTTAATTAATAAATGTTGGAGTATATTCTTTCCTTGCTGGAAACATTCAGGTCCATCAAATAAAGGCTTAGTGTGGTGATCACAGGTCATTTGCAAAGGGAGGTGGTGTTACCAGGCAGCAACTAAGCTCCATGCAGCTGCTCACTCAAAACACTGCTCTCCAGGTGTGATCGGGGAGAGAATAGAGAGAGTAAAAGTGGGAAAACTCATGGATTGAGGGAAAGACAGTAAAGCAAAAGCCATGTGCACAAGCAAAGCAAAACAAGGAATTCAGTCACTACTTCCCACAGGCAGGCAGGTGTTTAGCCATCTCCAGGAGAGCAGGGCTCCACCATGTGTAACAGTGACTTGGGAAGACAAATGGTATCATTCTGAACATCCCCCCCTTCCTCCTTCTTCCCCTAGTGTTATATACTGAGCAGGATTCCATATGGTCTGAAATATTCCTGTGGTCAGTTGGGGTCAACTGTCCAGGCTGTGTCCCTCACCAGCTTCTCTGCACTGATGGAGAGTGTGAGGAGCAGAAAAAGTCTTGGCTCTTTGTAAGCACTGCTCAGCAAAAATGAAAACATCGCTGTGTTATTGACACTGTTTTCAGCATAAATCCAAAACACAGCCCCATGATATTTACTGTGAAGAAAATTAACTATACCCTTGCCAAAAGGAGATAAGTGAATAAAGAGAAAAAAGAAAGGTAGAGGCTCAACTGGCTTGACTTAATGCACTGTTTGCAGAGCTAGAAGCAGGGACAGCATGCTGACTGGTTTTCAGTGCTATAGAGGAATCATGTTAAGTGAGAAATGCCCTGATTGGCATAGATATAATTGAGTCAACTGTTGCATGTCTCCGAATCATCTCCAGCCCTATGACACTGCCCTTATGACAAAGGGAAGAAATCCCAAATTTTTTTATTGCCTTTCAGTAGTATTCTGTAAACATACTATGGCATAAATGAAACTATGATTTTGCTACTCTTCCTCTCCCTACCCTTTTAATTTTTACTTCTTTTTGTGAGGCCTGGTAAATAGAAGCAGGAAAAGTCTTTGTGCACCAGTGAATGTGAAAGATGTAGAACACTAGATGTAAGCAGTTGCTTCCTGTGTGCTGGGGCCTCCCGCCGCTACTCACTTCCTTAATCTGAAATGCTGTGGTGTCTAACTTGTTCCTTGCGGTTAGAGGCTGGGTTCCTTCTTCTGCGTGCAGACAACTGCTTTTGCTCCTGAGAAACTTGGTAACGTTTCATTTACCAAGTATTACACCATAGCCGCCATTTTGTGTGCTGTCACAATCTACATGCCTCTAATTCATCATCCTTAAAAAGGTATGTTTGCAGTAATGATTTATGGCATTTTCTGTATAAAATTGTTTTGCACACTTCTATGATGTGTGAAAAGGAGTGTTGGCTTCTTAGTTAAACCATTATCTCTGTTTCCTTTGAACATTTGCACCAGTTGTTAGGGAGACCATTGCCCTCCACCTGCATTTACTCTTCGCACTATATTTTTTACATTTGTGTCTAATTTACAATAGTCGAAAGCTAGTGATTAAAATTAACAGTGATTAAAGATGATTTTTAACACTTGAACTAGAAAAAGAAGACAGAATGAAATGCAATGGAATTAACTTGTCAGAATGGAAAAGTGTGATTTCTGAAAGGGAATGCAATGCTTAATTGAAAATTAGATTGAATTAAGCAAAAATATTTTGCATATAAAACATTACATCTTCAGCAACTGAAAAGATGTAATATATGAATATTTTAAATGGTTTTGCTTAAATCTTTTGTGATTTACTTTTTTAGTAAATCTAAATATGTATATTTATTTTTATTATACATAATTTATTATATATATATTTATATATTTAGATCTATAAAGCTCTATATAGATTTATTTATACATATATATACACTAACATGTAATGTTTTACCCACTGGCAGTACAGTAGGAGAGCTTCAGGGATATTAATCTGATAATTAATAAAAAAACAATAGCAGTAGCAGTGGTAACATTGAATATAAAGGCAATTTTGATAGCAGGGACTTCTTTTCCCCATACCACATCAACAGCACCACAGAGCTACCTATTTTTTGCTACCAGCTTCAGAAGCGTTGTGAAAGGTATTTGGGCTAATCAAAGTGCAAGTGCAGCGCAATCCTTGCTCTTTACAGACAAGGATGATTTGATAGCTATTTTTTGCTAGAATTCTTTCTCCTAGTATAAAAGTTATTCCAGTGCTATTATTCAAATGCTGTAACTAATTTTCTGCACTTTTACTATGCTGAGCTATCATCAGCCCTTCTGGAACTCACAGAACATTAACTATATGCTTTCTAAAGCTGTAGTACTTAGACCTATTTTTGACATGTCAAGAAAATCAACGGTAAGAGATTTTAGTCTCTCTACTCAACTGAACAGATGTTTTATTTCCCAAAGAGATACAGGGTATTTTTATTGGCTATGTAGCAAGTAAAAATTTTCAGTTTTATCTGAAAACAGAATAACATACAGTTTTAGCATATGAAGTCACATTTATGTTTATGTGGAACAACTCTAGGTACCAAATCAAACACGATTTTCTGCCTCTGTTTTTGACACTAAACAGATGAAAAAAACCAGACAGCTTAATAGCATGTGTGAGTGGTAGAGCTTGTACTTGTTTAACTTTGTTCTGATCAGACATTCTGTGTAAAAACAGCTACTTAAATGTAATGAGATGCAATGATGCCATGTGGTGTAGAAATGGAAAATATCTCAAGTTTGCAGTAACAACTTTAGTAGTTCCATGTAGTATTTTGCCCAAGTACTGCACCAACTCTTGACAAATATGATAAAATTAGAACTCCAATAATATACAAACCAGTAACATTCAAAGATGTTACTGAAATAGTTAGAAAAAAACATTAGAAATAATAATTTTTTCTGATTTTGAGTATGCTCTTCAACTTTGTTGGAAGTTGAAAGCATATAGCATTTCTAATAGTGTCTTTAGTTGGTCCTTAACTCTGAAGAGTGAACTTTCAAGACTTGGCCATGTTATTCATAATGTGTTTCATCTCCTCTCTCCTGTCCATCGGCAGTTCTCTGCCAGCTCATGCTGCCTATCACTGTCATTTTGGTCACCTGCCCTAATCCTTTTTTGTTCCTGTGGGAGAAGGTTAGAAGTTTGTTTCTGATGTTTAATACATAATGGGCCAATCACAATAATCAAATAAATAAACCTTAATTACACTATCAGGAAGAGCCATCTGTTGCTAAAATAAATGCCTCTTTATTTCTCATTAGCCTTCCTTTTACGACGCAGTAGAACCAGTAGATTTTGAAGGCTTCCTAATGACACAGCTGAACAACTTGGACTCAGAACTGGCACAGGAACTTGGGGATTTTCCTGAAGATGACCTGGACGTTCTCTTTACACCGAAAGAGTGCAGGACTTTGCAACCTTCTGTGCCCGAAGATGGGTAAGGAGAGTTTCTCTCCCTCCGAAATGCTGCAGGTGTAAAAATAGTTTTGAACATGTCAACCGAAACACCTCAGTCTACCATCCATCCATCCATCCATCCATCCATCCATCCATCCATCCATCCATCCACTACACAGTTGATGAATATTTGAACTTTGCCATTGATTCTGTTAGGCCTCTTTGCACGCTTAAAATTATGCAGGTGTTTACACAGCTTCCTAAGCTTGCTGGTAGCAGCAGAAGCGAGGTAGATGTAAACCAGAAAGACAAGTGAAGAAGGTCAGGAGAATAGTATGAAAAGTAATTTTTACAGCTGTGATGCCAGAAATGGAAGTTGATTCTGATCATGGAGTAAGCATAGGATTGGGGTTTTTTTCTTTTTTTTTTTCACCTTTTCTGTCTTTTTTTTTTCCAACTTTATGTTACATGACACTGATCCCATCGCTAAGACTCTTTCTCACTACCTGTATGCTTAAATGGGGGGAAATAGTTCATGCTTCTTAAGGTTTGGAGAGGAAAAAAAGTGTTAATTTCTAGTGTAGAAGTCACTTTTAGTTTCAGGCTGACACTGATGAAACAATTCCACTGTTTTCAACAGCTTAAATTAAATAGGTAGCATGTGCTGACAGTAGTGCTCAACAGTCCTGCAAATATTTAAACTGGTTTGATAAACAGGCACATCATGGGCAACAGAATTTTTCAGAATAAGAAAATCTGTAAGAGAGTTTTCTGATGTGGTTTAAGCAATCTATGCTTTGTATACAAGATACTCTTCAAGGACTGTTTCACTGTAAATGGTACCTTTAAGTAGAACCTCAAAGGCCTACTGAGTTTTACAAGCAGTAACCATGAGATAAACTTGAAGTTAGCAGCAGTTTAGCCCCAAGCTGTTATGTCCGCAAAGATGGCTAAGTGTGCAGTGTGTTTATGATAGGGGACGGGCTCCTACCAGTATATTCAGGAAATGAACAGCACAGTTTATATTCTCTGCTGTGTTGAGCCTGAACAATGAAGGGACAAATCGACTTAGTTTATGATGTCTTGGCTCACAGGGTAGGCCTGCATCCCCCTCTGTTCCTGCAAATGTTGCTACGGGCTGCTCTAATTCATACCAACCAGCTGTATAAATTAGAGACCTATACAACAGCAGTATTTGTTCAGTGTTTTCTGCCCAACACACCAAATGCAATGAGGCTAAGCAGGAAACAAAGTTTGTATGATTTTTGCCAGCTGTAGACTAGCTGAGAATCCCTCTCTAAACAAGGTCTCAGTCTGCAAGTTTCTTCTTGGCCCAGCGCATCTCTCAGGAACTTCAGGAGAGCAAAGGCAGTAGAGATGAGGTGTCACACTAGGTCACCTGAGAATCATGCAGTTCCTAGGGGATTGTCTAACATTTGTAGAAAAGTGATTTTCACTTGAAGTCAGTCATAGAAAAAGTTCCAACCTTTGCAATGAATTCTTGTTTTCCTGTGCACTGGAGAGAGAGTAATTGATGTGGGAGACTGAATATTGTGGCACTTGAAGTTCCCATTTATTTAAATTATGAACAAAAATATTTTTAAAAATATCCAGCTTTTGAAATTAGATCTGAAATAATTCTTCTCTATTTCCAAGGTTACTTCTCAACATGCCTGATGTTTGAAACAGCAGTTATCTATTTGTTTTTCCAATAGGAGAACATGTAGACTCATGCTGTACAATCAATTTTAAACCTGATTTACACCACAGAGACATTAAGGGTTTTTTTAAACAGCAGCTTGCCATGTAGCTGCTCACATTGCTGTCATTGATATTAGTGTTTTCACAGAAAATTCTGGTCAAGGATGCCAGGATATGTTATAGAAGATGAGAACACAGAAGAGGCATGCACATTTTGCAGGCAATGCAGTCTTTGATGTCTTTGTGCAGTGAGAGCAGGAAGAAGATACCACTGACAGAGCTGGGTTAATGTGCTGCCTGCTTGCAAACATACCTCCCACCTGAGCCAAATACAGGAACCACGATGGCAGGGGCACACAGCAGCCTGGCATCAGCCAAGGCTCTGTCTTGCAGTGCACCATGAATGCGCATCAGCTGTTACCTGGTCTTGGCAGTCAGTTGCAAATCTGTTACATGTTCTGTATGGAAAGTGCAAAAAATTATCATACCTTTCACCTATTACTGTATTGAATGTGTATCTGCCTGCTCTTTTCCTCATCAAATTCATGGACATTGTCTTTGTCGGATAGCATTTCAGTTCCAGATAATATCCAATCTATCAGGCAGTACAGACAACTCCCTACATTAAATGAGGCTTATTTGAAAATCATAAAATTAAATTGTAACATGTTCTTAGATCTTAAAGTTTAGTTATGTTATCAGATTAAAAGCTTATGGTCCCTTTTTAGGATTTTCTTCATTTCTGTGAGAAGGAGAAAATTACACCAAAAACATATGTAAAAACTATGTATTTGCAAGAGTTCAGGAGCTTAGGCCTCTGGAAAAATATCTTTATATTTTGAGACTTGTTACAAGTTTTGAAAATCACAAAGTGATTTTATTTGTAAATATTTACAATACGTTGCTTTTTCTACAGGGTTGAACTGGACTCACATGTCAGAGACTGTGTTCAGACATATATCCGTGAGTGGCTGATTGTGAATCGAAAGTAAGCTACATATAATTAAATAAAATCAAAAATACATTCCATCTTATTTATCAGAGATGATATATTGCTGTTGTAAGTAATCTTAAAGAATAATGATTTTAATCAGTATCTGAAGACAAGAACTGACTTTTCAGTATTATATGTAATTATATTGGTTTGTTTAAGATGGTGAGCTATTGCTGAATACTGTTGCATCCACTTCTTAATTATCAGGCACTCTGGGAATTAAGTAGGAAGAAATTCACATCAACTTATATAATGATGATTTGTCTAAATAAGGAATACTAGTACTGTGTGATCCCACTAAAAGGAAAGATAACATTGATAAAGATTATATTTGCATGCTTTTCTCCTATCCATGCCCTGAATGTTCAATATGATCTGATTTCTAATGGTGTCTGAAAACTCAAGGATTGTGGGCTTTTCCAGCAGTGACTGAGTGCATTCATGGGATTATTAGTGTTATAGCCTACTTTACTGCTTTTCATGAGTAAAAAAAAGTTTTCTGTGTTTGAGATCAGTGTAATTCAACACACAGAACTGGGTCTTTAGTCTTTATAAGAGACTTAATTTCCTCTATTCTATTCTATTCTATTCTATTCTATTCTATTCTATTCTATTCTATTCTATTCTATTCTATTCTATTCTATTCTATTCTATTCTATTCTATTCTATTCTATTCTATTCTATTCTATTCTATTCTATTCTATTTCATATGTTAAATGTGAAAGACATTCTCAGTCAGTGTTTTCTATGCAAGGGTGTCTGTCCCCAGACTCTTAGGGGAGTGTGGGGAATGGGGATGTCTCACCTCCTTTCCCATCACCCCATCCTGTTCTTCAGAAAGAGAGGTTTGGAGCTCTGTTTTTCTATAACACTATCACCCCCTCCTGCATTATTGCCCTGTTCTCAAGAAGAAGTAGGAGAAGGTGATAGTAGAATGCTGGCACATTTGCTGCCATTGTGTTGTGCCTCTTCACCCGCCCTTGCTACTCTCTATTTTTCTAACATAATATATATCAGCAGTCAGTGCTGTGTGGGTAGACTCTGGTTATTATAAAGAAATTGCATTGTTTCACTGCTCAGCTCGTGCTCCTCAGCAGAACAGCTGCTGAGGGTTATCAAGATACTTCCTCCAGGGGTGCTGATGAAATTGATTGAATTCTCAGAACTGTTCCACAGTGAGTCACCAAAAATAGGCTGGTGGGATTTGTGGGTTCTCCACCTGTGCTACTTTTTCACACAGCATTGTTCTGAGCACGGTGTAAAGAGCCAGTGTGCAGCTTTGTTTGTGCACTTTGTTGAGTGAGCAGTAAAGTAGGTAAGGTGAAAAATAGAATATAGCTATTTTTGCGTTTAGGTATACTGATGGAAATGTGAATGGAGCCATAGAAATACACATATGTGGGAACTTTGTTGTGTGTTTTTCATTCATTCAAATAAGTTAAATTTGCATTCAAAAAATTTATTTGCAGTTGGCTGTGTGGTAAACATGACAGAGCGTGGTAAATATGACAGAGCATGGTAAACGTGTGGTAAACAACTGACAGAGCAGTTGACTCTGTGATAAACATGATGATGGACTCTGCCAGACATCTGAGCTTTGATGGCTTGTGGCTAACAATGCAAGCAAGTTATTAAAAATTGGAAAGAACAAGACAGTGTCAAGTATGCTACAATGTAACATAATGTAGCTGTCTACATAGGAAACAGATTCATAGGATAGGTTGCTGAATGGTGAGCTATGGATGAGAGGAGTGTGTGACTTCCATGCATTTATGAATGTGAAGGTTCAGAACAGGAGACTGAGGAGTCTTCAGGGGGTGGTGTGAGCAGAGGTGGTTCTTGTGCCCCAGAGCAGAGAGGTATGTGGCAGAGAAGCTGGACACAGGTGGGAGTCCATGTATTTTTGCCAGAGGCTGCATGGGAGGTTTGTTCATGTGCCTGTTTCTCCTTTCAGTTGTCCTTTTTTCCTTTTCCTCATTCTGTTTTCTTAATTCAGTGTGTGGCCATTAAATTGACATGTGTGGTAAAAGCATGGTTTGCCACTTGGTGAGTTTTAATTGCTACCATGCTTTTCAAAATAAATAAGCAATGTAAATAAATTTTCCAGGAGTACTTTAAGGGAAAGCCATCTCTATTGTAGCTTGTAATCCAGAAGCAAAGTGTGAACTAGGTACATAAATTTCTTTATTAATCATTTACTGCTGAAGATAGTGAGAAAATTATCTGCATAACCTCTTTTTGATGCTTAAATATTTAAAGTCATGCAGGATTCCTGTCTTCCATTCTGGATTATTATAGTGGTTCCAAAACAAGGTCACATCCAAAGAGAGCTGGGATTGTCTCTTTTATGACTTTCATTGCAGTGAACTGGTAAATGATTAAAATGCAAACAATTAAATTCAAAACACATCAGAGCATATAATTCAGTTACTCCCAAAATGTAATAAAAAAGGTGTCTCCTTGATCAATAATTGCTTATTGTGGCTTCTTTATGAAAGTGCTTAGATGTTTAGCCATTGCCTTAGGAGGGTTATGGAAAGGAAAATGAACAAGGAGGCTGATTGCAAAAGGACCATCAAAGAATTTAGCAAATTGCATACTAAAATGAAACAGAGCTCTGGATGCATCTGATGTCTTTTTTTTCAGGATAGCTGCTGTTTTTTATCACCTGCCTCAAAAATGGAACTTGAAATTGATACCTTGCTGCAAAATTTTGCCAAGTTGCCAGTAGAGAGGGTTACATTGTGCCATAGCAATAGCTCTCTTCAAAAATGGGCATTGCTTGAAAGGTGTAAATTGTTGCTTGTGTTTAAGTTGGAATGCTATCTAGGTCCAGGATAAGAGCACTAAGCTTCTGGATGTATAGTTGCAGAAGCAGAGCCAGCCAAAACCTAAGTGATCCCAATCCTTGTTCTTAAGGTCACTGAAATAATCACTGTGTCTAATGAGGAGATCAGGCCTGAATTTGTACCTAAAATTTGTACTACCTGGTTTTGATGTTGTCTCATGGCTCATGGTCTTTGCAAAAGTGATCTGAATGAATTTTCTTCCTTTTAAAACTGCTCTTAATATACATGATAGAGTTGCAGTGGGGCGTTAAAACAAATTGAAGTTGTGAAATGTCACATTTTTGCATTAAAGCTATGCTATGCTGCTCTTTTGCAGAACAATGTTTACAGTTCCTTAATGTGTTTTAATTGTCTTCTCTGTTTTATTTTCCCTTAACTTCTCCTCATGCTATCCTGACTTTCTTGGGCTTGTCTGAGAAAGGAACCAAGGGAATTCAGATACTTGTAGCCTGAAAAACAGGGGATCCCGAAAAGATTTTCACAAGACGCTTCAAAAACAGACATTTGAATCAGAAACATTGGATTCTGGCGATGCAAATTTCCAGGTACATTTTCCTAACTTTGAGAAAAGTAACCAAACACTGCGGCTTCCCTCAAAAGAATCATCCTAGGATCTCTGTAATGGCATCAAGCAGAGCACTGTGCTCGCCACTGGGCTTCATGCCAGAGGCAGCGTTAAGATTGCCTCTGCCACACCACCAAGAGTCCCTCCTGGCACCCCGGTGCTCAAGCCACAGCTTGCCATTTTGCTGTTTTCCAACAGGTGGGACCCCAACACATCCATGCTCTCCCTGAGGAGGCCTCCAGGACAACCCTCGCCTCCTCTTACTTTGAGCTCCGCAGCCTGCAGCCAGACCCCCGCTTGGAGAACCTGCTGCGGCACGTCAGTGCCGAGGAGTTTGAGAGGCAGAACGAGGAGGCGCGGCGCACCAACAGGCACCCCGAGCTCCTTGCCCTCTACCCCTCTGTGGATGAGGTGAGCTGGGAGTCTGACTGTCCTGTTGGTCTTCCCCAGCAGGAGTCAGGTTAAAGCTGCATCAGTTCAAACACAGGGTTTGTGGACTGGATGGGTGTCTCCCTTGGATAATAACAAGGTGAAGGCATGTCACCGTGGGCTCATGTCATCTGTCTTCAGTTTTCATGGGGGGTTTGGACTTGGACTCGCAGTGTTGCCTGAGGCCCCGTGATACCCCTCTCAGTGTGGTTCAAGCCACATGCTGGTGATAGGGCTGTGTGAGGGTGTTACCCTTCCCTGTAACTCTCACTTGGGGACCAGAAGTGTAAATGTTTGGTGCAAAAACCAGATAGGAGTCAGAAATTTAAGTATTCAGAAATAATAAATTTCTTTTTTTTCATCTCTGGAGAGATTAAATGCCCACTTAGTGGGGGAAGGTGATAGTCTGTAGCAGCAGCCCAGCTACCATTACAGAAAGGTTTTATCCAAGCATGTAAATTTGCAGTTCTTTTGATTGAGTATGACTAGAATTACTGTTTAATGATAGGAACATGCAGTGGAGATACGGCCAGTGCCAGATCGCCCGAAGGAACATCTGGGCAACAGGATTTTGGTGAAACTGCAGACTCTGAAGTAAGTATCCTTCACAAGCTTCACTCACCATTTCTCAGAAATTCTCTGCCCACTGCGACACCACCAGAGGTGTCCTGCACAACAAATCACACGCTCATATGTTCTTTCTTAGTGTAGCAGAGGACTATTTTTATTCATCTTTACAGAACTCTTTAACTTATCAGGGTGAAACGGAGTTGGGAGTGAGCCCAAATTGGATATTTCAAACAAAGCGGATTGGTTCCTTACACACTACTGGACTCTTGTCGTGGTTTTGTCCTGCTGGCAACCAAGCCCTACATAGGCACTCGCTCACTGCCCCACCAGTGAGATTGGGGAGAATTGAAAAGTTAGAAAACTCATTAGTTAAGACACAGACAGCTTACTGGGGAAGCAAAAGCTGCATATGCAAGCAGAGTAAAAAAAAAAAAAGGAATTAAGTCACTGCTTCCTATGTGGGCAGGCATCTCCAGGAGAGCAGGGACCCATCACTGTAACGGTTACGTGGGAAGACAAACACCATCACTCCAAACATCTCCCCTTTCCTCTTTCTTCTCCCCACTTTTTATACTGAGCATGATGTCATATCTGGAATATGGCGCGGAATATCCCTTTGGCCGGTTGGAGTCACCCATTCAGGCTGTGTCTCCTCCCAGCCTCCCATGCAGCCCAGCCCTACACCAAGCACTGTGAAGAAAATTAATTCTACCCCAGCCAAAACCAGCACAATTTGATAAACAGAAAAAAAAAAAAAAAAAGGCAAGAAAGATTTTAACTGATATCTGAGATCAGTTTCTGTCAAAACATTCTTTTCCTCTTGAAATCTTCTAATATAATGCACTAAAAAAAAAAAAAGCACTCCACGCTTTGAGAGAGCTGAGGTCTGGAACTAAGTGTTTCTTCTTATTTTCTAACAAAAGTGCCAGTCAAAATATAGCCTTTTCTATTTTTTTTTTTTTAATTATACAGAGCTTTAAGAGTGCAGTATCAATCAGTGTCTTGTATGTCTGTCCCTAACAGGTTTGATATAGAGATTGAACCTTTATTTGCATGCATAGCTCTCTATGACATAAAGGAAAGAAAAAAGGTAAGTGTGCATACAGTATTTTTTGTTGAGTTGGCTTGGGTTTTTATCTCTGGAGTAATAATTTAGGAAAACTTAAAAGAAACATGAAACTGTTTCACACATGCAGCCTGATCCAGGATTCTTTCTATTCAGTCAAGGTCACATGCTTGCAGTTATTTGTTTTGTAGTTCTAGATACTACTTTTGACTTGTTTTAAAATAAAATTTGAAGCACTTTTGCTCTGCAATGTATTTTAATCCTTTCTCTTTTCAAGATCTCAGAAAATTTTCACTGCGACCTCAACTCTGACTCATTAAGAGGATTCTTGCGTTCTCATACACCCTCGATTGACTTGTCTACTCAGGCAAGATCGGCAGTATTTTCTGTCACTTATCCCTCATCAGATATATACCTGGTAATCAAGGTATGGTACAGTGCTGCTTTGACACTGTTCTTCCAGTTTTCAGCTGTGCCTGTTGTCTGAGTTCATGAAGCCATCAAACAGGATTTTCCTCTAGATGAGATGAATTCTGGTAGTGTTTAATAGCTCATGTGCAGGTGTCCACTTGGTATATCTTACTTCCAAGCTTAGAAGTTATATCGATACCCTGTGTTCCAGTTATACTAAATACTTAGAATTTCCTATCTTTGTCAATGGGAAACTAAAAGTATAGTGAAATAAGGCACGTTTAAAAATTTTATTTACATTCTGTGGAAGTTTTTTTGGCTTTGGTTTATTTCTCTTTGCATCATTTTGTTTGTTTAATTCTGAAACTGATTTAACCTGAACCACTTCATTTGGAATGTGTTAATTTTCCTGATTTCAGTGAAAATGCAGTAGTAACTGATTGATAGTGTTGTCACATATATATTTTCTGCCCTTCAACAGATGGAAAACTAAGAGGTCTAGTATCATTCACTCCATAAACATTCTGTGTTGTACATTTAGGCAGGCTCTTTGGTATTGCTAGAGAAACAGCATGTTACTATTTGGGTGATATTTTTAATTTGTGTCTTATTTTCCTGATTTTTGTAGATAGAAAAAGTGCTTCAGCAAGGAGAAATTGGAGACTGTGCAGAACCCTATATGGTTCTTAAAGAAAGTGAGGCTGGCAAGGTAAGTTAATAACTATAAAGAATGTTTGGATGAAAAAATGCATGATCAAGGTAAAAAAAAAAATAGATGAAGATCAGAACCTTTGGAATAGGACAGAATATCAGAAAAACTGGAAGGGAAGCCAATTAGTGCATCCATGGTGCAAGCAGTTTGGTGTCGGTGACCACCAGAAGAAGTCAGTGGATTTTCATTACTGACCCCTTTGGAAATTAATGCTGACAAAGTCTTGAGTCATGAAGCAGATGGGGGTGATTGAGGGAGATGACTAAAATGTAGAATTCACAGAAATGTTTGTATCTCAGAGACATGGTATTGATTTGGATGGGCAGAAAACCTGTTGTGTAGTGGCTAGTCCAGTGCTGTCATTCATAGATAATGTGAGCTCTGTTCAAGAAATTCATGGTCATTTACCTCCTGGAACAGGCTGAAACTGTTTGTTGGACTTCTGCACGTCTCACCTTTAGAATATTGCTTTCAGTAGAATATTTTTTCAGTATCTGATGAAAGAAGTAGAACCTGCTAACGTTTCATGGTGATTGTTCATACTGGACTCATGGGTCACTACAAAAAGATTGGATGCAAATGAACTCATTGAAAAGAAATCTAATTGGGTGTACAAATCAAAACAGCTACCATTCTGTTATCTATTAGAAATAACTGAAATTATTTACTGAACTGTAAATATGTAATTTACATTTTTATCTATGGTAACATTACAATAACTGATTGCTTCTTTTAACAGTCATTATTTTATTTGTCTTAGACAAAAGAAAAGATTGAAAAACTGAAAGCACAAGCTGAATCCTTTTGTCAGCGGTTGGGGAAATACAGAATGCCATTCGCCTGGATTCCCATAAGCCTAACTAATTTCTTCAACCTTTCAACACTTGAACGAGAAATACCTGACACTGAAGGTTTAAACGGTAGTTGTCCAACTTTTCTAAGTAATGTAAAATGACTCTTCAGTAGGACTGAATGTAGGAAACAATGTCATTCACTCTAGCATCGAGAGTGAATCACAGATTCAAAGTCATGTCTTCTCAACCTTCCTTTTCAGTGTTACAACCACTTACAAGTCAATGTCCTCACTCTTTCATCTCTGCATTTTTATTTTTATGTCTGCTAAGTATTCTTTATTGGTTTAGACTTGATTTTCATTGAACGGTGGCTTTTGCCACACTGGGCAGTCAAAATACCTATCATCTTAGTTTCAGGACCATTGTCTGAATTTGCACATTGACTAATGTGCTTCATAATTCATAAAAAAATTTGAGTAAACTTGTGCTCTGCAGCAGAAATAATATCACTTCTCTAGGTATGTCTTGGCATTCCACTATTTCACATAGTCCGAAATAAAAGTGCAATGTTTTAGGTACTCTGTCCTCTGATGTTGCTGGGAAGTTGTTGTTTTTATAGCTATTCTAGTAATCTTTGTACTGGCAAAAGCAAAAAACAAGGTGATGTTTACTTTAATTTCCATTTGAAGGGAAGGGATCCACTAGTGACAAGAGGGCAACACTGCTGCAGGCAAGAAGACTTTCTGAGAGAAGTCTTGGCTCAGAGGACAGCTATCCAGCATCCAATTTCAAAACAATCTCTCTGACCCTTGGCACCTTCTTTAAACAGGTGCTGGATTCTCTTTATTTCTGTTTTCCTTAGACATTTTTCATCTACATAATGTGAATTGTGTTGGGAAAGGTTATGAATTACATTTGTGTGGGGACAGAGGATAACTTCTCTCAAGTACACAGTAATGCACCTTGCTTTGCATGCCTCAGGGACATGGTTCACTCACAAAGCTTTTCTCAGTGTTATGGAGTATTGTTATAAAGGTACTGATTTTTGTCTTTCTCCTGGTAGGAAGGAGACAGGCTCAGTGATGAAGATCTCTTCAAATTTTTAGCTGATTTCAAAAGATCGTCTTCCTTGCAAAGACGAGTTAAGACTTTACCAGGTATGTAGTTAACTGTGGATGGAGAGGTTATGTGTATTTTTCTACCCTAAATTGTTCTGTAACTTCCAACCCCAAAAGATAGTTAACTTGAGTTTAAAGACTATAATATGTGCTGTTGTGGTACTTCCTGGGTTCTCAGTGTCAACCTGAACACAGATGCTTTTGAATTTTTTTTCTATATGAATTAGTATGGAGAGTTATATTTAGCTTGATATTCTAAAATTATTTGCTTTCCTTGCTAATTTACAGTGTATCTACTGGATGTCTTCTATTATTGTTCAAACTGTTTAAAGAGAGTACTTTAAAGCAAATTTCTAAGATCCTTGCCATTTCCCTTCACTGCTTTGAAATGGCTCATATTTTGTAAAGAGAGATTAAACTCTGTATACTGTTTATCTTAGTTTGGTATTTGGGTCAGTGTTAGCAAAGTAGAGAGGCAGAGACAGTGTTTGGCTACTCTCAAACATCTGACCAGTTAATTTTCCATTTTATATAAATTACAACTCAAGCACTTCTGGGTCACAGACGAACTTTAAAAAATATGAACTGAGGGCAAAGGTGTTTTTCCTTTCTAACTGATTGCCAGAAATGACAAGTCTGAGCTCCACAAACGGTTTTCAGTTATCACAGCACAGAATTTAAACAGACAGTCTGTTTATACTTGGGTAAATGTTATCAGTATTAACTGTTTAACTGCTCATTACTGCATGCCTGGCTTTCCTGGTGGGTGGTGTCTGCTTTGGCAGAGATTAATCAGAGCAGAATCTGAGGGGAGTGGCTAGAGTGAGAGAGAACTGTATTAGACAGCAGCCCTTTTATCTTTTATTTGTCTTCCAGAAAAATGTTGTATTATTTGTGTGTGAGAACATCATCCCAGCATATAATATTCCTTCCTTTTTTCTATTTATTTGAAATAGTACAGGGTAGACATAAAAAGCCATATTTTGTCCTGATGTAAAGGGATGTAGGCTACTTCCTCTGTGTCTTTCTACACTTATGCTTTCCTTCTCATGAAGCCCAAGATCCAGTTCTTATTTCTGCACTGTTGCTATGTAACCTCATATATTGTTTTCATCTTTCTTTTATTATACATTGATTATTTTTTATATTTTTGCTGAGATTTGGTGATTTAATTTTAAAGGAACACTTAAACTGGAGATTTCCCCAGCTCCAGAAAACCTTAGTTATTGTCTGACACCGGAACTACTGCCAGTGAAGCCATTTCCAGAAAACCGTAATCGTCCCCACAAAGAGATTTTGGAATTCCCAATTAGAGAAGTGTATGTTCCCCATACTATTTATAGGTAAGAAAGAATGTATATTTTTAAAAATTTCTTAAGATCTATTTTTAAAAATGATTGTGATTTAGATTTTTTTTTTCAAAATAGAAACTAAAAATATATATAAAAAAGAAAGACTATGCATTAGACTGACAATTTGATCTTATTAGATAAAATACTTGCAGGATATTCCATAATGTATTTATTAATCTAAATGTGTTGTCTTTTGAAAATTTTTCTCTTTCTCTTTTTCTCTCTTTCTCTTTTTCTCTCTTTATCTCTCCTTCTCTCTTTGAGTCTGAGATTAAACTAATTTGTGCAAAGTAACTCTGAATTTGAATAGAGCCAGATATGAAGTGTTTCATGTTATTTTATTCCCTTTCCTCTAATCTGAAAAGCAGAATCATCCTATCTTATTTAAGCAGTTTGCTAGCATTTAGTCATAACTGAGTGTTATGGCCTCATAGTGTGATGCAGCTGATTTAATGTTTCCTAATTTTTGACTGTAAGTCTGAAAATCATTGCTATGCATGGAGACATTAAAAGAATGAAAAATGAATAAAGTAATTACCTGTTTTCTATCAACATTGCCATTAATATAGAAGAAGATTGCATATAGAAATATACTTGAGTACCAAATAAATGAAAACCTGTAAAAATATAAACTGGCATAAAAATACCTATGCAAATGCCCAGGCAAATACCAGTGAAAAACATATCTTCAGTTTTTCTCCTGAATCTTTAGAAGAAATGCAAAGATTGTGTTTACTTCTTTGTTGGTTTTTTTTTTGCCAAAGTAAGGTATTTCAGAGGAAAAAAGGTTCCTTTTTTTTTTTTTTCATAATAGCTTTTTCCTTTGCGATAGGAAAAGTCTTCTGTTATAGTCTTTGAGCTCAGCTCTTGCTAGCTTTTTTTACTGTGTAATGCCATTATTTTAAATTATGCTATTTCTGATTTATGCTAGAGAGATCTGCCAGCCCACTGTCTTTGTGCTCTGTGAAATTGAGCACTTCTTTTTGTTGTGTACTTATATTTCTTTAATAAAAATATTTCCCTGAAAATGTCAAAACATTCCACGATTTATTTCTTTCATACCCTTCTATTTTTAATAGGAAAAATCATATAATTTAAAAGTTGTCATTTTATTTTCTCATTAAGTATAAATGAAAATTATGCTGTTTACTGCCACTATGAAATGTTGGTGCTGAGGAAGAGGGATTTGTCACATCGCTTCAGCAGTAACTCAACTTAACCAGGCACAGGAAGTCCTCTCTTTGATGGGGAAGTGGCTAAAACTTAGGGGATTTTTAGAAAAAGGAGGAAAAAGCCCTTTCCTTTGCTGTTTTCTTTCATTTAATTGCAAATCACTTAGTGCTGTGCTCAGACTTGCTATAGTCTGCAGTGTGAGCTGGAGGCTTTCTGCTTTGGTGGTTGTCATTCTACCCCATTCTCGTCTAGTTTTGGTTGAGGAAAGACTATTGGTTCTATAATGGTCTCTCATTCCTGTTACTGCTGCCACAGCATTATCTACTCTTTTGTGCCTCTCTGCCCAAGGAATTCAGCCTCTCCACTTCAAACCTGCTGCACTTTCAGTCCATTTACTGCTGTTTAAAGCAAAACTAATTTCATTACTGAAATGTTAACTAACTTTACTGGTTGCCTTAAGACATTCCTGCCATTAATTACTAACAAGCACAGCTCACCACTTGCACACTGCTTGTGGAATCTAGAGACAGCATGGTAGCCCTGTGAGTCTTCTATAGGCCCATTGGTCATCTATTCAGGTGATTCAAAATTTTAGCAGCATGAGAAAAATCATTCAGGTGCTTATCCAAATTATCCATAGTAAGATACTGAATATATGACACATACCCACCCTCTTGAATGTGACAAATTGAAGTTCTGTCATTGTGCCAGTTTTCTAATCAATGGCTGACTAGAACAGGTTTCCATATTTGGTTAAGTATTTGTGATTTGCATTTTAACTTTCAATTTTATTTTTTTTCCTCAAGATTCCTTACCGAAATTGTAGAGGAATCAGCAAGTACTGCAAATTGTAACTAATGGATGTATCAATTTTTGTTTCTATTACCATAAGTTTTAAATGTCAGTGTTAAGCCATCCATCATTGCTCATCTGCAGGACATTTCTGGTTTGTTTCAATAGGACCTATTTGCACATATGTTATCTTTTACTATTGTATGGAATTCTTGTCACTGTCATCAGGGAACATGCCTAGTATTAATTAGAAGTTTGAGATGCACTTGTTGATATCTCACATGAGCTATAATCTTACAAGGGGAAGGATTTTGCTGTGTCACACATATGCACAAGCAATGTTTACAAATAGGAATTTTCCATGAGAAGGGTCACAGACTTGAAACTCTGAATAGATTTTTGTTTTGGCAGAAGATAAGTCTGCATTGCTTTGCCTATGGGAAGTGATCAAATCTCTGCTAAGTCCCATGGAAGTGTAGGAGGGTCAGCAAATTTGAATGAGAATTGCTGCATGGTGTCTTGTGCAAGGCTAGGTGGGCCCTTAGCTTTCTCTGCAAGTAACTGATTCTGAAATAGCCTCTTATCATACCTCTGCTGGGTCAGTCTCCAACCGAGAGAAGCTGTGTGGATCTGTGCCTCAACCAGGACTCTGCTGGCCTTTGGGACTCTGTTCTCAGTGATACTGGATAGTCCGCCACTTTTGTAGACTCATGCTGACCCCTGAATAGGTCTTTTACCTTTTAAGCACATCTGACTGTATCTGGAGGTAGAGCTCTGCACTTTCTGTATGGGTAGTGAGGGAAGAAATGTAATCATGTTGAACAAAAGTAATTTCTGTGGCATGTTGTTTGAATATTTCTGCTCAGCGAAGAACCTCAAGGGAAAAACAATACCTCCTGAAGCTCACCACACCCTTACGGGTATCCTAGTTGTCCTATTATTTAAAAGACAGCAGTTTTTGCTGCCACAGTGCCCCTGCCAACTGCCATGTGAAATGTTCCTTGTCCTGGCTTCCTCTCAGACTTTTGGAGTTTATGGGTGCTGGCAGGAAGGAGCACTTAGGCAGTGGTCAGCAGTAGGTCTACAATTCATGCTTGTGTCAGGGAACCTCTTTTGATCATCTCTGTACCTTCCTGCCAATCAACCATCACTTTCATCTCTTCAAGATACCCAGAGTCAGCATTTACCTCTATTCTTCCTCAGTGCTGATGGGTTTAATACACATGTAAGCAAAATCCTTAAAACTGCTTGAGCATAAATGGCACAAGCTTTAGCTTTTCAGTGGAGTACTTATTGGAATAATGCTTCCTTGGTTATGTAGTCAGCAGAGAGCTCTCTGTGTTTTTACATATCTTTAATCTCAAGCCACATCTAAAGGTAAAATCCAGTGCTCAGGTACATTATATGGATTTGTGACATCTTGTCCTAGGCTGCAGATTAATGAAGCAATGCCTGGATTATTCAACCTCCCCTACATGTATTTCTTCACCTCTGGCAGATGTAATATTGGCAATATCCTTCATTTAATATGTCATTCCCCCAAGTATAATTCAGTGGAGGTTACCAATATATTTCTCTACTTCACTTAGCTTTCTTTAACATCATCTTGGAGAAAGCTTGGCAAAGCAGAAATTGCATTTAAGATGGTGAGGAAGAAAGTGCATTAGTGTGACAGGCAGGAGTACCGTTCTGAAGGAAGGGAAAGGCAAGTTACATGCTAGGTTTTTTTTGCTAAGCTATGCAATGGCCCATATGGGGTATGTTGGTTAAAAAAAAGTAGCTTGGAGTAGCCATGCAGTATCTGTTGTGACACACTGCAATAAGGAGAATCAACCACAGTTTTCCAGGTCTTGGGATAAAATAAATGGAAAATGGACTGTTTGACTTTAGGGCAATATTCTCCAAAGCTACTCAGCATTGTCAGCTGAGAATGGTGCTGAGGAGATGTTTGAAGTAAGGACAGGGCAATTCTTTGTGCAGCTTCTAATTGTCACAAAGAGAAAGCAAGAAAACCCATGAGAAGTCCTCACTGTTTCTCACTGAAAGCCAGCGTGCTTTCATCAACACTAGTCTTACTCCTTACACTCAGAGGACAAACAGTGAAAAGCCTATACCAAACTGGAAAAACAAGACACTAAATAAACATAATCTATATCTAATTCCAGAATGTGTATGTAGGCTTACCTGAAGTCCCATATTTGTCATAAACTTCACTGAAGAAAAATCTTTCTATTAGCATTTTGACTCTTCTACTAGAATTGTTGAGTTTTGAACTTGGAAGACTATTTGTGCTGCCAAATTCCCCACAGAAATTTGAAGTGTAGAGATGTATTCAGTGATGTACAGAAGATAGTAAACAACAAAGTATGCTGTATTTCAAAGTATTACTAAAAAAGGCAGTTTGTGGAATTATAGTTCAAAATTACATATTTGTATTTACTCAGGTTCACTGATACTGCTTTTTTTGTTTGTATAATCTAGATATATATGACTCTTTTTTTTTTTGCTATAAGCTATAAATTTATGAACTTTGTTTGTTGTTTTCCTTGTTTTTATCACCTCTGAATGATTCCTTCCCCTTCCAAAATCTGATTATTCTCATCTCAGAAAGGAGCTGCTTTCTTGAGAGATTCCTACTTTTCATTACATGAAGCAAGGACAATAGTTCATTTTTAACAGGCAATTATATATTAGAAAATAAAAAAAAAAAGGGAGAGAGTAAGACTGCCTTCTCAAAAACATAGCTTACTGCATAAGAAATCTTAAACATAAAATATTCTGTGTATCATACCAAGAACTCAGCTTTTCCTTGTGAACTTTTGAAATGGAATTCTGTCAAATCTCTCACTATGTAGCTGAAATTGAAAGACAGGGAGAGAAGTCAGCAAGATGCTAGTTTGTGCACTTAATTTTGAATGCTTGCCGTTTACCCATTCTATTCTTCCTTGTCTTTCTTTCAGAAATCTCCTCTATGTTTACCCTCAGAGGCTGAATTTTGCTAACCGACTGGCTTCTGCAAGAAACATTACCATCAAGATACAGTTTATGTGTGGTGAAGATCCTTCCTGTGCAATGCCGGTAATAAGTGCTGACATTTCTTTTGTTTACATGCGTTCCTGAGGAACCTCTGAAGAGACGAATCATCATTCACCACAGTTTCTAGTGGGGCCCTAGGAAGCCTAACATCAGAGAGCTTGTTTGTGAAGCTTTCCCTTCTGATCAGAAGGCAGGGCTGTACGCCTTACCCACAACAAGAAAAACTTGTCATTCTAGAGGAACCAGAGGCATATGACTCTTTCTTAAATAAGTCTCCTTACCTTTTGACATCATATTGCATCAATATTCTGTTGGAAACTCTAATGGTAAATTCACAGAGCTTCAGAGAACTTTTAAGAATGGTGTAGTCTGTTTTCCAGAGTATCTCCTCTGTATGTGCTATGTGTACCCAAATGGTCAGGAGTTTTACACTGGAAGGTAGAGGTTAAGAGCTTCATTGCCTGAACTTGAATAGGTGCACAATCATGCAGTGTAGGTAGAGTTTTCCATGTTTGAAATGCACTGTGTATTAGGGCATAGGTGTACACTACTAGCAGAGTGGGCAGTACTGTCTATGTTCAGCTTATGCAACATCTCTTATTGTAACATCCTCTATTCAACTTTACCAAGCTGCAGATCTCCAGTTTAAAGTGTTTTAACCCAGATGTCTCTTAAGCCTGAATTTTTGGGGAAATTTTCTGACAGTGTTGTTGGCTATTTGAAAATGACATTAAGAAAAAAGTCTTCTGTGATTTCATGTTTTAGAGAAGAAAAAAATGAAATGTTACTTTGAGGAGACTTTAGTCCAACAGTTTGTTGTCACCCAACCAACCTTTATCAGTGTGCTGACATTGCACAGTGGATATTTCACAGCCTTACTCCACATGACCTGAGGAACTGAAATCAGTGTTTTCCCAAGCCACATTTCTTCCAGAAATTGAGCTGTGCCTTTTGAATGTCACACCTTTTTACACAATACTTCTCTATTAGTTTCCTTAGACTGCCCATGCTATGATTAGGTTTTTCACAAATGCTTGGGACAAACACAGTTCATCTGGTTTCCCTCTCCACTGTGAGCTTCATCTCAATACATACAGATTTGCACTGTACAGAGATTCTTGTCTAAGCTCATGTCTCAGGGCTCCCTTTAAAGTTACTGGGTTCCAGGATCTGACCATGGGCCTGAGTCTGAAATGAGGGAAGCAAATCTAGCACCAGAAATGCCTATTTCTCCTCACTGATTTTAAAGGAACTTTGGACTTCTAAGGTAAGATGAGATGTATATCACCCTAAATAAACAGGCTACAACTGAAAAACAAAACTTTAAAAAATATTAACACTTAGTTAAAGGCAGTGTGACAGTGTATAAGTGGCTTACCATAATTTTTTCCTACAGTTCCTAACTTTTTAGTGCATGACTGGAGAATGACATGAGGGATTTGATGACTCTGAAGATAACTGCTCCATTTTCCTGGTGTTTTACCCTGAATGGTGTGTGGGGAAGGTGCTTGGTAATAAGATATTTGTGCTAGTGAGCTAAGATAGAATTAAGTCTTCAGATACTGTCTTAAAATTTATAGAAGATGATCATGATTAAATGCTTTAGTTCTGATTGCTGTTACTTTCTTTTCTTCATAATGTAGATAATTTTTGGGAAATCTTCAGGTCCAGAATTTGTCCAAGAAATATACACAGCTATCACATATCATAATAAGTAAGTGTTGTTACTATTCCTATGACTTGAGAAGTATTAATCATGATCTTTTTACATAATTGTTAGCCTACATAGTTCATCAAGGAATGCTGTTACTAATCCACTTTAAACAGTTACATTTTATGTGACTTATCATATCTAATTAGGTTTGCTACATGCATTTTCATAAGCAACCATTGCTTTTCTTTTTTGAAGCTTTTTTGTACTTGAGAATATTCTTAATAAGAAGATTAATGAGCAGGAGCAGAAAGCAGCAAAACTTTTAACATAATTCACTTCAATAAATTCACAGATCTAAAAGAGCTGAAGGGACATTCTCATATATATATATATATATATATATATACACACATATGCACATATATATATATGCAAGCACTTTGTTTAACTCAGCTCGGAGACTGTTTTCAGGAGTTATACAGTTTTCTAACTACAGCATCTAAAATCCTACTGGCAAATTTGCCTCTTGTTCCATCACATACTTACACTGGAAACATGCTTGGCATTTTTTTAAAACAGGTCCCCTGACTTTTACGAAGAAGTGAAAATTAAGCTGCCAGCAAAACTCACAGAGAAACATCATCTACTGTTCACATTTTATCACATCAGCTGCCAACCAAAGCAAGGAGCATCTGTGGAAACCCTCCTAGGGTACTCAGTAAGTTCCATGTGATGCATAAGTGTGTGTATGTGTGTGTGAGTATCTACATCCCCGCAAACAGACACTTTGCTTGTGAAGAAGTTTGTCATTTATTCTTTCTGGTTACGGCAATACCTCAAAGCCAATGGAAGGTCTTAGTGTGAATTCCTAGAAACTGGATGCAACTTGAGCTAGGTTATATCCTCATCCTGTAATTTTACAGTGTTAAATGTCTTTGAAATTAATGAATTCACCTGATTCAACTGAAGCATCTACCGAAACACTTGCAACAACAATGCTTTATAGCATATAATCGAATTCTGTTAGATTCTATTTTTTGCAGAAAAACACCCTACAACATATGCAATTGCGTTTATTACTGTTATGTTCATAGATGAGACAATAGTGAATAGAGTATTTTATTGAAGTTTAATGCGGCATATAATTTCTGTTCTAAATTGTCTTTTATCCACATAAAAATTAAAAAGCCAGAAAGAATCTAAAAGGTAAAATGTAATTCCTTTGCATTCTTTATCTTTGTGTGGAGACTAGCATGTTTTAGGTCAAGAAGTATGTATTATAGCATAAACTCTTTGACTTTTTTCTTTATTGATCAATATTTCTAACTAGAGAGATTTTAATATAAGAGGAAAGCATAGAAGATGATAGTATTTCAGATTTGAAAATGGCCTAGAGCTGTGGTCAGCAATTGAGCTGTGGGGCCAGACAAGCACTTTCCATGTGTTTCAACAATGAAGTTTGGGTGTTTTGTGTTTGTGGATTTTGTTTGGTTGGTGATGGATTTGGGGTTTTTTTAATCCCAGTACTGAAAATCCTTTCAAATTGTCTTTATTTTATGGACAGTTATAGTCCCACCAGTGTCAGTGGGATTGTTAAGAAATAAATTAGTTTGTAGCTCAGGAGCGAGACTTGACATAAGTGAGGACCTAATTTTCAAGTTTCTTTTCACCTAAATACAAAATGCTTTTTCCCTGTGATATTTAAATGGATAGCCTCTTTCAGACTTGAATAAGACAAAAATTAAATGCATCCAAATATTAATGCAGTGTTACGATAAGTCAGTCTGGCTTTAATCCTTATGGTGACCACACTGAAGATATTCAATTTATGATAAGGAAAACTTTAACTCTGTTGCTTTGCTTCAAAACCAAGGATCAGTGTATTGAAGATACATAACTTTTTATATAAAAATATGAACTTTACTAAATCCTTCTGGTAGGATTTATTAGAAAAATATATGTCACACATGAGAAGCTCTGTGTTTGTTTTCTTCAGAAGAGATGGTTTGTAAAGCAGCCTTTAACATTTTTGCACAGTAGCTATCAGTGAATTTAAAATACAAAGAAATTACTGTGGAATACATTAGAGCAGTGAAGCTTGGATCAATATCTAATTTGTTGTTTTGTTGACTGTACCTAACAAATTAGATAAATAGCTCTAATCATATATCATCCTGAATACTGCTGTGTTTTCTCTTCATTTGTTTCAGTGGCTGCCGATTCTATTAAATGATCGTCTTCAAACTGGACATTATAGTCTTCCTGTTGCATTGGATAAGCTGCCTTTACACTATTCGATTCACTCTCCTGAGGTAACAAACAAAATTATTAAAAGACAATATTTTCCTCATGTAAATCTTTTACAAACTAACATTGTGTCTGCTTGTAGGCAGTGCCTCCTTTTTGTCCTTTAAAAGGAGAAAGGTCTGGAGAAAAATGTTGTTGTTATTATTGTCACTGGTGTTATTATTTTGTGTTGTTATATTGTTTTTTTAAAAGTTAGTTATTCAAGCAAATTCTTGTAAATTGTCTAATCACAGATACATTTGTTTAGAGAGTGTCAAGTCAATAATTTGATTTCTTCCATATGAGCATTGTTTGCTTGGGGTTTTTTGTGGTTGTGTGGGAGAGAGAATCAGGTGCTGCTACTGGAGGAGAAAACTGTGCCTTCTGAATAAACACAGCAAGTAGGAAACTGTCCAGGGTGTTTAAACTGCACCACATCACCATGGAGTACCTTTGGCAGTGCGTTAACTGGGAAATTTTAGCCTTAATAACATCCCATCAGAAGATATATATTCACACAGTCTGTGCTATGTATCCCACTAAAATTCTCCAAATTTCCTTGATCAGTACATCAACTTCTCTCCAACTACTATATGAGAACAAGGAGATGCCTAGCTGTGGACCTCTGTGTGGTGCTGAATTTGGATATCTAAAATGAAGTGAATAGACATGTAATCCATGTTTTGTTAAAATGAAGATGACTCCCATATTTCTTTCCATCACAGAAAATGCCATCTCAGACACCACCTATTAAGTGGGTTGAAGGACACAAAAGTGTTTTCATTGTTGAAGTGCAAGCTGTTTCATCTGTTCATACTCAGGTAATCTATCAGAAGCAACACACAGCTGTAGTTTCATTTCAAAGAAAATTCAAATGTCCTAGGCCAACGTAGCAGATTTATGAAATGAAGATGTTTAAGCTCACAAAAGTTAAAAAAAAAACTTAAGAGCTTTGGAAGTAACATGATATTCTTGGTGAATTAAATCCTTTGGTGAAATGGAAGGGATACTAAGCAAGTTTAGAGATGACACAAAACTGGGAGGAGCTGTTGACTCCCTCGAAGGCAGGGAGGCCCTGCAGAGAGACCTCGGCAGACTAGAGGGTGGACAATCACCAACTATATGAAGTTAAATAGGGGAAAGTGCTGGATTCTGCACCTGGGATGAGGCAACCCTGAATGTATATACAGACTAGGGAATGAGATGCTAGAAAGCAGTGTCATGGAAAGGGACCTGAGAGTCCTGGTCGATGGCAAGTTGAATATGAGTCAGCAGTGCCCTGGCAGCCAAGACGGCCAACTGTGTCCAGGGGGGCATCAGGCAATGCATCACCAGCTGGTTGAGGGAGGGGATTGTCCAGCTCTGCTCTGCACTGGAGTAGCCTCACCTTGAATATTCTGTGCAGTTTTGGGTGCTACAATAAAATAATGATATTGAGCTACTAGAGAGTATCCAAAGGACGGCAATGAAGATGGTGAAGGGCCTTGAGGAGAAGCCATATGAGGAGTAGTGGAGGTCACTTGGTCTGTTCAGCCTGGAGAGGAGAAGACTGAGGGGAGACCTCGTTGAAGTCTACAACTTCCTTGTGAGGGGAACAGGAGGGGCAGGCACTGATCTCTTCTCTGTGCTGAACAGTGACAGGATGCCAGGGAATGGCCTGAAGTTGTGTCAGGGAAGCTCTAGATTGGATAACAGGAAGAGGTTCTTTACCCAGAGGGCGGTTGGGCACTGGAACAAGCTCCCCAGAGACATGGTCACAGCACCAAGCCTGACAGAGTTCGAGAAGTGTTTGGATGATACTCGCAGGCACATGGTGTGATTCTTGGGAATGGTCCTATGCAGGGCTAAAGGTTGGACTCGATAATCCTTATGGGTCCCTTCCAACTCAGCATGTTCTGTGATTTTGTGAAATATATTGATAGAAGTGAATAAATGAGCACTCTCAGTAGCAAATCACATCAAACAATAGGGGATCCTGGTGTCCTCTCAGCTCAACAAGTGTCAGCTTAAGACACTGGCAGGGCACAGTTCCAGTTTCTTCAGTCTGCATCTTCTATTTTGCAAGGCTAGTTCAGATACTGTGTCCGCATCTCCAGAGACATAGCATGTCCCTGCCTCCATGGACAGGTTATACACTGCCAGGATGCATTAGAGAGCTCACTTGTCAAAGCCACGTGGTGTGGGAACACAAGCTTAATTCTGGATAAGAACTAAATGACTCTGGTCATTTAAATGCGAGAGGACATTGGATCTTTGCCCATCTTTTTGAAATACTGGTTTGAGGCAGAGCAGCCTTATTTTATTTCTTCTACTTTTCAGTGTCTCTTACCCATCATGATATTCTAGTTAATCCCAATAGTTGTGTCTATCAACTGGAGCCTTGTGTTTGATGCAGGTCCATCATCTCTTTGCAGCATGCTTTTTAAATATAAGTAGGGCGTACTCATAGAGCACATAAATTCTATGCAGGGGAAACTTGGATGTGAGCAGCAAAGGGACTACAGATGTATGATGCGACAGAGTTTTAATAGGTAGAAGGAACAGTCTTTTCAATAAATGAAGCAATCACTTTAGTAAAGGCTTTAACTCTTCTGCCTTTAAGTTGATCTAACCTCAATCTGCAGTTGAGTCAGATGAAAAAGAGCAGACAAAAGGCTGCGACAGCTGCTTTACAAATTGATCACAAAGAGCAGCCACCACTGAAAGCCAGAAGGTTGAAAATATTTTCTTTCATCCCACCAGATGATAAAATAAGGCTTTGCTTTGCTACCAGTAGCCTGAACTGCATTAACTTTGTTAACTGTGAGTGCACTGTATTTGCAGGACAACCACCTGGAGAAGTTCTTCACTTTGTGCCATTCTCTGGAAAGTCAAGTGACATTCCCCATTCGAGTGATGGATCAGAAGATTACAGAGGCTTCACTGGAACATGAATTGAAACTCAGCATTATTTGTTTAAATTCTTCACGCCTTGAACCTCTTGTCTTGTTTTTGCATTTGGTACTAGACAAACTTTTCCAGCTGGCTGTGCAGCCCATGGTCATAGCTGGCCAGACAGGTATTTACTGATTCATGACCTTCAAGTGTCAGTGCAAGCAACCTAGAAATGTAGGGGAAATGATTGCTAAATATGCAGGCTCGGATTTATTATTTGGGGTGGTCAAGTGCAGAAAGAGTCGTGTTTCTCAAGACACAGTTTCACTGCACAATTTAATCAGGTTTAGCTGACTTCCTGCCTTCTCTCCTTTTCCCCTACATATAAGACTCTCAGACTCTGATTGGAAGATGCATTAAACTGTCGTAGTTTACTTACATGAAAATACAGGTCAGAAAGTGGTTGTGGTCCAACTTTGTATGGAATTCAGTTGTTTTGCAAGTAAAACAATAGCAAAATAATTATCCTACAGCTGACACTTCTGTTTGCACTGTGTCTTCTGTCCACATATCTTTAGAGAGTGTTGAATGAGCACAAAAACAGAGGGTATAGTAGTGCACACTGATTTTTCTTTTACTGAGGGTGCCAGTTACCTATCACATATGTTAACTCCGGAGGGAAGGCATGCTTGGAGACAGTGGTGCAATTTGTTTCCTATCTTATTTTGGTAATCAGTGCTTGTCATCCACTACAACATTTGTACAAAAGCATGCTACCTTGCATTTGTCAGCTGGAGAACAATGAGCCTTAGTGTTCTTTGGGTAGGTAATTTTTAGGAAATGTGTGAAGGCTGCTAGAAATTATAATTAACAGTTAGAATCTGCTTTTATATAGCACAGAGGGACAGCAGTGATTGTGTTGGAAGTCAGTAGATCTGCTGAAAAGTATTGGCCTATGTAGACTTTGAGTCTGGTCAGGTATAGCAATTACTGTCTAGAGCTCTATACTTTTACAGGACTGAATTGAAGCTTATAGGATTAATTGTTGGTGCAAAGAATGTCCTCACTTAATTACATGATACCCTTCAGTGTTGACACTAATTCTCGCCTTTGTTTCACAGCCAATTTCTCACAGTTTGCCTTTGAATCTGTGGTTGCAATAGTGAACAGTCTTCACAACAGCAAAGAGCTGAGCAAAGATCAGCATGGGAGGAATTGCCTCCTGGCATCTTATGTGTACTACGTATTTCGTCTGCCAGAACCTCAAAGAGAAGTGGTCAAACCAGGTATTATTGGTGCAAGGGTTGCAAAAGGATTCTTTTTTCTTGATACATTCTATTCAGCATGATACTTGTAAGAGGAAGACCTAAGGAACTGACCTATAAGATAGCAGACAACTTCTCAGACCCAGGCTGCATACTGTTTAAGCACTGTGCTGTTTTGATGTATCATTTTTCTCAGAGGTAGCTCAGGAACATCACCACTGCAAAGAGCAACATGGACTTGCCACTCATAATATTCCATCTCTCAGTTGTTCATTTAAGATGCAGGGTTGAGGTGAGAAAACTCCACAGCTACAGGCAATGTTGTAGCTTAATGAAGACGAAAGCAAGAGATGTTGCCTAAACTGAAACTGTCTCTAGAGGAATTTCCTCCATAAATTAAAATGACCTTAAGATGCCAATTTCTTACTGACCTGTACATTGGTAAATTAAATTACTTTCTGTGCAAACTAACTTACTACCAAGTGGTATAGGGCCAAGTTCAACCAATTTCTCCATTGTAGTAAGGTTGTCATCAGAGGATAAAATGCTGTATGCTGGCCAGCAGGTTGAGACAGATGATCCTTCTCCTCTTCTCAGCCCTGCTGAGGCCATACCTAGAGTGCTGTATACAGTTCTGGAGTCCCCAGTACAAGAGACACAACCATGTTGGACAGAGACCAGCCAAGGGCAACAAAGGTGACAAAGAGACTGGAGTGTCTCTTCAATGAAGAAAGACTAAGAGAGCTGGGGCTATTCAGCCTGGAGAAGAGAATGCTCAGGAAGGATCTCCAGCCTACAAAAGGAGCTGAAGGGAGAGTGCAAAGAAGGCAGAACATGGCTGTTTTCTGTGGCACCTACTGACAAGATCAGAGGCAATGGGCACATACTGAAACACAGTGAACATAAGGAAGCACTTCTCATCCCTAAGGGTGTCTGAGCACTGGCACACCTCGCCCAGAGAGGTTGCCCAAGTGTCTCATCTTGAAGACAGCAGAAAGCCATCTGAACATGGTCCTGGGTAGCTGACTCAAAGTGACCTTGCTAGAGCCGAGGGGTTGGACCAGATGGCCTTCAGAGGGCCCTTCCAACCTCAGCCATTCTGTTATTCTGCTGCAGTCATTGTCCTAAAGCCTATAGAATTCATTTAATCAATTGGTATACGTTAAATGGCTTACCACCAAGCAGCTGTGCTGTGGGAGCTAAAGATATGTAGGCTTTCTTCTCTTGCAAGCATTCATTTAAATCCTCCTTGAGGGACATTTAGGCTGATGTTAGGATGTGCTAAAATCTCTGAGCTCACATACACTTGGAAATTCTTTATCCTGGAAAGATAAGGTCCATAGTGAAACTGAAAACTAGATAATCATTTAGTGAGATTCCTGATGGCAGTGCTCCCTGCCTCCTTGGACATTTTGCACATGTTACATGTTGAAGGTGGTATTTTGTGTTTAGGCCTGTGAATATTGCCTTAATCTACAGCAAATAAAAAAGAGCTGAAGGGAAGAAAGAAATATTGTAATAGTGCTGCTGCTCAGGTAGCCCTACTAAGCTTTTGTTACTACTTGTGCAATCACCCTGTGAGCTGTCAACTGGGATAATATCTGCACCTTGTCATTCAATGCCTATGTAATTTGTTAATGAAGCTGTTGGTGGTGGGATTTTCAGGAGTTTTCTTCTTTCCAAAATGCTATAACAGCACAGAGCAAAATTGGCTTAAATCTCATGTTTGTCTCATATATATAGCCTTTAGTCTTAATTCAAACATCTCCCTGTGGGCAGGTGCAGGTAGCAGTGCCATTTCGACGGAGTCTCGCTATTACACATTTGGACGCACTTCGGCAGTGTCTGTTGGAAGTAAACTCCTGCAGAGCCGAGTGATCAGCTGCAGCAATCCTGACATCACTATTACACAAACTGCTGCTGATGAGGAGGTCAAAAACATCATGTCATCCAAGGTAAGAGAACAAGGTCAAACACCTGGTGTTTGGTCCAGAACTTAATGATCCGGATTTTGTCTTTGAGGATTGGATTTGCTTCTTGTAAATGCACCATATGTATCACCAGAAGCATTTGCTGTTTATCTGATGTGGCATAGACCCACATCCCACTGCTAAGTTCTGATGTCTCTTATCAGTGGAGTCAAGAGCTAGGAACTCTCTCTTTTTGTGGCTCAGACCCCCCACTGAGGGATTTGCTTTTTTGACATGCCTCACTCTCTTGTTATTCCAGACACTTAGATTCTGTTCATATCTTCTGACCTAGTCTTCTTCCAGTTGTACAGAGTCAGTACAGCCATGGACCTTCTTTCTTTCTTTTTTTCTTTTTTTCCTTCTTCTATTTTTTTATTCACATATTTATTTTTATGTTTGGTGTTAAATAGTTTCCTGTTTAAAAAAAAAAAAGTAGGCAATTATATGACACCCTATAATTTTATATTGGCTATAGTACAGATGCCATGTGCATAATTTGTAACTGGTCTTTTCAAATTACTTCATTCAACCACAGAATGAAACAGAAGCTTTTTCTGCTGTTCTCATCCACAATTACATGCTACCAACAGCTTGCAAGATGGGAAGGTTGATGACATCTGAGAAACAGGATTTTGCTTCCCTGTTTGGTATCTGATGCTTGCTGGTCTGCAGCATCCCAGCTTATCTCAGAGCTTTATGAGGATGGTTGTGCTCAGCTTTCTGGGGAACCAAAATCTAAAGTTCTCCGCTCAGCTGGAGCTGGGAAGCCGTGCCTCTGACAAAAGCAGGATTTTTTTTGCCCTGTGCAAGGAGCCTGCTGTTAGCTGCAGCCCTGGCAATGCTCTACAGCAGCAGGTCTGATGAGCTCTGAACCCTATCCCACCTCACTTTTCTTTGAGTGTTACATATGTAAAATACTACTTCTCAAGCAGGTTATTTTCAGAAACATTTTTAAGTCTTTTCTCCACTAATGACCATGTGTCTTTCTGGTTAAAGTGAACGGGTGCTTGTCTTCAGCAAATGAAACTAGAATAGCAAGATAAACAGGCTTTGACAGTTTATTTGGTTTGTTCATATGGGCATATATATTCACCCACAGCAACTTTTAATAACATAGACTTGAATTTAATAGCCTTATGACTTTTACTCTAATGTACTGTGTCCCTGGGGGAAGGGGGGGGGGGGAGCGTGGGGAAACCCCAAACCTCAGAGCTCAAGGTGTTCTTCCAAATTAACACAAAATTAAAATGTTTATATTACAGCTTTGTCACGTTGATAAATGCAGCAATTTCAATTGGTTACTGCCGTAGCCAATTCACTGCCTTTTAAATTTGCATTACTTTTAATGGAAGGAAGACTCCGAGATACTGATTAATTTCGGATGTAGTGCCAGAGGATAAATTTACACCATTTTAAGGGTGAATCGTGTGTTCCGAAGTAAAGCTGCAGTGCTGCCATTGGGCACGCGATGGCAGTGCTGGCATTTGCACCCCCCTGTGGTTGCTGCTCTCGGGGGTCTTCAGCTTCCAGTGGGAAGGGAGACGGGGAGAAAGAAAGAAAAGAGCTGGTTAGATGAACATCTGTGCATACCTTAAAAAAACAAAACAAAACAACAAAAAAACCCCACATCACACCCAACAACAACAACTACAACAACAACAACAACAACCACCACAACAAAAACCCCACTGCTGCTGCTTTCTTCTCTGTTAATGAGCTTAAGTCGTTCATTAACTTACTATTGTGTTTTTCTTCAAACGTTGTCCCCCAGCCTATGGATCACAGCTCCAGTCGGATGTCTTACTACGTTGAAGGGACAAATGACATGTCAAGTATTTGTGCAAACCCAAGACCTTCCAATAAAAAGGTAGGCTAAAAAGGTACCACTATGTGTGAGGGAACTCATTAACAGAACATGGAGCGTCCTGCAGCAGTGGTGGCAAATGGCACTTCTAAATGAGGAGGGGAGAGAAACAGAACAAAATAACAACCAGTTCTATCAAACAAGGCATTTGTGGTGGAATGTTGAATCATTGGGCAAATATTACTCAAACTTTTCTGCTTCCACTCCAGAGTCTTTAGATTCTTCTTCCAGGACAGATTTAAACAAGTAGCAGCCTGTTTGGATCTTACTTTGCTCTCTTTCTCAAGGTCTTAGAGCTTTTCCACTGCTGTTTAGCATTGGATACTTGCCTTTACATGTTACAATAAACTCCATTCAGAAATATTTGCCACCTCTTTCTTCTGTAAAGAGTGGGGGGGGTTGTCCCTTTTTGTAGCTTTTAGAACCAAGAAATTCCATCTTATCTTGATTATGTATTCCCAAATAGCTTTCTTAAAACATAGTAGATACCATATCACATAAATAATTTTTCCAGCGCTATATCTTGTGTTCAGCATTGATCAGCAGCAGTGACTTGGAATGAAGAAGCAAGGGGAAAGCCCTGAAATGAGCAGTTCAGAATCTCAGTTACAGTTAACAATAACTCTCCAGTTATTGGTCTGATTTCTGTCAAAAAGCAGAGGCTTACACCCAGTTTGATTAATTGGTGCTATTTAGTATAAATATACTTAGGAATATCATTAGTTTTATTGTTTGTGTCAGGAACAGAAAAAGGACATTGCAATAAATTTTTAGTCCATATTTAAATTTTCTAAAAGTTTAGGTAGTTGGGATTGGGTGTCTTCTGGTCAGATTGCACGCAAAAAGTATTGTTTCCAAATACTAACCTCTATACAAGGTCTGCTGTGGTTCTTGCTGTATCCTTCCCTCCCACCACAGACTCAATCTTACTTCTACCTCCTCTCAAAAACACATGGATGTGCTAAATGAAAACATTTAGCAGGCAGTGGGCAACATGACCACTCTCTGTCATACACACAGCCAACAGCCTGGGGATAGACCAAAGGCATTTCCTTGTTCAGTTATTTGGAGTTCTGGATCAACAGAAAAAATGGGTACCAAAATCTGTGTGCCACCAACATTCTTTAAATGTCATTTTGGTCAAATTTGCCTTCTGATCCTAAAAGAGCATCCACACACCCCCATCCAGCTGCAGACTCCCCTGTATGGAGGAGTTTCCAGCAGGAAAGTTGGGAGGATGTTGAAAATGGAAGACGTGTTGATTGAGAAGCCATTTTCCAACAGTCTGTGTTTATTATCTAGCATTTCCACGAGGAGCTAGCACTGCAGATGGTGGTCAGTACAGGCATGGTGAGAGAATCTGTCTTCAAGTACGCCTGGTTCTTCTTTGAGCTCCTGGTAAGATTTGACAGTGATATCTCACAGTTAGTTAATGGTGAAATGCAGTAGATACTTCAGGCACAGATTTAGTTGGGTGGCGACCTCTTTAGTTATTCAGCCCCACTGCATAAAAGCAGGTCTCAAATAATGGAAATACAACTACAGAATTCTTCATATCCACCCCCATTCCACACTGATGGCAGTGGTGCCAAAGTTCTGCATGAACTACTTGAGCAGTGGTCCACAGCCTGCAAAAGACTGCGAGACACTCATCAAACCAAGCCCTTCCTTTTCTGTGAATACCTGTTCCTGTCTTTTCCATTTTGGAATGGGAGCAATGACAAAGCTCCACAAACGCACAGTTTTACAGAGCCCCGAGGCTGTATGTCAGTGGAAATTGCATACTAATTTGCACTGGCAGCATATATGTAACCCAATATCAGGTCAAAAAATAAGAATTCCACAAGTATCACTCCCTGTCCATCATGAAGGGATAAAGATGCAAACATTTCAGAACTGCAGATGTTAAGGTCTGGAGGAAAGCGATTCTGATTTCAGGTGCTGAGAGTAGCCAATTGCATGAATATGGACAGAAATCAAAGTCTGTCTGTGTTTGAGTCTTAGGCTCTCTGTTGTCCTTATCACTACAAGTACACAGCAGCTCTGAGAAGATGAGTGATTACATTCAGGGAAAAAGAAACAGGAAATCTTACTTCCATGATCAAACTTAAAACAGTATTTTACCCCTGGTTTGGACATTATTTTAGTATTTTTTTCTGCTTTACAGATAAAAAGTATGGCTCAGTATGTTCATAACATAGAGAAGCAAGACAACCCACGAAGAACTCGGTTCTCTGATCGCTTCAAAGATGATATTACTACTATAGTTAGTGTGATTACTTCAGAGATTGCTGCACTTTTAGTCAAACCACCAAAAGTAAGTGTATGAAATAAGCACTGTGGATCCTTGTTACTGACCTTGTGTTGCCCTGAGCCATATTTAATCCCATTTAAACTTCAGCAGTCTTGCTAGAATTAGGCCAATACTGAGGCAATATTTTCACATGGATCTTAAGCTAGAGTTGTGACAATGCAAAGGTTAGGCCTGCACTCCTTTGGCAGACTGTTTTTCTTCAGCTCAGTTCCCCAGCTTGCTTCTCAGTGTGGATGCAATGTACAGGGAAAGAATTCCCTTTCTGATTGACAGGAAAAGCTGAGCATCCATTTTCAGTGGCAGTGATTCTTTATGCCAGGTTAGGCAGAACATCAAACAGACTGCAGCCCAACCAGGGCTTCTTGCTCTAAATCCCTTTACAGTTATCCTCATTCCTACTGCACTGTGTTTTATTCCTCATTTGAGTTCTCTGTAGTAGTGGACTCTGCAATATAAAGGCAGAGCTCCTCATGAGGGTTGCAAAAGCAAGTGATTTAAACCCTGATCTCTATAAAGAGGCATTGGCTACCTGAAAATTGAAGACAAAAAATAAGCCCTAAGTACCATGAAATTCTTTCTCCTTTTAACAAGTTGCACTGATACAACAGATTCTAAAGTTGAAGGGATGACAAATTGCAATTTATATTGTAGCATTACTACTGTCAGCTTATACCACTGATACTACTCCTCACTGGCCAGTAGACAAAGTTTAGGCTACAGATAGGCATTGAGTCACTGTTCAGTTGTTGCAACCAACTTGTTTTCATGCCCCAGAGCTGCTAAGTGCACTGTGCCAGCCCAGCAGAGTGTTCTGCCACGGAGCAGAGCAGGCTGGAGAGCTGGCCTGCCACATCACTTTCCAATCAGCTCTTTTCCTTTCTTTTCAATCAGCTCAGAAACTGGAAAAGGGGCAAGAGCAGACAAATGGAAGCAGAGAACAGCAGAAGAGGTTGTCACTGTCCACCAGAAAGTTGTTCCTAAAGCTTTACCCTTTGCTCAGTCTTTTGGTGTGCCTCTGTGATAGCCACGTGCAGAGAAATCATTTCCACAGAAATGTTTACTGAAGGCATCAATGACTTTCTTCTTTAAATATGTTATGAAATAAAAATTTGTTACATTAAAAATATTTCAACATAACTGTAGACTCTGCCAACACACTAGTATTTATTGCTTCCTCACAAGAAATACTCAAGTTTTTGTGGCCTGTTAATTCAATTCGATTTTGATAGAGTGAGTTTGATAGAACCTGATTATGTGTGAAAATCCCACTGCAGTGTTTTCAGAATTAGGGCCACTGGTTAGTTGTTCAAGCAGTAGGCAATATTTGTCTGATTTTTAAATCCAAGCAGTAATAATGTTACAATACACTTGTACTGAGCATATCATATTGCCCTGGATTTCTACAGTTATATGTCTGGCATATGCTAGCCTACCCGATAAGGTAGTGAAAGACAAGTTTTTTTCTTCAAAATAGAAAAATATTTTGCTGTGTAAATTCCAGATTGTGTATTCCTGAAGAGCAACAAAAAGGTTGAAAAATGAAGAATTAAATCATGGCCACCCTGAGGTGAGGCACACCTGTTCTCACTAGTCAGAGGTGCCAGTAGGGGTGATATTTTTCAATCATCTCCTCTGTCAGTTTTGACTGAGCTCACCTGAAGGCTATGAACATTAAATGAGTGCAGATCCCTCAGGCATCTCCATTAATTCATCTTGGTAGACTACATACGCTACTGGGATTTTATGATTTAAATTGGTATGTTTGAACTAACTGTAGCCTCATTTTAGAGGCCACATTACATTCTTTATGATTGTTACTTGAGGCTGTGTATCTCTGGTAATCAAGCCAATTCTAAGCATGCAACAGCTTAGCTGCTGAATCATAAATGGCCCAAGATTTATCTTAACAATGTTTTGTTACTGTTTACACTTAAATTTTACACTTACTTAATTTTACACTTAGAATTTCTAAACAAAATACTTGGCATTCCAGCAGCAAAGACAGCACAGGTTTTTATTAATATTTTAGAACAATATTTTATGTTTTAAGTACCTAAACCAGCATTCTCTGAGGCTCAGTAGACCAAAAAAAAAAAAAAAAAAGAAGAAGAAAAAAGGAAAAAAAAGTCAAATGCAGGATTGCAGCCAATAGGAAATTCAGAACAGGTCTTACATTCCATTTCATTATTGTCACCCCAAAGGTTTGCATAGATGAACTTGTTCATTCATCCCATGATATTGCTCTGTGAAAGCAACAACACTTGAAATAATTTACAGAAGTGATTCTATGCAATTTTAGTAAGATCATGTGAACTGCAGAGCTGAAACAATCTTGTCCTGTATGTCCCATGAGATGAGGGGAGCTACTACCCTACGAGGGAGTCCCCAATGCTACTATTTCATGACTCTAAAAAGTCTTCCACCCTTATGTAAGTTTTATACATCATAACTGGGGTTTTTTTCCTTTTTTTTCAAGGAAAGCGAACAAGCAGAAAAAATTAATATCAGCCTGGCATTTTTCCTGTATGATCTTCTTTCTTTAATGGACCGAGGATTTGTGTTTAATCTCATCAAGCATTACTGCAATCAGGTAGGCACCATGCATGACTGGGATTGCATTTGGCTTATGGCCAGTCCTGGATTCTGTTCTGTTTGATTAGTTTATCCATCAAGATCCTTTGAGTTGTGTTAAAGGTGCAGGTAAATTTCCTATTTCCTATTGCATATGCAGTGACTTTAAACCTCTTTTGATTTGTAGTCTGCAGGAAAAACAATTGAGGGGAGGTGAAGACTCTTCTAGAAATGTCATACTTTGCACTCCTGCAGAGCGTCCATGGAACCACTTTTCTTCCCTTACTTTTTTACATCCCATAGCAGTACAGTCTGCAGGCTATACAGATCAGCTTTTAGTCTCTGACTCCTCCATTGCAGTGAGGACTAGTATTTAGTCTTAGTATTCAGCAGTATTTAGATCTGGGGGAATCAACCAAAATGATACATCTCTGTGTTCTCCAAAAAATAAGAAATAGATGATAATACAGTATGTTGTGATGAGATTATTTGCTGTATCTGAAGGGAACGTTTCCTTGTGTTTTGTGAATTACACCTGGTGTAGTTTTCTGCCAAAGGAAGGCCCTTTTTTTCTGCCAAAGGAAGGTAGGTAGGAGAATGTAAGGTGGCTACCATCCCATTTTCTGTAGTATGTACAATACTTCACTGGTGTCATTGCTGATATGAAGAGAAATTACAAGACCACTGATGCCCTGTGTTGCTTAGCAGGACTTTTAATGAGTTTGCCACAGACTCAGAAAAGTTTAGTTTGTTTTTCATTTTTATCTTATGCAAAAGAGAAAAACATTGTCTGATTTATTTTTGGCACAAAAAAAAAGAAAGAAACAATTTATTATCTCTTGGGAAGTTGGGAAGTGAGCTGGGGAGAAGGGAGAGAGACACCATCACTGTGAAACAAAGAGCAGCTAATATATGGAAGCTAGTTAGGTACAGTGAAAATTTTAATGATGCTGGGCTATTTGTCTATTTCCTTTTCAGGAAGCAAGATACTTCATTGCATGGTAATTTAGATGGTAGATGCCCATTGCTTGATACTTTTTTGGTTTTTTCTCTAGCTTTCAAACAAGCTGAATTCACTCTCCACCCTGATTTCTATGAGGCTTGAGTTCCTGAGAATTCTCTGCAGCCATGAGCATTACCTCAATCTGAACTTCTTCTTCATGACACCTGCATCTGCTCCAGCATCTCCTTCTCCTTCCTTATCCTCCCAGGTAGTTGTCCCTTTGATTGTATTTTATGAAGTACATATGTAGAGAAAGACTCGTGTTGCTCTGCATTCAAATATTTAGTTTCAAATTAGGTGCTGTTGGATTAGAGAGAAAAACTTCCCCCATGAAATAAGAAGAAATAATAGGAGTACTACTGCAAAACTGCATCTACACAAGTTAAAACTTAACATGAGACAGGTACATGCCCCTCTAGAACCGTGCACACAGAAAATGACTGTTAAGGTAGACATAGAAGATCGAAAAGGAACATAGCACTGAAGGATAATTTACAGGCCCACCCTTATCCCATCCATACACAGCCACAAATTTGGTTGCAGCATGGTGCTGGTAACACCAAGATTTTGGTTTTGATCCCTGTCCAGGCCATTTAGTTAAGAATTGGACTTGATGATCCTTGTGGATCCCTTTCAATTTAGAATATTCTGTGAATTCCGTGAATTTCTTTATCTGTTTTGGAGAATTATGGCATGCAGCAGTGCACATAAAACTTTCTGTGTGTTTGCCTTCTAACTGATCTTCTAATTCTCCAAGTGTATGTGAATATTACCACTGTTAAATTAGTGACTAATACACTGCATTTTTCTGTATCCTGGAATAGTGAATTTCTGTTGAACCTTCCTGTTGTTTAGAGCAGGATTATCATCTTTTTCCAGTAGCAGCGTTCTTTGTTCTGGGTTCCTCCCCTCTGCAGTAGTACACATGATGCTATGACTTTGCCTATGATTTCTCTGTGTCTTTTCAACAGTGTTTTTCTTTTTATTTTTAACTTCATGATTTTCTGTGTGGAAACACTCAGGTGTCCTGAGTAGAAATCTCCAAGCAATATCCATCATTTCTTATTTCTCCCAGGATGTCATCCCCAGTACATGCACATTTTTCCAGACTTGGCCTGATACTGACATAACTCTAGATTTCCTAAGTATCAGGTCTTCCTATCCATCTTCCTGACAATGGAGTTAATGAACACTTTAAAAAGAGAGAAATTGTTAACTGTCATGCCACACACTATTTTGCCAGTCTTATTCCCTTCTCCTCTACATTTACTTAGATGGTATCTTGCTTTTCTTACAATGGGGCAAACCCCCTATCAAAGGGTGCTAGCCTGTCAGTTTTGCACATCAGTGGTTTTGCAGGGGTTCGGACTGGGATGAAGCAATTCAGTGCAATGCTCCATAATTGCCATAACCCTCGGAGGCAGGGGAATGGTACTGAAACTAAAAACAATGGGAGGTACAAAAACATACAGAGTAATGGAGTTAAATTTCATGGTTTCTTTTTCAAGTATCTTTGCCAAAGAATTGGTTGAATGCTAAGATGTGCTACATCTCATGCCTTAAGGGTTTTCACAGGTCAATAATAGTATATAGTATTTTCTTGAAGTTTTTCCTGGTCTTAAAAGTAAAGCATGAAGGTCTTAGAGTTGGGGTTTCCCAATACATTTAGTTAATTCTAATCCTGGATGCCAAAGAACTGCAAATGTAACTCTTCTGTTATGAGGGAAAAAAAGGCCAGCATAGTTTTGTAATTAGTTCTAGCAAGTCAGAGCTGGGAAGACACCTGTTCAATCAATCTTTCTTTCAAGCAACATCCTCAACGTTCTTTCTCCACTAGGAGTAACCTGCACAAATCAATAAGGTCTTTGTGGCCCTTGGATGATTTAATATGTTAGCTGACCACCCTTGCAGTAATTTTGATCTGTCTGCAGGAGTGCTGCCCAGCTAGAGCGAGATTTTAAGTAGAAATATGGCCTTGTGAATAAATCTTTTTAAATTCTTGGAGAGAAGCCAAATATGCTTAACTGAGTGCTCTACACTTTAGTGTTATTCCACACAAACATAGTGCAGCCATAGTGCAGCCATAGCCTGCTTGAGGTTGAATTTGAGTGGGTTTAAGCACAATGATCCAAAATACAGGGCTGCTCAGAGACATGGGTCTTATTTGACCCAATATGCTGGAAGACAGCTGCCACTGTGTTGTATACTGTATACTTATGTGTTTGGGTTCTGGGACTGGCAGAACTATTGGGGAAGAATATTGAAGAGTATAAATTGAAAGCAAAATCTAGATCTTATAACCAAGAAGTTGCAGTGGGGAATAGAGTTTAAGACTTCTGCTCACCTGATCAGGGGACAAAAACATTCCAGGTGACCTCTGGCACACAGCTGTGATTAGAGAAGCTAAGAAGTTCACAATACATATATAACACCAACTTTCTGCTCCTGGACTGGCTGTATATCAGTCAAAACTCTAAGTTACAGCAGTTTGAAGGCTGTTCTAAATTACACCAGCTGCCAGCAAGCTCAACCAAGGATTTCCAGGCTGAGAGGAAACACTGTTCACATCTTTCCTGGCCTTACTTCCATGCTAGGCATCATGGATGCTGAAGAAGATAGAGTGAGGAGCTTCTGACACCAAAGTCCCACTTAATGTACAGGCAGCCTCTTGCTGTATGATGCACAATGGCTGTTCTGCAACAGTAAGAGCCATGTTAAGAGTTGTAAACATGTAGAAAATTCTTACTTCACGTTCTTTTTAAACTAGTGAATACAGGGTAAGAATTTTACATCTCAAAAAGTGTCAAGTGAGTTGCTGGCACAGAATGAAAAGGATGAGATTGCATCCTAGGAAGCGATCATTTGAAATTAGGTGATTTTTATTTCATACCCCATTGTTTTCCTCCAGAACGTCCAACCTTCCTTCAAGTCTATGCTTTTCCTCTGGTAGAGATTTTCTGTTAGCTACGTGGACTGTGACTGTGACCTCCTTAAGAAGCCTTGATTTTGGTTATCATACTCTAACACTTCTAATATACTTCTGCAGAACTCCAGCTCCTGCTCAAGTTTCCAGGACCAGAAAATCACTGGTATGTTTGACCTCTCAGCCGAATATCGCCAGCAACACTTCCTGACTGGTTTACTTTTCACTGAATTGGCAGCAGCACTGGACGCAGACAGTGAGGGGTGTGTATCTCAATTTGCAAATTTTAGAATGGAATCGAGTCACACTGTTACTCTTGGCAAGGTCATAGTTTGATTGCAGTGCAGTCCTTTTTTCCTCACTCTTTTCAACGAGTCACTCTGTAACACAGCAATGACCCAGTCATTGTTTTATCTCCTCCCAGGGAATAAAAACATGCTATTTGTTGTGATAGTGTTGGCTAAGTTCATGAATTGAGAACACAAAATTTCAGTTGCTCTTCTCTCTGAAACACCTATGCCTTTGTCTCAGTTTAAGAGTTTAGCCAAACCTTTGCCAGAGTTTGATGCTTTTCTTTAAGCACCTCTCTTCACCATATTGAATTTTTATGGGAAGTTTGAAAGACTTAGGCGCTCCTTGATTGTTGTAAAGGAGCTTGGAGATTTAAAATACCTGTCATTTGAAGGGAACATGAATCTCTGCTGAGAATGGAAGAAATCATCCAACAAATATCAGTGTATTTATTTGTTTCTTTCATCTCCACTCTGTTTATTAAATCTTTGATTTATAAGTGATTTGTGCCTAACCAAGGAATGGAGATCATGGATGGTTTCTATGTTAACAGGATTAGCAAGGTGCAAAGAAAAGCTGTCAGTGCTATCCTTAGCCTGCTGAGTTCCCATGACCTTGATCCACGTTGCTCCAAAAAAGAGGTGAAGATTAAAATTGCAGCTCTTTACCTCCCTTTGGTTGGTATAATCTTGGATTCACTACCACAACTCCATGATTTTACAAGTAAGACCTTTTTCCCTTTGGATTTTTTAGCTTTTTAGTGTGACTGGTCTAAGCAATTAATCAAAGGTAAAAAAGATCATACTAAGTGCAGAAACTCCCTGGAGTCTACTAAGGCTGAATATTTATTTACTTAGAAGTAAACTGGATTTTTACAGACAGGAAAAGCTTTGGCGTCCTCACTTCATGAGGAAATGATAGACCAGAGATGAATCTGTAAGTACTCCTGCATATCTCTTAGTGTAAATTTTATGATCTTGCAAATAAAGCCTACAAGGTCTGCATAAAATACTGAGATCTAGGTAGGCTTAACAGACAGTAGGGAAGAGACCGAGAGTGATACTGACATCCTGTTATATCACAATTAAAGAAATTGGATTATAATATTTCTTTTTCTATTGCTCCTTAGTGCTATTAACATCATACAAAATTTAATTAATTAAAGATATAAACTCTGAAGAATATATTTTTGTCTCTGTTCTGAAAATATTTTGTGTTGAGACATCTGAACAAAAAACTTACTAATGTGAAAGTATTATTTAGCACTTTCAGTTTTATAAGGTCAAAGCATTTACTTCTTCTAATCTAAGTGTTATCCCATAGGTGAAAAGAGATATTATGAGGAATCCCTGGTGTACCCGTATGGCTGTTTTAGAGTGTCCTTTTTAAGTATCTGTCCCAAGAGGCTGCTGATCTCATTTTGAACACACGGGGTCCAGCTGGTCACTCAGTGTCACTAAAAAACAGGACTTGCAAAACACAAAATGGACACTTAAAGGAGATTTTCCCAAAACTTAGATATAAATAACTTTATTTGCTGAAAGTGATGTCAAGACAAGTAGGGAATAGAAGCAGCTAGATGCCTGAAATTAAACTTGTTCTTTAGTCAGCAGGCAATACCGGCTCTGTCACCTGCTAGTGCTGACTTATGTACTTTGTTGAGTATCACCAAGTCCATGCATGGCTTCTGTGTTTATTCTTTTCTTGGAACTGGATTGGATTCTTCTCTTGGAACTGATTCCAAGTCCTACAAAGCACTGGCTTAGCTTTGAATTTCAGAGACAACCTCACATTTGCTACCACCTTTTATTTATTTGAATAATTTGGCAGTTTTTACAGATAGCTGCAATCTGTCAGGCTAATGCTGTGCCTCTTTTACTGCTTGGTACATCAGCCAAACACTCTCAGGGATGGAGGTACTAACTATTTTATTAGGTTACAGACCAATGGAAAATGGTGAGGTGGGCAGCAACAACAGGATTGCTCCTGAAGTTCAAATGGGGTATTTAAAATGTAGTTTCAGAAAGCCGCAGCGCAAAGGGACGCACAGGAAACCCAGAAGAAGAACAAGAGTCTGCAGGTACAATCAACCAAAACGTGGCCCTTGCCATTGCAGGGAATCAGTTCAACATCAGGAACTCTGGAATACCTCTGGTGTCCCTGGTATGTCCCCTGCTCTGCCAGTCTTCTTTCTTGTATCTGTTTTCCTCTTTCTTTGTTTTCTCCTTTTATCCTTTCTTGTCACTAATAATTAGTCATGAGAAACTGCATTTTTGTTTCCTCCAGCCCCAAAGAATCCCTCATATTCCTCCTGTCATCTTCTCCTCTTCTTTTCTAGTCATTTAATTACTGCTTTACCATACAAAGTTCTCTTTTTCTCCCACATCTATTTTGATTTCCACACCCAGCCTAGACTTGTTTCCAGATCAGCAAATGAGTCCCATGCTGCTTCCTAGTCCCAGTCTCACCTGAATACATGGATATAGGACTCAGATCCTTATTTTTCTCTCTCTGTCTTGTTCCTCATTGTTTTTTTAATCTACTGTGCCATTTGACACAACTAGATGGCAGGAGGAAACCAAACAGTTACAGAATTTTTTTCTACATTATACCAGGGAAATTAAAATACAAGTACCTAGCAAACAATGCTCTTGTGCCTCTCTCAGTCTTTCAAATGCATTCAACTGCTCCTTTCACTAATGATACATACATTCAAAAAATACAATAATTATAACCTGGAAGAGGTCAAACTTACTGAAATCCAGTTCTGAGATTTGATTTGACTGTAATTTAAATAATGTTACTTCACCTGAATGACCTTCCTCTCCTTTTTCTTCTTTCAACCGACATTTATCTGCTGCTAGCCCTACAGACAGAGTGCCACATTAGGTCCTGAAACTACTCGCAATCTTTTGATCTGTTTCCTCTGGATCATGAAGAATGCTGATCAGAATCTAATACAGAAATGGATTGCAGACCTTCCACCCATGCAGTTGAACAGAATTTTAGACCTCCTCTTCATTTGTGTCTCATGCTTTGAGTACAAGGTAAGTGAAACATGGCATGGTTTTGTTGTCTTGTTTTAGTTCAGTTTTTTTTCCAAAAATTCATAGAATTAGAATCATAGAATTAACTGGGTTGGAAGAGACTTTCGAGATCATCAAGTCCAACCCTTGATCCAACCCCACTGTGATTATTAGATCATGGCACTCAGTGCCACATCCAGCCTCGTCTTAAAAACCTCCAGGGACGGTGAATCCACCACCTCTCTGGTCAGGCCATTCCAATGCCTGATCACTCTCTCTGTAAAGAACTTCTTTCTAATATCCAACCTAAACCTCCCCTGGCAGAGCTTAAGCCTGTGCCCTCTTGTCCTGTTGCTGATTGCCTGGGAGAAGAGACCAACCCCCACCTGGCTACAGCCTCCTCTCAGGCAGTTGTAGAGAGTGATGAGGTCACCCCTGAGCCTCCTCTTCTCCAGAATAAACAACCCCAGCTCCCTCAGCCTCTCCTCACAGGACTTGTGCTCAAGTCCCTTCACCAGCCTCGTTGCTATTCTCTGGATCCGCTCCAGCACCTCAATGGCTTTCCTGAACTGAGGGGCCCAGAACTGAACACAATATTCAAGGTGTGGCCTCACCAGTGCTGAGTACCGGGGAAGGATCACTTCCCTGCTCCTGCTGGCCACACTGTTCCTGATCCAGGCCAGGATGCCATTGGCCTTCTTGGCCACCTGGGCACACTGCTGGCTCATGTTCAGCTTCCTGTCAATCAGCACTCCCAGATCCCTTTCTGCCTGGCTGCTCTCCAGCCACTCTGTGCCCAGCCTGTAGCACTGCAGGAGGTTGTTGTGGCCAAAGAGCAGGACCCGGCACTTGGCCTTGTTGAACCTCATCCTGTTGGAATCAGCCCAACTCTCCAGCCTATCCAGGTCCCTCTGCAGAGCCCTCCTGCCTTCCAGTGTCTGGGGGAAATTTGTTGCCAGCATTAGTTAGATTAGCACTTTTCTAATCTATGGTACAAATGGACAAACTAATTCAAATGAAATAACTGACATTAGCCTTCAAGCAATTTACAGCCAAAACTTTCAAGAAAGTCCTATGATAAAAGAGCTTAAGCTGTTTTATTATTTTCCTTAACCTGGGTATTTAAGGGTTATTTTTAGTGGGAAGTATATTGACAGCTCCTGTAAGTACTGGACAGGACGCTAAGGATGACTCTTCAGTTAAGAGCTGGGACTTGATGTCAGGACTCTCTGAGAGGGTCTGTCTGCAAGTGATCAAATAACCTCTCTGAACTTTAATTTCTCTCTATGTAGTACTGAGCTACATCTTTGTGTTTCTTAACAGTACATATACTACCTCTTTCCTTATTTGCAACATTTATTAGCCTTTATATGCTAGTCAATCATATTCATTGCTTTCTGCCCCCTCTACAGATCTCTTCTGTTGTGTCTCATTCTGTAAATGTAATTTGGACTCAGATCCAAAGATGGAGGCATCGGTATTGACTGATTTCACTTTACTTTCAGGGCAAGCAAACCTCAGATAAAGTTAGCACCCAGGCACTCCAGAAGTCCCGAGATGTTAAAGCCCGATTAGAAGAGGCTTTACTGAGAGGTGAAGGAGCCAGAGGAGAAATGATGAAGCGCTGCAGAATACCAGCTGGTACTTCATACCCCTCTTTCCCCATGTCTTTTGAGAGGAACTCAAATGGTTGTAGACATAAATGAGTTTGTTGGGGTTTATGCACACTACACATTTTCATCCTTATATTTTTTACCCACAGTCCTTTCCCTTGCAGACCACTCTTAGTTTTGTGTGGATAAAAATATCCTTAACTTGCAATTATCCAAGGTGTAGCTAGGACTGAACTCTTCTCATGTGAAGAATGTGAGCCAAGAAAGAAGTTTTAAGACATTCTGAAAAATTGTGGTAGTGTCAAGAGCCAAAAAATGGTGTCAAAACTATCAGTAAGAACAAATTGTTTACAGCAAAAAAAGTTGTTTCATTTAATAAATGGAATGATCTGTGATTTGATTTTGAAGACATTAAGCAAGGTCATGTTCTGAAAATAGTCAGTGAAATAAGTGATGGGGCCCTGTCTTTTTACTAGAGCCCTGAAGCTGTAAAGTTGAATGGTTTTAATTCTGACAGAGTGCTACAGAAATATATCTCCTTCTTTTGGTGAGTTATCATACTTTAGGTGTTGCCTTTTGCTTTAATCTCACTGACATATGTTGCACTCAGGGAATGACAGATCAACGGGGCTAAATGAAAACCTGCGCTGGAGAAAGGAGCAGACTCAGTGGCGGCAGGCAAATGAGAGGCAAGATAAGTAAGTCATTTGATAAAGACACATTGCTTTTATTAGAGCCAAGCTGTTTAGGGGTTTTATGTTTTCTTCTTTCTCGTAGGATATTTTATTACAAAATCAGCAGTTTTAATCCTTTCCCTCTTCTGTCAAACAAAATGAAATGGAAAATGTTAATGTAGCTGTTTTCCTTATTAACAGTCTGGTAAACACTAGTTAGTGATACAAGTTGTATCAAATACTCCACAGAGGCTTGCTGTGACATTTATTTTGGTGTTGCTATTGGTTCCTCACTATATACAGTACTGTTGTATATGCTTTCCCACATAAAATCAGCTAAGCTGGGTTTGACATGCTGTGTTGATATCAAGAAGTGCTGTTAGCAGGAGTCAGGGAGGATAATGCTTTGGGACCGTAGTAGCAGTTACAAACTATGTGTCATGTCAGGGAAGATCCAGTCAGCATGGTCAATGCGCAAGGCTCCCTGGTTGCTGGAAATGATTCAAACAGCTATACTGTTCACTCAGTTTGTTCAGTTCTTACTCTTGTTTAGTGATCTCTGGTTTGATTAGAGCACCATCCTTTTGGCAGATCCTTCTGTTCTTTGTTGCTTTGAGTAGGTCATTGTAAATAGTAAAAATATTACTACCCTGACTTCCTTTCCTAGCCCTCCACAGGCTTATCTGTTTATGCCCTAAGGGATGGCTCTACTTTTCTGGTTTTATTTTTGGATAAATGAATGTAGCAGAGCTGCTATGGATTTTGAAGTCACTCAGAAGTTGGATTGTAAGAGTGTTGCTCCAGCCGCAGAAATGCACCTTAGGAACTTTGGCCCAAGTCAGAGGATCTCTAATCAAAAGCTCAAGGCAGCCTCTGGCCAGGCAAGATTTTTTGAGCAGTTTAGGAAAAAGAACAAAGCTTCCTCTTTGTGTTTCTGGCATAAAAGGGATGTCTGAAAATGCACTTTTGTTAAGACCTTCACCAGTTTTTAGAATGTTCAGCTGCATAGGTGCTATGTTGCAGATGTTGTCCTTAAGTCTCAGTGAAGAAGGTATTATGCATTGCCTTACAACCATCTTCTGTATCTTTTATACATATTTCAGTTCTCTCTTAAATGGCCTGGGACACTGCTGTATTGGCCCCAGTGGACCTGCTGTCCTATGTTGTCAATGGTCTCAAGAATCAACATTTTAAACTGCCTACATTAAACACTGCTGCTGTGGCACTGAAGCAATTTCCACTTTGTCCTAGTCTGCCATTTTTACTTTTTTTCTTCTGAAATTGTCAGAGCAGTTACCCTTACTCCACTTCAGGTTTTTCTATCCTGCTACAGGCAAGGTATTCAGAAATTACAGCGTAGTTTATTGAACAATTGAACATGATATTGAGTAGCCATTACCCAGAGGACTATTAAGGAAGTGAAAGCACCTGTTTGAACTATCTAGAGGCCTAGTTTTAGATGTCCCCTTTGAGACTTCCCTTCTACGATATCATCTTTCCTCAACTGACTCCACAGTTCTGAAGAAACACTGTTGAACACTATTGTCATTGTTTGCACTTACAGGATCGTAAAGAATGGTATCATTTCTATTTTGGCTTTTTTAAACAGCAGGTCATCTGACTCTTGGGGTACTGTCTGCATGCTTTAATTAGGACATCTTTTTGCAGGACCAAAGCTGAGCTGGATCAAGAAGCCCTGATCAGTGGAAACTTGGCAACTGAAGCTAACCTGATCATTCTTGATATGCAAGAGAACATCATCCAGGTGAGAAATGGCAGAGCTGGCTTGGTACCAATCCCTGCTCCCTCAGAAGCCATTGGAGGCAAGATTAATTTCTTCTTTTGTCTCTTAGACAGTGCAAAATATTTTAATTTGAGATCTTCTGTAAACTTGTATAGCCTTGAAGAGAAAAAAAAAAGAGACAAAGATGAATAAGAATGAATCCAAAGATTAAATTGCTGCCTATCTTATGCTGTTGCTACAATACCCTTCTACTATAGGTATTGCACTACTGTGAATGAAAGGGAAATCGACCACCTTGTCTTCAGTAGATGTTTTTGAAAGCCATTTCCACTGTCTTACTATGATCCTGGAGTTTGGAGAGGATGAGAGAAGAAAAACCTTCATTTATGCTAGGAATGTAGCTGAAGATATTAGAAATTTAGAACTGTACTGCTGGATGGCCTTTGGTCATACTCACATTTATGATCCTACACGTAAGGATTTAAGAGATAAAAGGATTTAACCTTGAATGCTCTGTGGAGGATCTCTTCCACATACGGGAGTCCATCTGAAAAGAGATGTGCCCTCCTAAAGCAATGTAATGGGCAGAACTTATTTAACAGCTAAGAGTCAGATGCAGTAAAATTTCACAGGTACTCTGACACTGGGAAAAATGGTAGTTGACTCTGCTTAGGCGTGATCTCCCAGTTTAGGAGAGACAATCCAAATTCATGGAAATGGGAATACTGCTGTGGGAGCCACACACATAGATTGTGAGGAGAAAACTCAGTGCTTGAAAACTTATTAGTAGAAAAGCATTTAACTACTAGACTATTGTACTGGGCATTATTTACACATGATTCCACTCACAGCACCTAATCTCCCCAGTATTTTGGTTGTGGGTTAGAGTAGAACATACCAGCATGCCTATTAGCCTAGATGCCCAGGAAATCAGAGCATGAGGAGGCAAGGGAAAGGATAGTGCTTGCCTATCACAGGATCAGTTCATAAAGGATTGGACAAAATATGAAAAGAGCTTCAAGAATCACTGCAGAAACTGGCTTAGCTTAAAAATGCATTGGAGGGGCTGAAGAAACTGGGAAAAGTTTGGGATGTTTTCCCCTCTGTTTTCCTGCTCACTACAGAATTGTTTTGAAATTCCTCTGAAGCAGATGTTAACATGTGAAAAAACTGCAAATTCTAAACTCCTGGATGTCTTATGGACTGGAGAGCAGAACATTCCATTGCTGAACTTTCTCATACAGTTCTTGTTTTTCTCCTCCATATGTAGGCAAGCTTTGCGGCAGAGTGCAGAGATAATCTTTTGGGAGGAGTTTTGAAGGTCCTGGTAAATTCTCTTGGCTTCGATCAGAGCACTACTTATCTCACTCATTGCTTTGCTACACTCAGAGCACTCATAGCCAAGGTATGCTCCTGACATATTTTTGTTTTCATACTTCCAATCACATTATTAGAGTGGCATTTCTAGAGGAGAGTTGCATGCACGTATCATTTTTCTTTGGCATTCATTAATTATATTTTGCATATGTAAATACAAATTACTATCCACAGGGTTGTTACGGGATTTCTACAGCTGTTGTAAGGTTATTTCACTGAGCACACAAGATGGAATAACTGAGTCTGAATATCCTTGTGGGTTTAGCAGTCTACTTTCAAATATAGAAGACTTACTAATAAAAAAAAAGATTCTACCCGCTTTATTTCAAATACATTCTGATTTTAATTAGGAATCCTAATGCCAGGGTTTGCGCAATTTCCATGAAGTCAAATTTAAGTTATTATATCATCAGGACTAGTTTCCAACCAGTTGGGCAGCAGAGAAATCGAAGATCATGAGAGATTTGGGGCATCATGCTAGGTTTCTGCTTATAAGATAGGTTCCAAAATTCTAAGTAGATTCTAATATGTTGACAGATTTCAACTTTGTTCTACCTGAAAACTAAGCCAAATCCTAGTCTCCCTTCTGTTTTACTATATTTCTTTATTTCTCTATATTCTCTCATCAATTTACAAAACCTCCAAAACACAGCAACAACCACCAAAACCAAAAAATCAAACAAGCAAACCCAAAAAACCAAAAAAAACCCTCACCCCCCCCCCCAAAAAAACCCAACCAACCAACCAAAACAAAAAACCCCAAACCAACAAACAAAAAAAACCCCACCATGAACTTCAAAATGTATATAAGGGACAGAAATTGAACCAGTGTTCTACAATGTAGGTCAAAATGGGTTCAGTGTTTCATGAAGACTCTAAAATCTTTTTAAGATTCATTATCCCACAAAGAAAAGCAATTCCACAAAGGAAGAATCCATGAAATGTTGTTTTTCCTCTAAACTATTCTGAAATGCAAACAAGAAACAGGATACTTCTGTCTAATTAATGCCTGTCTGCTCTCAAGTGCAGATTAGGTGACAAAGTCTGATTACAGGGTAGGTATCTGAGTAGTTATGAAACTAATAATTATGTTTTCATTGCACTTTAAAAGCTATCATCCAATTACAATAATGAATTTTGTGAAGCAATCATTATTCTCATTGAAATAGATCTTCTAGTTAAGCTGACTCAGTTCTATATTTTCTGAAGCAATCATTGCAATTAGTTCTATTACTTCTATTACGCTGGAGGTATATAGATGTTATTTTACAAATAACAATGGTAAAACCCTGTGCCATCAGGCTTGTAATATAAATTAGACATAAACAAGTTACATAATGGACTGAAAAAAATTGAGAACTGGAAAATGGATCTGCAAATTGGAAATAATATCTTGTGTTCACTCACCCACCTTTATCATTCCTACATATGTGTATATGGTACTGGTGCATCTGTTCTTCTATGGTGAGAGTTTCTTAGGACAGACAACTTGCCCCCTGAGCTTATTGTCTGCTGTGTGCATTGTGAAGATGCTGTGAAGGAGGGTCTTGAGAGAAAGCTGGGCAGTGGAAGTTTTGTGGAAGTTCTGCAGGAGAAAGAACATGCTGGAGGCCTGGGTAGGGCTTTGGTGTAAACAGCTAGTAATTGCTCCATATGCTTAAGGAAGAATTGGCATGTTTCATCAACTGTTATGTGTTCTGCAAATAGCAGAATATTTGATGTTTTTGAAAGCCCCTGGGGCCACCCCAATCTGAGAAATGTTTTTATTCTGTCTCTTTCTCTCTTTTTCAAAACACAAATACTATTTCTAAACCCTTTCTTTCTGTAGAAAAGCTTAAAGAATGGAGCCTATAGCATCACAGGAATCAGAAGACCAAATTTTAAAAATAAGTATAAAATTTTGGTTTTGAAAAATTTAGTCTTTTCTGTATCCTGTGATTTTTGTGCACTAAGCTAATGATGTTTTAATGCTAGAAATGAGAGTAATGCATGTTTTCTTCTCTGTCTCCCTTAGTTTGGGGATCTGCTGTTTGAAGAGGAGGTTGAACAGTGTGCTGACCTGTGTCAAAGAGTTCTCCATCACTGCAGCAGCAGCATAGATATTACACGGACTCAAGCCTGTGCCACTCTCTATCTCCTCATGAGATACAGTTTCAGCTCTAGCAGTGTAAGATTTTGAGAAAGCAGTATGTTTTGTGGTACCTTTTTGTGATCAATTGAAACAGAGACTGCAGGTGCCATAGCACATAGAATGTATCTGCAGATAATCACATGGTCTGATGTTTCACACGTCTGCTGTTTCACTCATTTGAGCCAGGAGAATTGCTAGAAGTGTAGGGGGAAAGTAGTTTTTAATTATTGTTCATTGCCTTGTTTAGGAAAATATGACTTCCTCCTGCAACACCTGTAAATGCAGCTTCAAATGGAACAGCATTAGGCCTCTTACAGCAAAGCCTATACAATGCTTAAGCAATAGTCTTCATTTTCACACTTTTGTTTTCACTTCTGTGTCAGAACTAGTCAGTCTAGTTCTATTCTAATGCCCTTACAGTCTCAGTATTACTGCATACTTGTATTAATGGGAATTCTTCACCAAGTCCTTGGTCTTTGGATTGGGCTCTGTTTTTTGCCGCACATATGGAATAAATATGTGTACATTATGCATGTAAGTTCATAATGTTCTAGCACAAAAGTATATGCATTGGTATTTTGGACAGCATCTGATCTCGCACAACGTTTCCTTCACTAGTTGTTACTTTAAAGGCCTTGGAAAGTGTTAGCTTTGCAGAAGAAAAATGTGCTGTGGAGACACTGTGATCAGCAAGGTGTAGTGCATCACTGACTGAAGCCCTCAGAGGCCTTTTGCTTCCCAGACTTGTTTCCAGAATGTTTTCCCAGTCATGCTTCCTCTTTTTCTCCTGTATGGGTGATCTGATTGTCACACTCATTGGCCTGTGCAGAGAGGGGAAGGGATGCTTCTGACTTCACTATCTCAAGCAAGCATGTGTATTCCAAGGAAAACTCTAGTCCCAAAGTACAGACATGTTAGAATTAGGGAACTTTGGCTTAAGTGGGTCACACAGGACCTGTGGTTTTGAGGTACCACAGGCCACTTGTGTGAGTGGTGAGTTTAATGCACTTGGTGTGGGCAGGAGAAAGTGGGTTTGTTTTAAATAGGAGGCAGAGATATGCGTGATGCAGTGCAACCATCATTCTTTCATGTTTTTGTTTTCTCTTCTGGAAGAATTTTGCAAGAGTGAAGATGCAGGTGACCATGTCACTAGCTTCTCTGGTTGGAAAATCACCTGAGTTTAATGAGGAATTCCTTCGACGGTCCTTACGGACTATCCTAGCCTATGCAGAGGAAGATATGGATATGCAGGCAACTCCATTTCCCATCCAGGTAAAATCTTCTATAACGCATGTGTCTTCTATCAGGAGCTTTCACATAGGAGCATGCTTGAAGCAAGTTCTACATTTTGGTCTTTCAAAGCAACAAAAATAAGGATGCACTGGTTAAGTGGCAAAGAAGTGAATCACTTAATTCATTAGTGTTAACTCTTGAGAATGTCCTCTGAAATCACATTACATCTCTTGAGTACAGCTTTCTTCTGGACCCCAGCAGGAACTGTAAGAATATCCCAAGGTGGAATTTGATTCATGTTTTCAGACAAGCACTGTCATGGAAACTTCTCTCTGTTTGTCAACTCATAAGGTGTCAGCAGCAGTAATGAAAAACTTTTCAGGCAACTGTCAGATGATTTGCTAAAATTCTTACAGTAATTCCACTTGTGCTGAAGACTTACAAAAACATCTGGTTTATTATCAGATCAAAGATCAACTAAAGCTGAACTCCACTAGCACATAGGCTTGATTTTTTTTTCATTGAGAAATAATAGATCAAAGGATTTCAGCTCATTTTGATTAGTTAAAATGGATGTGTAAGATTTGCTATGTCAGCAGTCTTTGCTGCACTGAATATAGCTGAAAAAACGTATCTTGCAGCAATTCAGCATCCTGACATTCCCTTGGGTAAAAGAGACTTAAAGAGACTAACATCAGCTGATGCGTATGCTGTTATTTTTCCAGATGGAAAAAATGAACCCCTGAGAAATGCGTGTTGATCTTTGTATTACTGCAGGTAGAGGAGCTACTGTGTAATCTGAACAGCATCCTGTCAGATACGGTGAAAATGAGGGAATTTCAGGAAGATCCGGAGATGCTGATGGACCTCATGTACAGGTGAATCTGTTTAGAGTTGCAACTGAGGGAATTCTGCAGTGAGGTGAGCACAGGAACTGTGCATTTCTAGGGACACACTGTGGACAAATCCTCTAGCTGCTCTGGATTTGTACATTCCCTTTTTAGCACAGCTGATCTGTCACAGGGAGCCCAGGCTGCAGTAGTGAGCACACTGCAGTGGAGCCATGGGGAGGTGGGCATATATTTGAGCAGGCATGGGAGTCAGTGACTGGTAAACACTGAAGAGTGTTAGGTGCAGCAGTTTTATGATCCTCATGGGCCCTGAGTATCCTGCCTACCACTGCCTAACCGTTTCTGTTGCATTGTGTTTAGTGAATTATACAGAATAAGGGCGGAGGTGGCTTCCTCCGTTTCACCCAGGTGAAGGATTATAAAGGTATTTCTGTTATTTGAGGAGTGATTGTTCACAGTTCCTTTCTGCCCTCTGTTGTTAGAATTGCAAAGGGATACCAAACGTCACCAGACTTGAGGCTGACTTGGCTGCAGAACATGGCAGAGAAGCACACCAAGAGGAAGTGCTACACAGAAGCAGCCATGTGCTTGGTCCATGCTGCAGCACTGGTGGCAGAGTACCTGAGCATGCTTGAGGATCGAAACTATCTCCCAGTGGGCAGTGTCAGCTTTCAGGTAAAAAGCTTTGACCACATAAGACTGGGATGGCCTGTTCTGATGTGTGTATTCCTTCTTGTGTTAAGCAAAGTAGAAATCCATGTATGGGGCTGAAAAGTTACAATGGCAGAGTAGCAACACTACTCTTGGTAGGCTATTCCAATGATTTATGCTGATAAAGCCTAGTCCTTTGTTACCCAACTATTTCTATCTTCCATTTCCAGCATTTCAATACTGTAATCTCTGACTTGCTAAGTAAAGCCATTCTATTTTCACATGCCTTTTCCTAGGGCTGTTGCTTATCAACTGTGACAGATGCATCTTTCAAACTCCTTTCTTATAATCTGGGTAATAGGAGCTACTCAGTTCTTTTAGGCATATTCTCCAATCCTTTGACAGTCCTCAAGTTAGTAACCAACCCTTTTTGATTGATGAATAACACTGTCACTGTAGTCTATATACAGTACATCCAAGTCAAATAAAAATGTCCCATGAATTCTTTCAGTGTGAGAAGTAGCTCTCAGATTATCTCTCCAAAGACTTCACTGGTTCTTTTGGGGTTGTTGAGCTCTTTACTAAGTAATACACTGATCTCTTCCAGACAGTTATGTTAGGTTTTGTTTTTCACCTTACTCTTCTATATCACATAGATGAAAGCACAACTCTTGGTTCTTAAAGTTAGTTAGACATTTTGAAATAAAGAAATAAAGAAATAAAGAAATAAAGAAATAAAGAAATAAAAAAACTTTTTTATCAGGTTGTGCATATTTTGTTACCCTTAACCGAACTGTCTTCGTGTGCAAATTGAATGATTTTACTACTTTTTTTTTCACATAATATTAAAAGTGGAAATGGTCAAAACCTTAATATATTCCCACATGTTGATAATTCCTCCTTTATCATTATTTGCTAAGACCAGTGGAGACCATTGTTAATTTATAGAGTGTTGGCTGCAATGGTTATAAATAATTTCAACTAATTAGTGGAAATATTTTGCAGAATCAGTTCAGATGTTGTCTGGATATCTATTCTTTGAGCATTATTACCTTTATAACATTGTAACCTCTATTTTTAGAAAGTCTCATGTTTCTGTTGTGTTGATTCAGACAAACTACAATCATTTAATGTTTTCTTTAGCAATTTTGTATCAGTATTTCCACCACTTTATCCTGGTGCAGTCTGATAGACCTATGACTATCTGCTGCATCTTATACACTTTTAGAAAACTTGTGGCCCCAAAGGGTATTTCCTTTTCTGGAACTTCTCCAGTTTTCTAAAACATGGCAAGTCTGTATTCACTGCTTGACTACTGTTTTGCTTAGCTCTTTTGAACAGTTAAGAAGCACATTTTATTGTCAAGGTGATTTTGAAATGGCTAATTTTAATGGTTGGTGCATTCATCATCCTTTGATATAACTACACCACCTGGAGTTTTTTTCCCTTCAAAATAGTAAATGTGAGCATGATTGTTCTTTTGCATTGAATTTAGTTTGTTGAGCATTAGTATTTGCAATTTCTCCTTAGTAATCAGGTGATGGACTAGTGTTATTCTTGATTTTCTTCAATATCAGAATATCTGTTCATATTCTTTTTATTGGCTAAACTTCTGGCCACAGATTTATACTTCTGCCATTTTGCATCCCTTATCAGTTTTGTATATCTTCTAACTTCCATTAATTACTTCTGTTTACTTCTTTCCTCTCTACTTGTTACATACTATCATCATTTAAACATAAGTAAATTATGCATTCTCTTCCCAATGTCATTCTGCTCCCAGGCTGCCTTGAGGGTTTGTGAACTCACACATTTGACCTGAATGCAATTCCTCCCTCCATTGCTCCTAGATTATGCAGATTGCCATGAATGGATATGTTTTAATTTATTTTAGAGATTTGAAGTCTATTCTGCAAGGCACTAGGCAAGCAAAAATGTAGGAGTTTAAAAGCAGCAAATCAATCTCTCTCATCAAAATGCTTTCTGTAAATACATGTTTGCCAAAGGAAAGGTTGCCCCAGAGGAGGAGAGCTAGTAAAATGCCTTAATGACCAGAACCTGATTGCTAAAGCCTTTATCTGACAGCATAATTTTGAATTTCAGTTTGCTCAATAACAATAATTAACTATAATAACACTTAGCGTTTTTGCATAGGCTTTCAAGAAAAGAGCTCCCATTCTTTACAAAGAGGTTTGTGTTTTGTAGCACCTGTGAAGTTCTTACTGGGGTGACCTTGTGTGATGGTTCGGACTTGGCCAAATGCCCAACCCCCAGTAGCAGCCCCTCTCTTCCCCCCTTTCTACTTCTCCCAGGGCAAAGGAAAAAAACTATGCAAATTGAAAAACTCGAAAATCAAGCTAGTTATATATAAAAAATATATTTTATGTATATTACAGTTAAGATGCTATGTACACAGCAAACGGGAATCCAAACACCTCCCGAAGGGATAGGAAAAGGGGAAAAAGGGACAAAAGGAAACAAAAAAGGGACACCGAATAGATACGCGCAATCAAACCCGAGAACTAGTAAAATAACTAGTAAAACAAATCTCACCACATCCCTTAGAAAGCAGGATTGGCAGACACTGCCAGCACTCTCCAAGCTTCCACGTAGCAGGTTAGTGGATGCTGCAGGCCTCAGCCTTAGATAAGCAAGACCAACGCAGGGACCCACTGTTCCTGAACTCCGGTGGAAGAGAAGGAAGGCCGCTTCTCCCCTCTTATTTATACCACGATTTACGTAAAAATTGTATGGAATACTGGGAACACTGCCCCTTCCTTGGTTACAAACTGGTAACTAGGGAAGGCCTAGATTAAAACCACCACACCTTGTTAAAAGAGAGAAAGACTATGCACATTGCCTTGGCTTTACCTGGAGTTCCAGATCTCTGTCCTAGACTCTTTCTGTGATAATTTCTTCATCTGGCTCAGATATGAAATTAACTAATATCAGTGATATATATTTAGTTGTGGAATTGAGGATGATAATAATGTGTACAAAAATATTATTCCGGATGAGCTGTTATCTCCTTTTTACAGATGAGTAAAATAAGGCAGAAAAGGATCAAATTATTTGACCTCTGTCTTCTTCAGTAGACTGTTAGCATTTAGAAAACTGATTATCACTAGAGTAACACTTTTCTTTTGTGCCAGACAAAACTATCCCTCAAAATCAGAATGGAGTCACTTTCAGTAAAATTCCCTTTGAGCTTAATTCATGTTTACACTAAATCCCCTTTGCAAGTGATAAAGCTAAATTAGTGGGAGTATGAATTACATATGGGATGATTTTAAAGTCCCTTTATATTACCACAGACAAGAACTTAGAGTGTGTGTGTCTAGCTGATGAGGCAGGGCTAATTAGTCACAGTTCAGCAGTAGCCTAATTGGACTCTGCTGTTTTGGGGATCTAGGTTGCAGGTTACCATGGCCATATTTAACATGGTGATATGGGCTGGGGATCACAGGGTTTTTTTGAGTTTACACTAGTGTTTATTTTCCTTAAAGAAAACTAGGCTTGTGAAGTCCAAAATAATTGCTGATGTAATACATGGCAATTTATGTATTGCTTTTATTATATAAGGGACATATAAAATTCTTCAATACGAAAGGTAGATCAAGGCTAAAGTTGGTGAGGCATGTCCACTTGGCAAAAGATCACACAAGTACTAGGAGTACATCACAAAGGCTCTCTCCTGCTAGAGTGCCTGGACTGTAAAATGCCTGACACTAGTTAAAAGTGAATAAGGGATAATCAGTGTCTGTGACTTTCTTGTTACTTTTATAAATAAATCACTTCTCTGGACTCTTTTACCTTTGCTACAAAAGGAGGTGGAAAAAGCCACCAGAGGTCACATGAAAATCATACATAATGGCCACTGTTAAAGAAAGGAAAATGAGAAATTGATCTGCAGCATGGGTTGTGAGTTGCCATAGGTATGGCAACCAGACTAAGTCTGGTTGAAGCCATTATCTTCAATGAGACTGGTAGGTAAAAAGTGGCATAGGTGTGCTTATAACTGCTGCAGTTTTCCCTCTGGCCAAAATTCAGACATACTCTTAACTCCTGTGAATACTGTCCTGAGGTTTATGCTCACCCTTCCAGTGGAGCTGACAGGACACGCAGACTAGACACTGTGATGGCAGGATGGTTAGACTAAATTTCACCCATGGAGAAATAAATACATCCACAAAACCCAGGGGGAGAAGTCCAGTGTTGGTAGTGATGTGTGGTGCCAATTCTTTATCTGAAATCTGATCAATAGTAACAGCCCTCAGTGTCTCTGCCATTTTATAAAGATGTCTTTAAGGACTCAGCTAGCTAGCCAGCTGGTATCCATCTTGCACTCAGACAGATTGTCATTGCCAGTTTCTGCTGAAGTGAGACACTATGACACTAATATAACTCCTTTTAATTAATAGCAAATCAAAGCTTAGCATTTCTGCTGCTGTTGAAAGTTACATATGCCAGTACCATGCTGTATGCACACACATTTTGGTGTTAATGTGCATATACTTCTATGTATTATAAAATTTTTAATGTTGATGCTACCCAGTGTCATTTATTCAAAGGAATCCTGGAGAACAATAGACATGTTATTTCATGGTCTAGAATCCCAAAACATTGTCTGACACTGTGTACTTTATCTCATTCTATTTAAATGCGTGATAACTTTAACAAGAAACCAAGTAAATTCTGCAAGATCAAGGTGTAATATAACAGAGGATGAAACAAGCAGCAGCATTCAGTTATTGAGGATTTTAGAGCAATATTGTCTGTGTCCTACTTCTCCTCTGCTTGCAAAAGTCTAATCAAAACTTGAAAACTCAAGTTAAGCAGTAAAGTCAAGTTCAAGCAGGTGGCAGGAGGTCCAGAGAGCTGCTTGGAATTTCCCATCCTCAGGTGCCAGCAGCAGGAAGAGCACACTGGTTGTGACCCCAGAGGCATTGGAGACTGAGCTCACTGTAGCTCCATGGAAATACAGCCACCAGAGGAGAGCCAGTTTGACACCCTCAGGAGCCTGCCTTTTAAACCTTAGGCAAGAAAGAAAATTCATGATTCTTGTAGCAAAACTCCTGATCTGCCATCTACGGAGATTTATGATGTTATATTTGCTTCTAAAAGAAATTTAACTGTGTGTACCCTGACTGCACTTGTATAACCTCATTCTTTTTCCCATCATGTAAATATGTTGAAACTGTTTCTGCCTTGATCTTTATGATACACTGTTGATCTAGGTTTCTGATTTCTCTGCTCTGCTGTATTTTAGAACATTTCATCCAATGTGCTGGAGGAATCTGCTGTTTCAGATGATGTTTTGTCTCCAGATGAGGATGGCATATATTCTGGAAGGTATTTCTCAGAAAGTGGACTGGTAGGGCTGCTGGAACAAGCTGCAGAGCTCTTCAGCACGGTGAGTGAGGACCAAAATCACCATGAGGGAATAGTGGACTATCTGGTCCAGATCCCTAGCTTATTTTCCTGTACATGAGGAAGCAAAGCCTTACTGCTAAACCAAGTGCTACAGATCTGCAACACTCCAAATAACAAGAGGCCACATCTTATAACCATCCCAGCTGTGCTTCAGTCAGATCAATGAAGCTAGGCTTTTCAAGTAGCTAGTTTAGCAATATATCTACCTCTGCTGTGCAGAATACAGGCAGCATCCACAGAAAGTGATTGTCTCATGCATGAACAAAGCTTTTTGGTAAATATTTTCATGGGATAGTACATTTAAGAAAAAAATCTTGCTTAAACTATAACTTTACAAAGCATCTGAGAGTTACTCCTATGTTTTTGCACAGCATACAATCACCAGTCTCATAGTCTCCACTTACTGTGTAAAGAGTTAGGGTGTTAATGCTGGAGTAGGTCATTATTTTGACATTGTGCTAAAGCAGATGTATGATTTAGCATCTCAAAAGATATCAGTTGGGCTCCTTTTGTCCAGACACAGCTCTGGTTGTCCTGCATTTCTAACTCTTCTAGTCCTGAAGTACAAACCATGTGCCTTACACAGGAGTTTAGGCTTGAGAGCCCAACAGATCAGAAATCCCAATTCCATCCATGTTGTTGTTTGCTTTTCAAAACAACCCATTTACTATTACTAGTTTTTAGTAAACTAAAACAAGCAACATACCAGATTAACAGGTGAGTCCCATAAATCTTCTTTTCAGCCAAGGCATTAATGGAGATCTCATTTCTTTTCAGAGTGTATGGGGACTCATTTAATTTCTTCTTTTCTTTTTTTTCCTTTTTTTTCTTTTCTCCCAAGGGAGGATTGTATGAAACTGTGAATGAGGTGTACAAAATCGTCATTCCCATACTGGAGGCACATCGAGACTTTAGGAAGCTTACTTTGACACACAGCAAGCTACAGAAGGCCTTTGACAGCATAATTAATAAGGTACCTATGAGGCAAAGCACTGCTAGCAAGACACATTGCTGGGTCACACTGTTTGTTTAAGACTGGTGTTAATAAACTGTTCATATGCGTATTGGGTTTGTGTGGCCAGCTTTTAGTAGTGAAGGGGGAGGGTTACAGAGATGGCTTTTCCTAGGAGCTGCTAGAAGCTTTCCCCATGTCCAACAAAGGCAGTGCCAGCCAGCTCCGTGATGAACCTGCTGCTGGCCAATGCTGAGCCCATCAGAGAAGGTAGTAGCACCTCTGTGACTATTTAAGAAGAGAAAACAAGTTATTCAATAGATGTAATTGTGCTCAGAGAAGAGAGGAGTGAAAATATGTGAAAGGAGCAACTGTGCAGATACCAAGGTCAGAGAAGAAGAAAAAGGGAGGAGATGCTCCAGACACTAGACATGAGATTCCCCTGCAGCCTGTGGTGAAGATCACGGTGAGGCAGCTGTGCCCCTGCAGTCCATGGAGGTCAGTGGGAGAGAAGACATCCACCTGCAGCCCGTGCAGGACCCCATATGGGAGTGGATGCCTGAAAGAGGATGTGATGCTGTGGGAAACCCACACTGGAGCAGGCTCCTGACAGGGACCTGCAGACCCATGGAGAGAGGAGCCCGTGCTGGAGCAAGTTTCCTGGTAGGACGTGTGACTCTGTCGAGGACCTGCTTGGGTGCTGGCTGTGCCTGAAGGACTGCACCCACTGGAAAGGGACCCATGTTGGAACAGTCATGTAGAGAGCTGTGGGAAGTCATGGAGCTCATGGGAAGGACTCATGCTGGAGAAGTTTGTGGAGAACTGTCTCCCATGGGAGAGACACCACACTGCCATGATGTAATGGTTTGTGATCTCTGTGCTTCTAATCCATCTGCACTGTTGATATATACAAGTGGCTTTGAAATGGGGAAAACGTAGGACTAGTGGGTTTTCTTATACATTAGTTGGGAGAAAAATGGCATCCAAATACTACAACATTCACATTAAAAAAACCAGTTGTAAATTTCCTCTTTTTTTATTAATTAGGGTCAAAAACGAATGTTTGGAACTTACTTCCGAGTTGGTTTCTATGGATCCAAATTTGGGGACTTAGATGAACAGGAATTTGTTTATAAGGAGCCTGCAATTACCAAGCTTCCTGAGATTTCTCACAGATTAGAGGTAAAGATAAAAACATAATGTTAAGATGGTCTCAAATCTTATGTTATACTTTCCAATGAACCCACACACTCCTAATAGTATTGCTGCTACATAAAAAACCAGTAACTAACTGATTTGTATCATAAGATACAATGAAAACATTCTAAATAAAAATATTTTCGGATAATTCTGTTTCCCTTTCCAGGGATTTTATGGCCAGTGTTTTGGAGAGGATGCTGTGGAAGTGATTAAGGACTCTGCTCCTGTTGACAGAAGAAAGCTGGACCCCAATAAGGTAGGGAAAGTACTATGGAGAGTGTTAAGTGCTTTGTCACAGAAGAGAAAGGAAGAGAGGGGGTCCCCCTTGCAACTTTTATGCTTAAACACTAAGGCACCAAAAACCAAACCAAAACAAACCAAAACAAACACAACCTGACTGTATCTCTATGCCTAGGAGTATTAAAGCCCCTGTTCGCTGTCACTGCAGAGACCCGGGTTCGATTCCTGGTCGGGGCCCCTCCCCGGGCAGATGGAGCTCGTTAGCCCATAAGGCAATCCATCTACATCCTGAGGACCTCGCTGCCACTGTCCAAGTGTGCTTGGCCCCGGCAGATGAACCTCAGGATTAAAGGGTGGGCTCAGTTCCGCGCACACTGTGTCTCACCTAAAAAATCCAATGCGCAGGCTGGAAGGTGGAAAGACCTTCCCCGGTTCTTCGTTCGCGAAGAGACTGGCCACATTAAAGCCCCTGTGACAGGCTTTGTTTGGTAGCTTATCACAGAGTATAAAAATTAGAAGATCTGATCTCTGGTCTCTGCTCTGGTCCTGATCCCCAGGGTTAAGCTGTACCTTTCCAGATACAAGTTTTGTCAGCTCTGAATAAGAGAAGGATCCCTGAAGGATTTGCAGCTCAGTGCTCTTCCAGACTGTCCTTAGCCAATGTGAACTACAGTATATTTTACGTGCCATTCCTTTTACACTCCTTGAGTTGTAAAGTACTGTAATGGCTCTTCCCTCTTTTTGTAGGCATACATACAAATTACTTTTGTAGAGCCATATTTTGATGAGTATGAAATGAAGGACAGAGTTACCTATTTTGAGAAGAACTTCAACATCTGTCGGTTCATGTACACTACGCCTTTCACCAAGGATGGGCGCCCCAGAGGAGAGCTTAGTGAGCAGTACAAGAGGAACACCATCCTAACCACAATGCATGCTTTCCCCTACATCAAAACTAGAATCAATGTCCTTGAAAGAGAAGAGGTAATTCATTTTTGAAGACAGATCTAATTTCTCAGGGGCTGAAGGAGTCTCTGGGAAGGAAGACTTCCAAATTCTATGCTTGGCAGAAAAAAGGAATGTTGAATTTCTCAGATGTTGCTATCATAAACAGGACTGTTACAGAAAGGTAGAAAAATGCAAAATAGGTATTTACTATGGAGAAGAGGGGATTGTAATTGCACATTCTTCTTTTGGCCTCCTAGCTGTAATGCTATGTAGGAGGATGTGTGGAGTTCTGTTTATAGCTCATAAAGTAGAAGTAGCTAGAAATAGAGTCAGAGAACTAGATTGGGATCAGTGCCGGTTTAAAGGTGGGAAGCTTTATACTGTAGAAAGGGCAATTTCAGACATGAAATCAGCAACTTAGAATAATAATGAATTTATGCAAACAGGGAGTCTTATTCACACCCTATTCTTACAAATGATAAGATTGGAAAGAGCTCTGGATCAGATGCAGTGCCTTCCAAGATGATATTTATATTGAACAGTGTTCCTGTGTTTTGCAACTACTACTTTTGACACAGAAGAATGATCGTGGTATTGTCAGATTTAGAACAGGTCAACTGCATGCATGAGTCAGGTAATGAAGCATCTTTTCTTCCATTTCCATTAGTTTGTTTTAACCCCAATTGAAGTTGCTATAGAAGATATGCGTAAAAAAACACAGGAACTAACTGCAGCCACCAACCAAGAACCACCAGATGCCAAAATGCTCCAGATGGTTTTGCAGGGCTCAGTTGGAGCCACTGTAAATCAGGTAAGGGGTCCAAATTAGCCAGGTGAAGAGCTTCTGCATACTTCTTTCATTATTTCTTTTTTTTCTGTTATCTCTTGCACCAGAAGAAGTATATCTAGTCAGATACCTTTAGTCTCAATGTGCACTTAAACTCTATCCCTTAATATTTAGTCACTGTATATTGTTCATTAGGTATGCTTTTGGTGAAAGTAGTCATGGAAGTGCTGCCTTAATTGTAGGTGCAGACACTCATAAAAGCCTTGTGAATGCAACCAAGTATTTTCCATTTCTAACACGCTAGCCATCTCAGCCATTTTGTTCACTCCAGATACATCCTTGGGCAATGGGAATAATAACAATTCTGCTGTGGGACTACTGCAAACTCAGTTTCACAGAAATTAAGTCAATACATGAAGTCAAGACCTGAGTGCCCAAAAAGAAAGCTGAGATGCAATAACTATAAAATAAATATACATGCTAACAAAAAACCCCAGACAATTAAATTTTTTTAATGAAGGAATGGAGACATAAATGAGCAAAAACTTGGCATTATGTGCAATTTCACAAAGCTTGGTTTCTTCACTAAAAGCCTAAATACTCAATTTCTCCAGATTCTTCATCAACCAAAGTCTCTAAGCTGAAATAAGGTGTTAACTATAAGCTTTGGAAAGAGTAGTTCTTTTCAGTGCTGGGCTTATTTAACTCCCCTGAGGTCTTATAATACCACACATAGGAGCTGTGTTCCTCTAACGTAACCAGGTTTGTCAGTGTCCCAGCTCTTCTCTGTTGAGTGGGATTTGTCTGTTCTCTTTGTTGTGGGGTTGGAGGAGAAATAAAAACAGGAGAGGATAAGATGTGATGGGCAAAAACTCTGCTTGCCAAAGGAAATATCAGGGGTAAGGGAGCAAAAACCCATCCTGTTGTGGTAACTGCATGGTTTTCTTTTATTTCATAATTCCACTCATGAAATAACAAACTTGTGGTCTGTTTTCAGTCTAAGGAGGTGTTTTTAATATTTTCCTATGTTATTCCTGTAAGGGACCGCTAGAGGTAGCACAAGTGTTCCTGGCCGAAATTCCAGCAGACCCCAAGCTTTATCGACATCACAACAAGCTGAGGTTGTGTTTCAAAGAGTTTATCATGAGGTCAGTAAAACAAAACTGAAATGCTGAGTTGCATCAATAAAGTCAATAATAGCAATAATTCAATGATAATGTAACTGGTTATTAATTATACAAGTTAGCATCATGAATCCTGGCATCTCACACTTTAGACTCTTGGGCCAGACTTGTTATCTCTGCTTCATGGCAAATGCTTAGGTAAGCACTGAATCCCAAACGGGAGAAAATTTTAACACTTCAAACAAATTATGTATAAATTAAGATGTTCCATTTGTTTTATCTTTTGTCATTTTTACAGAAATCAAGCATTTCAGACTATAGCCTTGATTTTTACTTTTAATGAAGTGACATTTAGAAGACACAAAGAAAGGTGTTCATAAGAAAACATTTGACCCTGTCAAGCCTACACAGTGGTGTACCAGACATATATGTCCTTTGCTTCAGATATGCTGGTAAACCTTAACAAGCATACTCATACCAAAATACTTCTCCCCTTAGTCCAAACAAAGCATGAGGATAAGCTGAAGGATAAGTTTGAGTTTAAACACGAGTCTTATTCAACAGATATAGCTTCTGCTTTCTGCTATTGTCACTGCATCTGTTTACACTAAGTAGGTAGCTAGCTCAGTATTCTGCAGTCATTAAATTTGTTTTTACTAGCTCCCTTATGATTTTCCAATGTCTAAAAAATATTATCTCAATTTGTGTACTTGGAAAAGACAGAGGTTTCTTATTAATTCATTATCACTGTGGTCTTGACAAGTTACCAGAGGAGTGCCTAGATCAAAAGAGCTGTATCTTTGTCTTTTCAAAATACCTAATACAAAGTGAATGAGTTTAATAGAAGTAGAGATGATACATGACATGTTTTTTTTATTTTCCTTTTGCCTAGATGTGGTGAAGCAGTGGAGAAAAACAAGCAACTTATTACTGCTGACCAGCGGGAATATCATCAAGAGCTCAAAAGGAACTACATGAAGCTGAAGGAGAACCTTAGGCCCATGATTGAGAGGAAGATTCCAGAGCTCTACAAACCTGTAGTGAAAGTCCATAGCACAAGGTACAATTAGGGCAGGGTTATCTGTTGTGGCTATACAAAAATATGCTATTTTTTGCAAGGAAGAAAGGGAGTTTCACTGTCTGCTAAACCAGGCCATAAGATACACTGCCAGCTCCATTCCTGATTAAAGAAATCGGCTGACTTCCACTGTAGCTGATTGTAGAGTTAACTGTGTTTTTCAAGCTGCTCATTCTTGGCGTAGAGGATTTATGTAATTTTAATGCATCATTGGATAAGACTTCCCCCTTACCCTAATGAAAAAATACTGGAAACATTTTGTGATTTCTTCTACATTTGAAGCCAGAAGTAGATAGAACAGGTATGACACCATGTGGTATTAGCTAGCATGAACTAAGAATGATCCTTTCACTCCAAGAAAACATAGCTCTTTTTAGTCCCGGCTGAGACAGAATAGTCTAATGTTCTTATGAATATATGCTTCTTCACAAAGCCACTGTGGCCAGTGTGGGGTGAGAGAAGAAGGAATGACAACTCTGACCTGCAAACACGTAATATGTTTCAGCTGAAGATTTGTCAGCTGCTCCTTTTCACAAGGCAGGCATTTCTTGGATTGTTTTTCATCTGCCAACTTTATTTCATTGCAGGGAATCTTTTCGTAACCACAGTTTTAGGAAATATGATGTCCAGACTTCTTCACAAAGCACCTAAGAACTAGCAGATTTGGCCAAGGAAGAGCTTCATACCACAAGCCAGAAGTGATGGAGTATTTTATTCCACATCTATGAAATCAGAAAACTCTCATAGGACAGCATGTGCACTTTCTGGACAGCATGCAGAAAAGCATTTACACAAGATCACTGAATGAAAACTAGGGGATAACTGCTAATCAAGCACATACCATTAGGACTTGGAACAGAAGGGGATGCTTTTTAAATACTTTTGTATATATTGTAAAATAATCACTGCAGAGAGGGTGATATTAGAGTGGTCAGTGGCATGAAGTCAGTCATCACTAACTAACAGATGTAGAACTTGGCATAGTTTGGTTGAGGTAAATCCAAATAACATATCTAAGGAGTGACGACAAGTTGTATGTGTCTGGGGTCCTCTTCCAAGGACATATCCATGTGCTTTTGGCAATGGTGTACATGCTGCAAGTTAATCACATGCTTAAATGTTGTCTTAATGAGGATGAACATGGTCCCCTGCTCTGTGTTTGCTGAGCTGACACTTCGGGAAAGAATAATTTCCTCAGTCATTTTCTGTCACCAGTTTCTATCATGATTCTTATCTGCAGGGAGTACTGCACAAGTTTTCTCAACCAAATCTTGAAAAGCAAGAAGTAGTAATAAATAATTCTTATAGACCTTCTAAAAGTTTTTCTAAGTATTGGGACTACTACTTGGCATGCACTTGGGTTTCTTAATAATCTGTGACGTATTTAGCAGAGAAGCTAACATATAATAGTTTAAAAACAAGATGCTAAGCTATGAGTGATTGTTTTATTATACAATGCTCATATGCAGACAGCCTTATCCAAAATTAACTACAGGAGCTCACTCACAGTGGGGATTTCCTACAAAGCACTTAGCTCAGGCTTTACTGCAGTTTAAGAGAAATCAGCACATAATTTATGATACCTAATAGTTAGTATTTTCTGAGTCCTAAGCAAACATTTTGTTAAATAACCTTTAGAGTGCTTTTCTGAAGTATGGAAATGTTATGACAATTTTGCAGATGAGGGTGCTGAGAGAGATTAGGACTTTGGAACTGGTTTAATCAGGCCATGATAGCGCCACAGTTTGTATTGTGACTATGCTTACCACATAATATTTGTATTTTGAAACCAAGTTTCATAAAAGCATCCCTCAGTATTACTTCCTACTCTACATCTTTTCAGTGTTTTGGAAATTATAGTTTAATGACGATTACAGAAACCAATTCCATGTGCCCAAACACAAAACTTAATGTTAAATTAAATGGTGGCATTTTTTCCTTATATTTAATTTTAAAAAATTACAGTGGATTTTCTCAGAGCTGATGCCATGTGTTTCTACAGGCAAGACCTCTTTGCTCTGAAAGTGTAAGAGCTATTGAGGCTATTGTTTTTTAGTGGAAACATTTTGACTTTTTACAGTCACCTGCAGCCTTGCCATTTGATAATAGGAATATTCCAAGCACTTCATTGACGTTTGTCAGATTTTGAATGTGCTATGTAGAAGATTCACAAGGATGATAAAAAAAGATGAGATGTGGAAATAGGCAAAGTAAACCCTACTTCCATGGCTCTTGGAGTGTAAGAAAAGAATTTCCCTCCTCATTCATAGTATTGTTAAATGCACTAAACAGGAATAACTGAATACTCTGATTTTGAAGTGAACACATCCAAAGTACATAAACAAATTTCTTAAAAAGCTCAGAGCAAAACATGCCTCCATGGCAGAGTGGCTTCTCTATATTCAAGTTGCTTTGAAAGTCTTTTAAATTAAAAAGTTTACTAATTTCCCAAAGTTTTGAAGCTCTACCTAGCCCCTTATCTATCACTTTTGGCAGCCAGTTGAGGAAAAAGGTCAGAATACTGTCATCTATCAACCCCGTAGTCCAACCTTACTGTTTGCAAGATGCTTATACTCTACTGCCTAATTAACAGAGACCTCAAGTAAACAAAATCCCTTACTATTGTACAACATACAAGGTAAAAGTAGTGAAGTGTTTCCACAAACTGAAATAACACTCAAGATAGTATGAATACTAAAGCACTCTTCACTCACATTTTACAAGCTGAGCACCCCTCAGTCAGTTGGCCAGTCTTGCTCTCAGTTTGTATTTCGTTTTGTCCCTTCTACAAATGGAACATGGCTTGTACATTTCTTTCAAAAGCTGAATTATATGAAATGTAAATTTTCTACCTTATGATACTCATTTTGCAATAAAGTGACTGTTACACAGGATATTCCGAAGTGCCTTTGTGTTGCACCTTATGCCTCAATAGAACATAGCTGGAAAGAAAATTTCAGTAGGAACAATCTTTTCTTGTAGAAGCATCGTTTAGCAAAAAAATACAAAGATCTAGGCAGAGAACATGCTGGTCAGTCTTTAGGATAAATTGCATCTTTTGCAGCAGTAATAGGTAACAAGTTGCTTCCTAACTGTTTTTTCATTTGGTGTTCATGTCAGGGGGACAATCAGTGACAGGAGAGCCCCTCCTTTCTTCTGCTCTGTAGCTGCAAAGCAGAAATATTTCTGATTCCTGAATTCAGTATCTGGGTGATTCGAGACTAGTTAGACTTCTGTCCACACTAGGTCCAAGGCTAAACTGCTGAGGCTGTCTAAAGGGAACCAGCAGGTGAGACACAGAATTACACCATCCTGGCCCGGACATGCCCGGAGCTCACCACAGCTCTCTTATTCCTTGCGTTTAGCATCAGCAAGCACCAGCTTTAGGGAGCATGGTGCTGGTTTTGGGGCAGGAATCCTCCAACTCAGCACTGGTGTGTCTCTGTTGACCACGCCAGCCATTCCCCATCCTCCTGTAGTGCACAGGGGCAAGCGGTGACCAGCAGTAAAATGCAGTGTTATTCACCCAAAACTGGCAGGTCTGGGTTACATGACCGCTTCCTGGAAGCTGAATGCTTTCTCATTTGGTTTCCCACCAATTGTGAAGGCTTGGAAAAGTGAAAGCAGACATTTAAACTTTTTTTTTGTTGTTCTTTTCCTTTTTGTCTCTTTGAAGTATCATTGTCTCAAATATTTCATATAAGGGAATTCAAGCTTAGCAGAGAGCCTGCCAGAGAGCCAGCTAGGGCTTTTTTTAGGTGCTACAATCTCTCAAAATAATGCTTGTTATGAAAATGAAGCACACGATGGAAGTGTTTTACTGGGGTTCACTCCACTACAGTGCTGATGCCTTCTGGTAGAGAGGTACACATACAAAGAGTGTTCATAGGGTATTGCCACTAGGACTGAATTTGGGAGTGGGGCAATTCAGGGAGTAGCTTAGCCTGACTATGTTTTAACTGTCTTTTAAACCAGTTAAACCGAGTGATTATAAAATAATCAAAAGGCCTTGAATAAGTCATCTCAAGTTGGGTAATGCTCTAGTCTAACTGCACTGAAAGGAGAAGTGGAAAAGGTTCTTTTTGATTACATGAATAAAAGCAATTCACTCTCACAGTAGAACCCAGGTGGTATATGGGAAGGTTACAGTAAATTCTGGCATTTACTGAGCACTTGACATAGTGAATAGAATACGTTTCTGTGACTCTTCATGTTTTTAGTGAGGGATTGGTTTAAATGACTCATTTTCATTCAAAACCAGACTATTTTCAAGGTGTTCAAGAATTAAAAAACTAACCTTGAAGAAGTTTTTTGCAAACAAAGTCATCACTCAGTATTGCTCAGTAAAAAATCCTGAAAACATCAAACTAAGTGTTTAGCTGATCAAAACAAGCAAACTAAACCTCTGAAGATACCTGATGGTGATTTTTCTAGGAATAATTTAGAAAGCTTTGAAAGTTTTAACATTTTGTTCTGCTTCTCTGTTCCAAGCAATCTGCTGCTTTGCACCCTTCAAAACAAAATCTTCTATTCGGAAAAAAAGAAGCAGCAAAGTTGAATTCTATTTTTCTTTTTCTTTTAAATTTCCCTTAATGATAGACAAAAGATACTTAAAAGATACCTAATAACTTAAAGATACTTAAAAGCTATCTAAATCATTATACAGTATTTTTTCTCTGCTATGAAATTGATCTAATATTTCTATCTCTGGATCTAATACTTCTTTTAGAACTATGTCTTTTTACAAGAATAAGTTTTTTCTGTATCAGCCTCTATTAATGAAATATTTCTAAACATGCATTGGATGCCTACTACTCAGGAAATCCAAATTACAAAGAAAGTTAGTCAAAGGGACAAGGTGTTTTAGCTGGATGGAAGGAGAACTATGTCTTATGTATTTAACAGACACTTCCAAAACAACTGGAAAGGAAGATTTCCTATTACACATTTCCAGCTTTCCCAAATGTGAACATCTGTGGAAATTTCTGTTCTCCCATGAGAGTTCAGTGGGGGAAAAAAAAAAAAAAAAAAAAGCAAGCTTAGCATTGCTGATACATCTAGAATTTGGAAGTGACATAAAGCTATCTTAAAACCTCAAGCAAACAAGTGTTTCTGGACTTAATGAATAAAGGAAGTACGGCACAAAACCATATCCTTTCCTTTGTCTGCAGCTCAGCTTTTAGAGAGAAGAACCCCTTCTCAGGTATCAGAGTAAGGTTGGAAATGCTCCCAAAGGAGTGTGTTCCTTCTTGAGTTAAGGCATAAAATTCTGAACTTAAACGTAAACCTTTGGGGTGGCATTTTTCTGAGTGGGGGAAGGGGTAAGGAAAGGGAAGAATAGCTTTACAAAATTTAAGTCCATAGTGCTTGCCTCAGAAGCTAGAGATTTCTTGGCAGCTTAGAAGGATGGCATTTTCACTGTACTTCATCCTGCCAGATTTTAACACTGTGAGAATAACATTAAATCAATAGTGTCTAAAAGATTTCAAAGAGGCTGGTTTAGGTAAGAGGCTTCAACAATCGATTAAATTAAGAAGAACAAAACTCTTGTAATCTGTGGCAGGTTAAACACTATTAAAGTCAGTCCTCCATGATTGCACAGAAAGGATTGCTTAGCTTAGGTTGTAGGGAAACCCAGTTGCCCCCAAGGCCTGCTGCAGCCTACGGCAAAGGCTGCAGTGGAGTGAAAGAAATCCATCCATAAAGAAATTAATAATCAATTAGAGAACAAAATATAAAAACCCCAACACACTAATGGGAACAAAAGAAGTAAATGGAACTAAGGGTGGGATAAAGTGCTGAATGCATCTCACTTTCTAGACCACATGGGGCACTCAGCACCAAGCCAAGGACTGTTGTGCTTTAATGGAAGCTGTCAAGCAAAAAGTAACCACAAAAGACCTAAATAAAGAAATAAATAAAATAGAGAAAACTCTATTTTTTTGTAATAAAAATATTTTAAGTTTTTGTGGACTTGGTGGGTTTGGGGGTTTTTTTGGTCCTGTTTTTTTAATGCTGACTGCCTGGATTTTGTGAGTTTCCACCAAGAACTGGGAAACTGCAAAAGCAGCAAACAAAAGGCACACTGTAGTTTTCCACTGCTCCTTTGAAGTAAGCAGACTAAGCATTGGGATTGTTGCTTCCAGTGCAAGATCCAGGCTGTCTAGGAGCAGTGGCACAGCCCTGCATGTCTCCTGCAGTAACAGGTGCCAAGACTGACTACTTGTTCCATGTCCTATGTGCAAAAGGGATGTTGTGGATGGAAATTACAAAGCTTGGAAATACAGACAAGCATAGTTTGAGGAAACGGGGCAAATGCAGCATGTCCTGTTATTCCCACTGGTTCACTGATAATTTAATGTATTACTAATTGGTGGCAGATGCACCCAAATGTAGCCACCAGTGGCTTTGCAGTTACTGGGATCCTGCTCACAAACCAGGTACCATCACTGGGGCACTGGCCCTGCATCACCAGCTGCTGTCCGGTGTTTCACTGATAGAGGAAATCTTCCTAGAAAGGCCATCTGAGCCTTCCTACAATGCTGATCATTCCCACAGCCCAGTAAGGAAAAGCATTTAACATCAGGTACTTGTGGCTGCAAAACTGAAGCTTGTTTAATCCTCTGTTTTACTTCAGCAGTTCACTTTCAAACAGTTTCCATTCCTGCTCTCCATGATGCTGCTGTAACTCACCAACTGCCCAAGATCCTGTAAAGACAGGACTTTTGTGAACCTACACATGGTTTGGGTAGGACAGTCCTGTGTAGGAGGGAGCGTCCTCGGGAACCGTGGTGTGGCTCACAAGTCTCCTGGTTTGGCTGCAGGAGAGCACTGTGGGGACTGCGCAGAAGAGTGGGGACACTCCAGCACGTCACTGAGGAGGCTGCCGCTCCACGTCACTGCTGAAAGGAGGGTGGAAAACTGCCCAAACTCAAAAAATGCTTTGAGAATTAACTCATTCTTTTGAATCCCCATTAGTGCTCTGCATTAGTAAAGTACCAAAGTGCAATCCCTGCATCTAGAGAGGAGAATTGCACATCACTGTGTGAGAAACAGGGGCTTTTCTTGTGTTTCAGGGTGGTTTGAAACAGTGAGGGAATGCCTGAAACAGTGAGAAAACCTGTATCCATACAACTGCCAGGTCCCAGATAAACCATCTGGCTACCAAAAATTAGGTTACGAGCTAGCTTAATGGAGGAATCTGCACGTATTGTCTGTGCCAGGTTGTGTTGTCAGAAGGTACATTTGAAGGCTGAAGGCTTACACAGATAGTCATGAGTTTGCTGAAACACAAATAGTGTTACTAGACCAGGCATGTTGTACCCCTACTGCTGCAGAGCCAGTATTGGATGCTTAAGGATGAAGAATCTCTGTGAGTTATGAAAGAGGATCTAAGCTCACATTCAGTGCTATAAATCACAGATTAATCAGTATGCCAAACATTTTAAGAAATCTAAAGCTGTCACCAGTCTCTGCAAAGCAGCTTCATACTGATGTCTGTGAAACAGGAACAAAGGACATGTTCTCTTCTTCAGCTTGACCTCTAGTCAAGGCAAGACCTTTAGTACTCAGGTTCGTCCCTAAGTGAGCACCAGATGGGCCCTTAGTTGTTAAGTCTGTCAGCAGGTAAGAAAAACAGACGATATCTCCACGTCCCTTCTAAATAAATGCTGAAGTACATCAAGGTTTTTTTCTTGAACGTTTATAGGCCTTTGATATCCCAATCACATTTTTTTAAAACCGATACATGCCTCTAAGTCAAAAATCCTCTTGTGCATTTGGAAGTAGAATGAAGGTTGAGACACCCCATTTGAAGAGCACAATTGGCTAATAAATTTGATGAAATCCAAATACCATCACCGGAATCAAGTCATCATTTGTACAAAGTATATAAATCTGTATGTGCATAAAAGCAGTCCTTGCTCACCCAGTTTTGGCACAGAGCACATTTTAATTTGAGAATTTGCAGTGTATAAAGATTAGAAAACTCCAAATGTCTCATATGTAAAATGCAAGGGTCCTCCAAAATGTCCCTCAGGGCCTCCTTATCTCCTGACATGAAGGCAGTATGACGAAAGAACTCCTCCAATGACCCATGCATCAGGGAAACAAATGCTGGGGTCATTAGTTTCCCAATTCTGCCATTTCTTGGGGTGAACACACACAAATTTATGATCGTGCCAACTGAGTCTAACTTTGGGAGTTGATTTTACAAATTTCTTCCTCCGGCAAGAAATTGCCAAGGCTTTTTCTTTCCTTCTTTATTCCTGTAGTTGTTGCTTTTGCTTTTTACTGTGGGTCTCAAGTTTGCTGTCAGGGTGCTGTGAAATATTTTCTGCCTGCCCTGGCACGTAAGACAGGCGTCCTGTGAACTCAGTCAAGCCAACTCTCCCTCTCATGAGCTGGCATGTGGACCTGCTCAACTCTCCTAGCACAGGCATCCAAATAGACTTTTGATGAGAACTTGAGCATGATTTCCCAATGTACTTCAAGACCCCAGCTGCTGTATGCACATGCCCATTAAGGAAATTATTATGTTAATCTCTCAGACAACTCATGATAGACATTAAGTCCAAGTAAAACTTTTTGCAGAGACTAAGCTTGGTAATACAACTTCATTACAGGTTGATACAACTACATTAAAATGCAGTGGCCTCTTTACCCTGCTCAAAAATAAAGGTCTGGGAGCTCTGGAGAATCAATCATTCTTAAAAATATTTCAGGGATAAGTTTTATCAACTTAGAAAGCAAAGCTGTGGCAACTTTATCTTATTAAAGGTGGTCAAACCTTGGGGAATGTATTTTGACACTACTGCTTTAAAGATAAGGGGAAAGGCAAATGCTACATTTCATCTAGTAAATAATTTCTGGAGTCACATTCTTGTGCATTCATGCACAAATCCAAGAACACTGTTGTGCCTCAAATATCCATAGGCCTAACGGTGAAATCCAAGACAGTGTGTGGCAAACAGCAACACATACCCTCCAGCACCAAAAACTCCAACGATGGAAATTCAGGAGCACTGCTGCATTCTTTCATTTCGCTTTGGACTGTCAGGCAAGCATATGGTACTGTTTTCCTGCTGCCACTGATGTGAGCCCTGAACCAGGGCAGAAGAAACGCCTTGCTTTCTTTTGTGTTTGTGTAACATCCCTCCTTTGCAGATGGGGCTCAGAAACCAGCCATGCAGTGTGAATTGCCACTGGTGTGCTGTGCTAAGACAAGAGAGTCAGAGTGTACACCTACTGAAACTGCTGCATCCCTAAAAGCAAGTCAGAAAAACTGATGCAGAGAGAAAGAAAAAGCTGGGCTTTTACAGACTTGCCAGAGGAGAGGATTACTGTGCTTCTCAGCTGCCATGCCCACTGTGTGGGGTCATTCACACCAGTGCAATGTATACCCCTACTTTTCACTACAGTGTGCAGAATATTCAGGTCCACTACTTTTAAAATTGAGTTTTACTTAATTCCTTAGATTGCTACTTACCTTTGGCATTGGCAGCTGCTTGGCAAAGATCAGCACTTGAAAATGTCCTTCACAGGCCAAGGTGCAAACCAAGCCCTTGGTAGGGAATACTCCCAGCATCACAGCCTTACCCTGCTCAGCCTCTCTCTGTTTGAGACACCACAAAGGCAGGGAGGATTTCTGGTGGCAAGGATGGGGGGTTCACAGGGACTTTTTTAAGGTCCTGTCAGGCTTGGGTAGGTGCTGTGAACACCACTTCCTACATGCCAAATCTTTTTATGTAAAAAACTACTGATTTTTCTCAGGTAAGTGTTTTTTTCTAGAATGGACAAAATAAGGCACAGGAAAGCACTACCATTTCCTATGGAATGAACATTTCAACTTTGGTTTTGCTTGGCAAACCCAGAATTGTTCTTTTTTAAAAATTTTAATAGTATTGATTTGGTTACAGGGCAGGGCTGTTTCCACTACGCCAGCAAATCAAGTGAAATTTGCTATGGCTTCAAGGGCTTCCCTGGAACTGTGGGCCTTGGAGGACTGAAGCATCTCAGATTTTGTGAGGGCTCAGGAAAGGTAGGAGAAGGGAACATTATACAACATGTGAGTTAGATTTAAGGCAACTCATCTAAGATAACTGTGGCTGCTCATGCTCCTGTACAGTGGCAGCAAAGCAAAAAATTGCTGTCAAATACAGCAGCAGAGGGAATATCTAATCCCTCTCCTCCCCATTCTTCCAAAAAGGCCATGGGCCACAGCTGGGAGCAGGGTTGGTACAACCTGCCTCTAAATTTATTCCCCGGATCACATGCACTCAGGTGCACTTCCAGCCACCCAGAATGCTGATGTGATCGACCTTCATGTTCTAGCAGCCCAGTGGCTCCTGAGTAAGCTGTGTGGGATGTTCAACACAAAACAGGTTTCAAGCATGGTAAGTGTTAAAATCCAGAGGGCCTGAGAGTCAGTGGGAACTCTGTTCTGCTTAAGCCTCTGCGCAATGCACAGCAGAAGGGTGGGATGATTCCTCTTAAGTCTTGCTTTTAAGATGTGCTATGTGTGCAGAGAATTTATCTGTATTGTGCGCAACCTGAAATCTCACTGAAAACTCTGTGAAAACATACACAATATTTATTAGGACCAGATCACAGAAAAATGCAATGTGTTCTCTCTCTTCAAAATATTACCTTTACTTACTTTTGGATGTGCCACCTATGATTTTGTACTCACAGAGATAGGGGATCTGGCTTTTTGAAGGAAATAGGTGGGTTTGGGTTTTTTGGGGGTGGTAAGAGCTGTTTTTTCTAAATGTTTAATAGTTCAGACTTCCTACTTGCCAGATAAGGTCCCAAATAAAAAACACTCCACAGAGCTAGAAAAACCCTGCAAAAGCACCTATTCCTGCTCAGTGTCTCTTGCTGGTGCCTAGGTTGAGCAAGGCAAACTCACTCACTCCCACAGCCCCAGGCAGATGGTGGGGGCATCTCTGAGGGTGACAAGGACAGTGCCAGTGCCCCAGGCAGGGCAAGCCCAGCTGGGGAGGAGCATCCTGATCCTCATGGCTCACACCTGTGAAAGGATGTCAGCAACATACTGACATCCTCATCCTCCACTCCTCTTGAGGCTTTGCCTGGGTTAATTCAGACTGAGGCCAGTTTCTCTTTTGGTGCTCTACAGGGTGGGGTCTGTGTCTCCCAACTTTCCCTATGGGCACATGCTTGGGAGACCAGGGCAGATGGAGCACATTGGCAGGTGCTTGCAGGCCCTCCCCACTTTGTGCTCTCTTATATGCCACTCTGCCCCACGTGGTAGATGCCCGGGCTCCCCATTCTGCACTCTTCGAGAGATCTCTGCAAAGCCAGACAAGCCCCAGGTGGCTGAAGGGTGAACAAAGACCTGCTGGTTTTAATTGCACAATCAAAGGAAAAAGTCCCATCCACTGCGTGACCACACTGAAAGTCTTTCCCTGTCACTGTTACATAGGTAATGCAACAACTGGCTTCTTTATTTAATTTCACTTGTTTTAACTGTCAAGAGCTGGCAGCTCCTGAAAGAAAGGATTAGGTGGGAGAAGTGGAAAGAGTCCTATCTGCTTGCTCTGGTCATTGCCATAGTTTGGAGTGCTTTCATTCTGTGTTTGTACAGTTTCTGGTATGACATGGTCCTGACCCAACTATTAGGATGAATAAGCTGATGGTAAGGAGTTGTTTGCTAGCCTGAGTATACTTTCTTGTTGGTTGTTAATATAAATAATGGTAAGTGGTGCTCACTGTTGTTTCAACTACTTTCATCAGTACCACATTTTTTCTAGAGCTGGTAACTCAGCCATAAAAAATAGCCTCTGGATGGAAAGTTAGCAGTCAGGATTAATAATTATTAGCATCTTAAGGAGCTGCAGGGTAGGGTCTGTTTGCAGATTTGGACTGCAAATATTTCTAAAAATATGTGGGTTTGAATTAAAATGTATACTAGCTTATTTTTTTAAATAAAAGCTCATTTTTTAATAAAAGCTCATCTCTCAGATTTGAGATATGGCTTATATCAATGTCACAGGAGCTTTACTTACAAAAATACTTGATGTGATTTAATCTCTAAAATGTTCTAATGGATTCAGAGATTTCAGAAGAAATACTGGAAAGTAGTTAGATGGAAATGTCAGTGAGCCTGTTAGCTTTTCATAGAACAAGAAAACCCTAGCCCATGTTGCTTACCATTACTCAAATGTGGTCCACTGGGAAAAACAGAAAGGTTTTCAAATTTCCTTAATATACTCCTTGCTCTATTCTGGAATCAATATTCTTTAAGAGAAACTTTGCTGGTCTCCATTCATGAGCTTCAGGGATCACATCTGAAAAAAAAAAAAAATCTGGAAACATGCATAGCTTCTGGAAAATTAACCAGGGAAAGGAAGAAGAAAAGCAGAGGAATGACAGAAAGAAGGAAATGAGAAGGGAGGATCAGGAGGTGCCAGCATTTAACAGTACACTACAGGAAAACCAGAAAAAGCAAGGAGAGATACAGCTAAGTCCTTTTGCACTGCAAAATAACAATAATCACATTGCAGTGTCTCATATCCAGAGCTGGAAAAGAAGACCAGGTGTTGTCATGCTCCTGACTTTGATGAGTCTCCTGCATCCTGCTTACTCCTAACCTGTGAGTTATGAGTATTCACTTTCTTACCTGTGTTTGGTACAGACTGTCCTACTCTGTGCTATGAAACCCTTCCTGGCATCACCACAAAGCTTCTGAATCATTTGCTCCTGGAGACCTTGGAGCCCTGGAGCAATGAGGATAGCACCTGAGATAAGAGAGGGATGAGTGAAACAAACCACACATCAATACATTCTGAATATTCAAGCCCTTAGGCGAAAAAATTCAAGGCACACAAACCTAGGGACTTCTATCATTTCACAGCCAAAAAGCCTTTAGAGATAGCCTCTTCTGGCCAGTAAAGATCAAGGTAAAAGTTTAAAAACTTGGCTTGTAAGCTGAGGTTCACAAAGCAGTGTGGAGGGAGCTGATGGTAAGTGGTGCTCTTCTTTGAAAGCCTTGGCTGAAGACCCTGCCCAGCCCTGCACAGAATAGCTGGCACCCGGGGGGCACATTCTGCCGAGGATCTGACACTGAAAAAAGCACTTCACATGACAGCCTTCACTGGGGAATCCCAGTCCCTTGGCACTGGGCCACACCAGCCTTGACCAGGTAATGGATTCGACACCAATCCTCCTAAGGCCAACTCTGCTTTCATGGGCCTCGAACGGCTCCCTCCAACAGTGCATACTTCAGCTGGGTTAGCTCCAGGCAGGTTTTCCCAAGGATGCTGCGTTTCCAGACGCAGCTCCGACGGCAATCCCGCTCTCCCCGGCATCCCGACGAGCCGCTGGCCCAGGCTCTCAGACGGGAGGCAAGAAGACTCCTCTCTGACGCCACCGGCGGCCCCCGCACTCCACCACATCTCCGAGGCTTCAGGGGGGTACGCGCCGCGGCCACCTACGCCGTGCCGTGCGCCCCCCAAACCTATCCAAAACTCTCCCTGCACTCTCGGCGGAGCAGAAGGGTTGGATCGGGGGATAAACGGAAGCGCGGAGAGACCGCACTATCCGGGCACTGGGGGTTGCACTGCGAGGGTGTGGGAGGGTTTGCGCGGCCGGGGGGTGGCCGCGGGCGGACACACGTCCCCGCCGGGGCGGGCGGGTCGCGGGTGCCTGGAGGCGCCGTGTTGATTTTGGGCAGCGCGCAGTCGCAGTGCAGCTGCCGGCGGGTACAAAGCGACGGCCGGAGGAGTTTGCGGAGTCCCAGCGGTGTGGGCTGGCGAGAGGTTGGGGCTGAAGTTTTGCGGAGGTCCTGAGCGTCCCCACCACTACCATCCCACCACCACCTCCTCGCCAGGGTGACGAGCCCGGAGGTGAGCGGCGGGCGGGGGATGGGGTGGGGGGGGTGGGGGGGGGGCAGCGGTAAGGGCGCTGCTGCTGCCCCTCTCGTCGGACGGAGCAGCATCGTCGCGGGGAGCGGACGGGCTGCCGCGGCGCTGCCCCGCTGCCAGGATGGCGGCGCTCCCTGCGGACCGGTATGTGAGCGTGTCGTGGAGAATTGTTAATATCACTCCCTGTGTTGAGTAAAACCGCTTGATTTTGCCGAGCGGGGCACGGCCGCGTGTGTTCGGTGCATCGCTGCATCCCGGCGGCGCTCGGAGCAGCGGAGGCGCGTCCCAGCCCCACGCGGCCTCCCCGGCCCCCAGCGCTGCCTGCCCTTGGAAGTGCTGCCATGGAAGCACCTGGGTGAGAGAGAGGAGACAGAGCGGGTACCGCGATGGGG
>NW_020955201.1:4787219-4793487 GCF_003031625.1 Empidonax traillii
TTTTTTTTTTTTTTTTTTTTTTTTTTTTTTTTTTTTTTTTTTTTTTTTTTTTTTTTTTTTTTTTTTTTTTTTTTTTTTTTTTTTTTTTAGGCTTTCGTGCTCAGCCTTAACTTTGGCTTCTTTTCACAGAGCTCAAAAAAACCCACTAGCTCTTACAGACATCCTGAAGTGTTTGAAAACTGTTTTATTCTTTCCAAAACAGCATTATGAGACCCTATAGCTTGATACACACTTATGTATAAAATCTAATTCAGGCAGTTACATGTTTCAGTAATGACAGTGACTTTTTTGTGAGTGCTTTGTCCCTGAGTTACACATAAGACCAATTTTTCTTGTACTGCTGTTAAGGTCAGGTGTAGTGTGCTTTTTGTTAAATCAAAGCTCTCAAATATTTAAATAACAGCAGAGTCCATCTGGCAGTTCTGTAGCATAATTGACAACATGGCATCTTGGCAAGCCATGAAAGGTGCCATGACAAGTTGCTGATTAAAAATATCGAGTGTATCTTACCCTTATATTTCACCCTTTCTGGCAAGATGACTGGGTCTGATTAAAGATTATGCAGGTGTGGGCTGTGAAGAAAGGAGAATATGAGAAAAATGAGAGGAGGCTGATTGGGTTAATGTGAGTTTTAGAAAGGTCAAACTAATTTAATAAGTGCTCAAGGTGTGCAGTGAAGGCTGTGACATTTTTGTTCAGGTGGGGTTTCAAGCCTTTAGAAATGCTGCCTGGGTCTTCAGGTCTGGAGTTAGTTTTCCAAAGGGAGTGGGTGCCAGCAGGGCACAGTGGGCTGTTTGGTTGGAGTCAGGCTGCACCCAATCCATGCTGCAAGCGGCATCTTTGAAGTCTTGTCTCTCTTCCGGCTGGGAACATCTACTAGATATTAGTGATTAAGTGAAATGGGATCCTACCCAAAAACTGCCTCCTCAGCAGGAGATGGGGTGGTGTCGTATGGCAGGGAAGGTTGGGTCCTCCCTTCGTTGGTTTTGAGTGAGAGAGGTTGCAGTTCTGGTGCACGAAGGTGTGGGGAAGATTGGGCGTGGAAAGTTGTTGTGTGAGCATTCCACACAGTGCTGGGTGTGGGTCATACCAGCGCTGGGGGCAGCAGCCCTGAGCAGCAGCACAACCCCAGCTGCCAGAGTGCAGCTTGGGCTGAAGTGCGGGTGGATACAGGCCTCAAAATCTGTGACTTTGCTGACGGTTTGCTTGGTGGGATTTGATACCGTGTTGAACTCTGTTTCATTTGTCTGACATCACAGTGCAATTTATCCTCTCTTTATTGCTAGAGATCTAAATAGATGGTAATTCATACTAAGGTGGATGTTCCTCTAATGTCAAAGAGGATACTGCCATTAAATAGATTATTGGTGACCACTCTGTGTAATTTAGTGACAACTTCTGTAGCGCTCCAGCCTATATGGAAGTCCCTAGTGTCTTAGGTTTTAAATTTGTATGCACCTGCTTTCATTTAAGATTAGGCTGAATGTGGACTGGTTTTATGTGTCTCTAAAAATCCCACCTCCTTCGGAAAAGCAGCAGTTTCTCACACAACAATGACTTCTGTGTGAGATGAGTTGGTCCATTTGCTCCCTCTCAGTATCTGCCTCTTTTCCACACTGGCGGTTTTCTCCAGTTTGTAAGCCTCCGGTACAGCTTGTGGTCTCAATTTCTGCAGTGTCTAAATAATAGATGCTGAAAGTGAAATGAAAACGTCTAAATAAAGAGTCTATTTTGCAAATTATGCAGAGCCACTGTGAAGAGCTGTCAGGATTGGGCATCTGATCATGCTTTTACTTGCTAAAACATTAGTTGTTAATTGAGGACAGTTGCAGATTTTCTTGTGGTGTCAGCACCTGTTGTAGCAGTAGGTCACAGAAAAAGAGGGCTTTTTTTCCTAGTCATTTAGCTAATGGAATTGACTAATGGGCCAGAGGAGGTGTTTCAGGCATCACTGCTTTGCTGTCCAATCCATCCAAATTCATCTGTATGCTTTAGAAAAGGAAGTGGCTTGAAAGCCTGTGTGACTGTATGTGCATGGGTATGAATTTTATCTAAAATTTCTGTGAGTTGTGGCAAGATGATGAGTACTAAGCTGATAACTAGATTTTCATGTCATAACGATGTGGAGAAGTTCAGGTGGAATTGGAACACGAAATAGCAGTGAACAACTTGTGAAGTTTTTATTCCACCTAACTTCCTAAAGTTGCAATATGTGTAGTTTACCAATGATTTGAAATGCCAGCTGTAATTTTTTTACAGGATTTACTTGAAAAACTTTTTTTTTGAGCTATATAAAAATGTATCTAAAAATCACAGTATCTTTTTATAAATTGTATGCATATGGTCATATTTCATAAGCCTTTAAGAAATAAAAAAAAGTTTATGATGAGATTTATAGTATGCTTCATTTTAGTGGAAAATGATTGATTTTAAGTATCTTAATAGTATCTGCCTTGCATGACACTGTTGAAAATTGGCGGTGCCATAAAAGGCATTTAGAAATCTCATGGAGAAATAGGGGGAACAACTTAGGCTTGACAACTCTGATACATCACAGTTGTGTCTTGCTCCCATTATGGAAGTCACATATCGAGGGGAAATACCATGCAAATTATGTGACTGTTCCCAGCTGTCAAAAGATGCTAGTACCTGAAGAGAAATAAATATATGTCAGGAACGAACAGTCAGCTAATTGATTTTTTTCCCCCTAGCTTATATATTTTATGCAAACTACTTACATATACAGCAGTATTGTATTATGAATTATACTCCAATGTCTGTCTAACTGTGAATGCTGCCCTTGTATTTTACCTTGGGAAACTGTGTCTGTAATCATAACAGTAGTGTGGAGACTTGTGGTCAAATGTGAGTACTGGTTTAGGTAATTTTTACTTTTTTACTTTGCCAAAGGTTCCCTGTCAAATCCCATATAGCAGAAAGATGTATGTGGTGATAGTCACTTTTTCACCATAAAGATGTACTTGTCTATGAAAAGAAAAAAGGCAAATTACTTAAAAGGGGTTGCAGGGAGTACTGGAAATGCTTTCTGAACTTCATGAGTAGTGAAATAATTTTGTCATTTCAGAAGGGATGGCAAGGGAGTCTGATCTCTCTTCCAGGCTGCCACAGGCTCTGGGCTCTTAACCTTGTATTAAGCCAATAACTAGTTTGGCTAAAGCACAACTTAGAAGGCAGCATCCTGTTAGACTTCAAACGCACCCACAGGCTTCCCTTGTCAGTAATGCTATTTTTTTTGGTGTCTTTCTGAGCTTAAAAAATTTGTTTCTGATTTCTAATTAGAGCTGTACTGAGGAAGGATAGCTGATAATTAAACATGAGTCATGAAAGCATGCTTTCAATGTTTCTTTAATTCTTCTATTTAGAAGACAAACTGCTTTCACATTCTTTTCTGGTGTATGGCTTCCTATTGCATCCAGAAGCCAAAACTAGACCTGAATATCTGCCCTGATGGGTTTGGTTGGCCTTTCCCTGAAAAAGGCATCTCCACAAAATGTTCTGGTGAAGGTGATGGTAGGAGGGAGGATATTGGCCAGTGGGAGTGTCCCAGCCTGTATTTTGGGGTGCAGGAATGGTGCCTCTGTCCCATTCCACACGCATATGGAGATGTCTGTGCTGTCCTGGAGCACTGGGGTGTTGCTGCATAACACAGAACTCAGGAAGAAGAAATGTCAGTGAGAGAAGTCTCCTACGTGCAAATCATGGACTGTTTCTCCATGTCCTTTACAGCTGTGCATGCCATGAGCTTCAGGCATCTTTGGTGGTGTTTTGAGATGGTTTGTACCCAGGCTGGCAGTGGGGACACCTTGTTGGGTTTCTTGGGCAAACTTTCTGGGATGGATCACTGGTCTGCTCTGGGTTGGTCATATCTTAAACCTGCTTTATTGTGTGCTTGTGCTCTGAAGTAGAGGATGTCCTTCCTGGCTGTAGGTGCCCTGAGCTGTTGGTCGTGGAAATCCAAAAGAATTTACTGTTGAGTTTTTGCTGCACAAATGTAGCCATTCCTTATCCCAGAGACCTGAGATTTTCTTACTGGTCTGCCATATTCTGTGCCCAAAGGGTCTGATATATTTAAATGAAGCAGTATTGCCCTGGCAGAAGCGGACTGTGCTGCTGCTGAGTTTTCCAGGGAGATGCAAACAGTCAAAATGTTAGTTATTGGACAAGGTGCTAGCTCTACTCAAGTTGCTTTGTGTTGAGAGGATTTTTACCAGAGGCCTTTAACAAATTTGAGGTAGTCATACGTGTAAGACTGGTAAGGTATAATCTATTCCTTATGTCTTGTATGTGTTTGTAATTAGTAAACATTGACTTTTAAACCTTAAGTCCCTAGACTTTTCTTTTTTCTTCCCCCTTGCCCTGCCCCCCCCCTCCCCCCCCCCCCCCCCCCCCCCCCCCCCCCCAGCCCCAAACACTTCAGGTAGTATTCCTAAGTCTAGCTCCAGGCAGGGTTGTTACCCACACAAGTGACCAATCCTTCTCATGATATCACTGAGCTGGTAGCTTTCATGGCTGCTATGCGTTGATAGTGACTTCTGTACTGTGTGAGTGCACACATTTCAACCTCCTAATTGCATAGCTTGATCTTCTTGACATACAAAACACTGATTTAGCTCTTACGCACCGTTCATTATTTTGTGTAATCCACCACCCCCTTCCAAGTAATGTCTGTTTGTTCTGTGAAAAATTTTTTTGAAGCCTCCTTCATGATTTATACATATTTCTGATCCCTTTCCAATTCTGCAGTGTCATTCAGGGGGAGGTTGCTGCCCAGATTGACTCCGATCATTTTGCACCACGAATTCCTAGGCAGAACTGTTTCTGTTTTATTCAGTATCCATATGGATCTCTGCGTCTCCTGGCTCTTTCCTTTTGACTGCAGCTGCCTGTGCCATTGGGGCCATACAGGGACTACAGGTAGGCAGCAAACCTGTGCCTGGCTGAAAGTGGTGAGCTCTCCTCTTGCACTTCTGCTGCCAGCTTCTTTGTGTTGCTGCTAATATTTATGTGGCTCTGTGACAAAACAGATTGGAACACTGATCTGGCTGGAAACAAACGTGCTAAAATATGCACACATACACCCCCCGGCCTCAGCTCTTTGCTGTCCCAAATGCTGTGCCAGCATAGCAAGAGAGGGTGGGAAGCCTCAGCAGTAGTACAGGGTTGTGTCAGAAATTAATAGGCATGAAATCATGGTGCTATGATTGCCTCCCAAGCCTGCAAGCTGCTTGGTAACTCATGTAATGTGTTCTAAACTTTGGTCCATTGGAACCTTCTTGACAGATGCTGATCAGAAGCACCCTGCTCTGTGAGTGGGACTAGGAAAGCTCCCTGCCTTGCATTTCCTACTCAGCTTGCTGCCAGTCTGCAACCTGGTTCTCTCAAAGGTGGAAGAGTTTAGTGTTGAACAATTATTTCCCCTGAGTTATTCTGATTTTTTTTTTTTAAACTGCTGTTGTTTTCCCAGTTAACAGCTGGAAGTCTTCCCTGACCCGAGAATGTCAGAGGTTGAATGTGTTTGTTTAGGTGCATAAATATGGATGTGCCTGGTGGGGCTTCCATCAGTGTTTTCATTCACTTCATGAGCTGTTAAATGAGAAAAGGATGGTGCTCATTCCTGAGCTGCTTTGGAACAGCTGAGTCAAAAAGCCCCAAGGACCTCAGACAATAGGGAACTCTCTGCAAATGATGGTCTTTTCACCCCTGTCTCAGCATATGGTGATGCAGAGGACCTCTAAGAGTTATGCCAAACAAATATGGTTTGGACAGTGAAAGAAAGATACGACTGTTTTATGTGGCTCTTCTTCTCCAGAGAGAATTTGCCAAGTAGTGCACTGATTGAGGAAGAAAATATTTGGATCAGACTAGAGAGCCTTTCTATTTATGGCTTTGAGTGTTTTAAAATTAGAATATAAAAAGTAGCAAAGGACAGTTAAAATGTTGATTGTGAGATAAAAGTATGGGCTCTTGATCCATGCATAGTTATTAAATGAAACAATATTGCAGAATTTTTCTCCCAATTTCCTGACTTCCAACAGAAGAGAAATTGGAAATAAAGAGTTGATAGGTCTTCTCTGTTTTGCAGCTTGGCAAATGAAATTTAAGCCTTTGGGTGTTTTCTTACCAGTGCTTTGTTATTAACCCTACTGCTAGTAGACAGATATTGTTTAAACTCCTCCTCTTCAGTATCCTTGCAATGTTAATAGATTGATATATTAAGACATAATCTACCCCACTTCAGTCCAGCTTT
>NW_020955201.1:4793607-4819916 GCF_003031625.1 Empidonax traillii
TTTTTTTTTTGGTTTGTTTTTGTTTTGTTTTGTTTTGTTTTGGTGTTTTTTGTTGTTTGTTTTGTGTTTTGTTTTTTGTTTTTCCTTCGGAGTGTATTTACCTCAATAGACGCAACAGAATACCTGCTGAGCAAAGGTGCTTAGTTTAGCTGAATCTTTCTTCAGAGTAAAAACTGATCCTGGGGTCAACCCTACTGTGGTGGGTTTTTTTGCTTGGTTGGTTTGTTTATTTGTTTTAGCAGAATGCTTCAATGGATGATGACTCATATATTGGAATCTGACTTTTCACTCCAATTAGCCACAGATATACCAAGATGTATCTGCCATTCTACAGTAGATAACTTCAGTGTGCATTGTTTACATTTCAGATACCAAACCAGGGTGAAAATCAGGCCGTTCATTCATAGCAACATGTCATGTAGCTAGGTGTAAGTGCACATCCCTTCAGGCTCCATTAGCATGAGTTAACTTTGTAATTGGGTTTCTGGGGCAAACAGGGACAGAAGTAATTGGACAGGCGAAGCTTAGCTTTTTTTTTCTTCGTGGTGTAGGTGCACAAGAGAGCAGAAGTAAAAGATGGGTGCAGAATGGATGGAGAAATCCTAAAAAAGTGGAGGACAGTTGTCAAAACTTCAAGTGGATATTATGGAATATCATGCAGTTATACCAAGGTGGGATTTTACAGCTGTATTAAAGAAGGATTTCTATGGCTCCCATGCTTCTCTTGCTGCTCTGTTTTCCAGATTGCTATCTGCCTGGCAGTAGCACCTTGTCTTGTAGAGTCTAGCAACCAAAAATGAGTTTGCTGAATGAAAAGCAGTTGTCACTGAAACTGCTCAACTGTGGAAGTTAAAGAACTATGTTTTGAAGTTACTCTTAAACTCTGTTCATTATCTCTAGTTTTCATAACCGCTGGTTTTCCACGACCAAACCAAAAAACAGAAAGGGGGAAAAAAATCCAGCCCAAACTGTAAGTTGTCAGAGTCTTGGGCAAGGGTGTAAGGTTTTTTGTTGTGGTGGGTTTTTTTTATTTGTTTGTTTGGTTGGTTTTATGTGTGTGTGTTGTGGGGTTTTTTGGTTTGGTTTTTTTTAAGGCATTGATAGTCATCTGGCTCTTTTCAGGTGTTCAGTCTGGATTTACATGAGTGTGATTAGAATTAAGCTGCTTTACGGTATTTTTTTAAAAACCACACTTAACATTTTTCAATAAATAGCTTCACTTTTAAAACAATAGCCTTTATCCCAGACTAATCATAAGACTTAAGCTAAAAATCTCTTCTTGTATTGCTTTTTTTTCAAGTCTTAAGATTCCATTAAGTCCATTCCTTCCTGACATGTGGGGCTGAACTTGTTCTTAAACTTTGAACTTGCTGGTGGGTTTGGGTTTTTTGCCCTGATAAGCTCTTGAAGGGTTTTCTTTCCTCAGATGAATGTCAGTCTTACTCTGGCATCACTGACCATGTTCTTAATGTATATTCTACCAGCAGTCTGCTCAAATTGCTTTCTGTGCATGGCAAGTCCGTAACATTCACAGATGATACAAAATCACCTTCAGGATTTTAGAAGATGGAATCTCTCTGAAACCAGGAGGTGCTGGAAACAATGTACGTGTGATTAGCTGCAGGTTATGTATCTCGTCATCGTTTAACCGGGCTCACATACTCGATGCATATTTAATACTTTGTTCTTGTGGTGCTGTTTTACTCATTATTTTTTTCACCAGTAGACAAGGGCTCTGGTGTGTACCCGTGAGTGGAGTGACAGTTGCCTTAGTCTTGGTCCTGATCCTATCCTTGATTTGTCACTGGTTTTGTCTCATTTGTCTTTTTCTTGCAGTTTCTCACCCCATCGCTGTTGCTGCTTGTGCCGGCTGTCATGTTTTTAGGAAATGTTGCAAGATCCCATCAACGAAAGTACTAGTGGCTGCCGGGAGCCTTCTCAGTGGGGAAATTTAAGGAAAACAAACCCTTCTTTGTGTCGGTGCACACATCATGACTGTCACGAGTTATGCGGTAGGCGTGCTAAGGAGATGCAGTCGGTGCTCACTCCGGCAAAACCCGACGATGGGAGGTGCCCACCAGCTGCTAGCTTGAGTCCCTCCTGGGTAGCTGCTTCTCCAACCAGATAGGCAGTGCTCAGTAGTTGGACGAGGACCCGGGGATCAAGAAAATGTGATAGAAATAAAATGGAGTTCTTTAAGAACATTAAAAATAAGCAGATGACTGAAAGTTTTTCACGTTGTAAGGAATTGTTGGTTTTGGCTGAAGCAGAGTCGAGAGGGTTTCAGGTCTGTTATCTGTAGCAACTCCATCTTCTGTTAGCCTGAGGGAGAGAAGGTTTGTTCTTATACAGCTGAATATTAAATCTCTGGCTCAGGGAGTGTTAAGTGCATGTGTTTATTACTCTTAATGCTGGTATGTTTTTCATGTCAGCAACTAGCCAAAAACTGGGGAGATTTATACAGTTTTTTTCAGCTGGTAGAAGTTAATGACACACAGATTTATTGCAAAACTACATGTGAAATTTTGTTTCCGCAAGCATAGGGTGAGTGAGACAAAAAGGGACCTTTGCTGGTTTGCAGCCTGTATGTAGTTCAGCCTTGTGACCCCTCCACAGGGAGCCCTACAACTCTGCAGGAACCCCAGCTGCCTCTTGGTCTTTTTGTGTTGTTTCCCTAGTACCCACTCCCATCCCTGTCTCCTGGGCAGCAAAGCCCCCTGGCCCCCAGTCCACATTGTTCACATTCCCGAGCTCTGTGTGCACATCCATGGGGCAGCTAAGCTGGTCCTCTGCTCTGGCTAGGAAATGGCTGTTGTGAAGCAGCCTGCCTGCTCCTGTCCTCCCTTCATATCCATCAGAACCCCCCCTGCCCACATACCTCACATTCCTGAGCCGCATTTTATTTAGGGTGGCGATTTACTTTGGCGGCTGTTACTGCTTGGTAAAGAAGTTTCCTTGTAGCTACATCATCGTGGAAGGGCAGTGATTTATGTCCCCCATATATTCACACATTTGGTGCCTGTTCTGGGTGGTTCAAGGTCTCTTCGGTGACTGCAGGTGAGTGAGGTGGCAGATGCATGCAGCAGTGAGGAGAATATGTGGTCGAGGGCCAGAAGTTTGGCTGTGCACAGACTGAAGGAAAACTGGAGTCCTGGAGGAGGTTCCATAGGAACTGGTGTCTGTGACTATTGTGTAGGGAGGAAGTTTCATTGTAATTTCGGTTAAAAGACTCTTCCCCCCTTCACCTCTTCCTCCAAACAACTTGCTAATTTGCATCACAAAAGTGAGCCGGGGTCATCTCCTGACTGTGTAGCAGAAAATAACATCTCTTCAGCTCTTTGAGTGAAAATGAGGCAATTTATGGATTGCCATATGCATACTGCTGCATTTAAGTGCAACTGTCAATATTGTTTTACCATAATGTCCAGTTATGACCATTCTTGCATCAGTGCTGAGAGAGTCTCATTGCGAGGAGGAGACCTGGCTGGCCTGTGATACTGTAGTTGCTTGCCCTGTAGGAGAACTAGCTGGGTGTGAAAGGCACATCCAGTCTTTAGAAACAGTAGGCTGATACTCCCCATTTCTTAGTAATGCTCTGCCAGAGATTCTTTGAACAAATGAAAAATAGCAATAATGTATTCATACACAGCTAGGAGTACAGTATTGCTGCTACTAACAATTTTCTGTCTTCCAACAGCCATTTGGTATTTATATTAAAGCTTAGTCAAATTGACTTTGGTGGAGCTGGAGCATCTCATCATTTTGATTTCAGTGCAGAAGTTGTCAAGCCACAAAGCTGTTCTGATATTCCTGCCTGGAGCTTCTGTAAATAGGTGTGTGACCAGTGTATATACACTATAGGTCAGAGGTGGTAGTTACTCTGTTATGTGCCTTTTCTCTCTTCTTTGTATAAATCTCTGGACCTTTATGTAAACCCCAGAATAGTACAGAGACTACAGGAGGGGCCAGACCTAAGTTTGTGTTCTGCATTGCCTCAAGATTTATGTTTCTGTGCTGTGTAGCAAAACTGTCATGTTTAATGCTCTTGCTCTGAATGGAAACTCTCTTGTGGCTGGCTAAACTTTGGAAAAGCAGTAGGTTCAAGGAGGAATACTTTACTTCCTTCTTTCCTTCCTCAAGTAAAATCTTCCCTTGTATTGATGCTTGAATGCTTAGGTTAGGCTGTCTTTCCCTGTCAAAATCCAACTGTTTTTCTTTGCCAAAACTGAGGTAATCTCCAGATAAAACTTCACATGATGAGTTATCTAATTCCTTTAAGAACTGTGTTCTCTCTCAATGAATTACTCACATAAAAGCACTTGCTAAACCATGTCTAGACTCTGAAGACCTGGATTTGACTGAATCTAGTTAAAGCAACGGTGGCATTGAGGTGTGGATTTAACTGCAGTATGTTATCCTGGCTTTTGCTAGAAAGAGATTGACCTTAGCTGAGGTGGGTTTGACTTGCATGCAGAGGTAAATTGAAGTCACGTACCTGAAATGGTACTTCTTCCCCCCTGCTTAGCCTGCCACATGTAGAGCATCATCTGCCCACAGAAGGATGGCTGAGCAGCTCATGGAGATGTGTTAGTATAGTCTGAGAAAAATTGAAATCAACTTCCTGCTGGTTTTGGAGAATGAGGAGAATAATTCTGAGAGTTACCAGGAAGTTTCTTACTGCATTGGAGAGATATGAGGAGGCTTAAAATATCCCTGCTAGAAAGACTGGTTTTGATACTGGAGGTTAAACATGCTCATTGCACACAGCTCTAACTCATCAATGCTGGCCAGCCACCCTCATGACTAGGCTTATGCGTTCATTGTTCCATCTGTGCCCGTCGCCTCATCTTGACCACTTAAGCCAGGGTGATGACCAGCTGCCTATTGATTAAGAGGGATTAGAGGAGGCCTGGATGTCTAACACAGCTGGTTTCTCCATCCCTGAATAAGCTACTGGAGTGGAAGTTGCAGGGTTGTCCGTGCGTCCCTCCCAGGAGATGTTCAGGGTAGATTTTACTGCAGTATGAAGAAGCACAGCGTAACTCCAGGCTTCTGGTAGTTTTACCTCATGGCTTGAATGTTTGCCCAGACATGTCTGTTATAAGTTAATATAAGAATTTAGACAACTCAATTCCAATTAACCATTGATAAATTTATTAAGCAAGCGATAATAAAGCAAACAGCGCTGGGTGGCCTGGGGGGCAATTGCCCCGCCTGAGACACACACTGAAAATGTAGTAAATGTTCCTTTTTATACATTTCCAAGTCCCGAGTTTTGAATGCGGCTGCGTTGAGGCTTGAGTTCATGGTTCATTGCTAAGTGGTCATCTGGGATTTGTCAAAGATGAAAGCTGCAGTTCTTATCAGCTGAAAATTTTACCAATACTGATACTTCTTTGTTTAGCAAGATGTCTGCAATTATTTTTACTGACACTTGCTTAATTAACAGGATGTCCATGAAACTTATCTTGTTGATTTATAACAAAAGTTCCTTATTCCCTCATACACATAAGATTTTATGAACAAAGTTAACAATCTGTTACAATGTCTGTGAAGCATCTTGGCTGTTCTCATGCTTTTGCTATTCCTCTGTCTCAGCTCTCTGGACTCCTTTTATTTCCTATAACTTTTCTATCTATCACACTTTGTTCACTGTCCATCAAGTTGTGCCTGTTCTTCTTCTTTCACCCTGCCCCTGAATGCTTGCTCTGTTTATTCAAAGTCTCTTAAGACAATACAGAAAAGGGGGGGCAACAAGAAGAAAATGGAAGAAATAAAAGAGAGAAGTGAAAGAGCTGTCTCTGACAGAATTCAGGCTCCTCTGTCTAATCTGACAAGTAAATTTTTTTCTTGAGAAACTCCTTTGCTTCACAGTTTCAGCCTGTCATCAAATTTCTGCTAGTTTCAAACTTTGTCTCATGGGGCTATTGCAGGAGCAAAGGTAATGAGCCAGTAGTGCAGTTCTTTTTCTCCTCATTGCAAGTGTGTGTGGAGAATACACAGCTGCCTCTTACTGTAACAGCTGTAGTGGGTGACTACCCTGACTTCTCAGGCTGCTGCAGTCTTACAAGATGTTCTAGCTTGAAAATGGAAAAAGAATACATACTGGACTATTCTTGCTACAGAGTTCAAGGCTCAGCATTGCAAAGAAAATTTGTGTGGCTAATAAAAGATACACATACTACTTCATGGCAGTGCGTGGAGAGGAAACTTTTCCTGGCTAATAATGTTGGCCTGACCTTGTCTTGTCCGTGGGTGTCTTGAGAACTTGTGTTTTTGTCATCTTCTCAGCAAGATAACAGAATCCAACATAGGATGAACACAGTGGCCAGGGGTCACAACAGAAATACTTAGAGGTGCCACAGTTGCTTTAGTGAGTGCTCCCTAACCTCAGTTGTTTGCAGCTGAGTAGTGGGGGCTGTGGACTAGCCCCCTTGCTGCCCTCTCCTCTGGCCATGGGCTGTGACCAGCTGTACCTGAGGCACAAAGCATATGCTTGCTCTGCCAGCTGCTCCCTTAAGCTCTTGCTGCTTCCTGCAGTATCTGATGTTTTCCTAGCTGTCAACACTCCTCCAGCCTAAGTTATGCATGATTTTTTGAACTGACCTTTTGATTTCCTTTCACTATTAACGTGCTAATTGAGAGCTTGTTGTTACAGGGCTGAATATGTTCTGAGTGAAAAATAGCCCCGAATTGTGTATGAATTATGTTTTGTTACTGTGGAAAAAAGGTTGTTGTGCTTCATGACTGGTTTATAATTCCTCTTGGATGGCCTGATGGGGACTGAAGTTGGATGAAGTGAATGGTGCCTAGTTCTGATGATGAAAATGGAGTCACAGGCAAGGAGGCTCCAAGTTAACTTTCGTACCATGAAAAATGGGATAGTATTCATTTGCTAGTCTGAGATGCTGACCTTCACTCTGATCTAGGAAGTCTCCACTAGCTCCATCCATTTCCTCAGTAGTTTCTTGAAAATTTAATTTTAAATCATGGCTCATTTTTTTATTGTTATTTTCATAAGGGAGAAGATCTTGCTTACTTTTGTCTTGCTGTCTATTGGAAGTGACAGAAATTGCATCACAGCCTGGATGGTGTTTTTTTTTTTTTTTGTAGATGAGTTTGTCTTTCTTGTAGCTCTGGCATTCATCAGTTCTGTTCATGATGGAAGTTGCAGGTCACTGAGATATTTTAACTCCTGACCTAATATCACGTGAGTGTTTTCTCTGCTCTTGCCCAGTTTTCTGAATTCCCTGTTTGGTCAGCAGCTGGGGAGCTGCTGGGAGCTTGGCTGGAGATAGGCTGGTCTTGGCTCCAGGTCGCACGCAGACCTGGCTGGTTGCTTGTCGCTGGTATTAGCCTGTCTGCCGGCCGGTGTGACTGGCGGGCTGAGCAGAAGGCTGCAAAGTTAAAATGCTGTCAGTGCTCTCAGCCCACGCGCAGGGCTGGGTGACAGTCTGTTAGGATTTGAGGGGGTGTGAGTGCACACCTCACACTGGGGAAGCAAAGCCGGCTGAGCCTGCGGTCCTTATACCTGTGTTTCCTTGCTGAAGTTTGCTGAAATATAATTGTAAACAGCCATTTCCTATTTTCTTTGTAGATCTTTCTTTGGTGTTCCTTTTAGCCTGGATTTTTCCTTCAGCTTGCCAGTTACTTGTAACTCCTAATTCCACTTTAATGACTTTTTTGTGTCTAGGGATTGTACATTATTTGCATCACAACAGAGGCCCATGAAAGGCTTGGAGTAATGTCAGCTCTGGATGTGGTGTTAGGCAGTTCAAAGTGCCGGGCATGAGTTTTGTCAAGTTAGTCCCTTTGAGCTGCTAAGTGTAAAGGCACTGGTCTCGTTGGAAGTAGGCAGGTGGCAGGTCAAGCAGCACATCTGATAGTTGCCTGCCGAAAAACTTGTTTTACTAAGAAATAATAGAAAAGTAATAGGTTTGTCATAAGGAGAACTTTCAGGAGTTCTATTTTACGACATCTCTAGTAAAAATAAGCTAATAAACATCAAGAGATCAAGAGCATCTCAAGGGTTAGTCAGTCTCCTCTTTTTCATTTTGTGTATTATGGCCTATCGGTTTAATGGGATTGTAGAATCAATTTCTCAAAGGCTGGTAATAAAACACATCAGTTAAAAAGAGAGTGAGGCTGAAGCTCGGAAGGAACTACATAATTCTGTGGACTGTTTCTTTCAACACCTTGAATTAATTTTTCCTTTAATTAAGAGTTCATCATACTAGAACTATGTAGCAAAATATGTTTCTAATCTGCTCCCCCCCAAGCTGTATTTCTTTTTAAATGCCAAGTGCTCTATTTGCCAGTAGAAGTACAGGGAAATATTTATATATCTGTACTGAGAACATTTGAAGGAGAATGTTGAGGTCTGCTAGCATCAGGATTTTTTTTTAAGGTAGAGTGTGTGAATGCTTCATTTTAAGCAGGACAAACGGAGATGACTGTTAAACCTCAGCTCGGCTTTCACTTTTCCCACCTACTGTCTGAGATCTTTAAGCTCACTTCTTGTTTTCCTCGCTCATCTCAGGCTCAAAGGTTGCAGATGGGTCATTGCGTTTTTAAATCTGTCAATTTCTAAGCATCGTTTTCAGAGCAAAGCAAAAAAAAACCCACCTCTAACTCACAACATCCCCAGCTGTAGTACATCCAATAAGTTTTGTAGTGCTTCAGTATTGTCAAAGTGTAGTGCAGCTGCTTGCTTTCCTGTTGGTGAGTTTTGATGGATCCCCATTCTTTCAGCTTGCTTCAGATAGGTAGCAAGAGCAGGAATTGCCTCTCCAGAAAAATTTTTTCATATGCTATGAATGCAAAAGGACCAGTTGCTCCTCCCGCCACCTAAATCTTCCCTCTCAGCTGTATGGGATTTAGTGCCAGCTCACAGCACTAGTGTGACAGCTGGTTGGTGTCCAAAGTCCTTTGTATTGTTCTGTCTTTAACGAGGAAATGATTTGTCAGAGGATCAAAAAGCTCTTGGGTGAATTAACTTTTTTTTGGCCAAACTGTGGTTTTGACACATGTAAATATTTTTAATATTTATAGGAAGTATCAATACTCCTGGCACAGGAGTGATTTTTGGCTATTCACCCAAATAATACTGCGGTTTACACTGCTAATTTCAGAGTAGCCTGCATGGACTGTTAGAGATCACATTTGGAAATAAGATCAGGTGTGCCAGTAAGTTGCATGTAGATAGACGGGAGAAGGTCCCCTAGCTTGTCTTGTGATACAACTCTGAAAGCAGCAAACAAGTTTCCAGTGTCAGCTGTGACTTGTCTCTTTGCCTCCTCTTCTGCCTCTTTCTGAACGACAGTCCCATGTCACTTGGCACTGCCCCAGCCTTTGGAGACTTTGTGAAGCTTGGGAGATGTGACTTCAGGCCTGCTCCTCTGTGAATTTCAGGGTTTGTGAGTGTTCCTTGTGCAAAAATGCAGTAAAGGAAGATCGCCCTGGCAGGCCTTTGCAAACACAGAAGCTTGTGAACATTGCAATATTTTACTGGAAATGCCACTCTGTGGAAATAGAGTTGGAGAAGGGGTGAGATCCTGTGCCTGAGATTCCCTTGTTCCCCAGGACACAGGTTGAGTGCTGCTCGGGACAGGTATGTGCATGCCTGTGCAGGTGTCAGTGGTGGTGGAAGAAGCATGAGCTGCTGGCACAGATGGAGGTGGTCTTCAGCTCGAGACTGTGTGCTGGGAGGAAATGGAGCTGACTAAGGTTGTGTTGATGCCTGGGGAGAAGGTGGGAGTGGGGAGGTCAGGGTATAAGGCAGCGAGGTGCTGCCTGGGTAACACCGCTTTTCAGCAGCTGTTACTGAAAAACTTGGAGGGTGATGCCTTTTGTCCATGCCAGCACATAGCTTTGGATGACTGTTCAAGAGAGCAGTCCCATTATGAAAAATGGACACCTTCTCTTCAATATTTAGGAACAGGTTGATTTTTTTTTTTTATTAAAGTTAAATTTGGGTGAAATAGACCCCAAACTGAAGTACGCTGTTTTTCCCTGGTCTCTGATTTGAAGTACCATGTTTTGCCAGTCATCCTGAAGTAACTCCCCTGCATTACACCCTCTCAGGGCAGGAGGCCCTGGCCACACTCTCCAGAAACAAACGGATGATACTTTGCATAGTGGTTCAGCTGCCGGTGTCTATGAGGTATCTGCACATACCGTCCCCTGACACCTCTTCTTGACATCTTGTGCATGGAAATCTCGGATGGCAGCCCTGTTCTGGTGCCTGCAGTGCCTTTTGGGATGTGAAAGACTTGGGCTGCAGTGAAGTGAGATGTTAATCAGTAACAGAGTCATCCTGCAACAGCTTGCAATGCCAAGTAGAGATGTACACAGCATAAAAGGAAGGAATGTGCTCAAGTGTGTTTATTCCAAGTAGGAGAGGACTTTCCCTCACTCAAAACCAGGGCATTTGATTGCTTTTGAAAAGAAATAATAGAGTTCAGTAGGAAATGTGTCCCTACACCTTTTGTTCTCTGTAATGTTCTCCAGATCTGAGAGCCTTGGTGTGAAATGCCTGGTAATCACCCAGAGGGTACCTCTTTACAGTCTGGATTCTGGCCACCAGCATTCCTGGTCCAATCTGCTGCATCTTCAGGGTCCTTTGGCTGACCTCTTACTGGTTACCTGTCCAAAGAAGGGCTTGAAGCTAGTCAGTTTGTCAGAGAGAGGAGCTGGTACAGGGGAACTCATTAACCTACAGTGGCGTATCCTGCAGTGGAGGATTTCTGCATTAAAAGGAAAGAACCCAAAATAAATAGTATTCCCATTGTTTGCCCAGGACAAAATCTGGTTTGTTTTAAGAAAATATCTGGTCCTTGACATTTTCATTTTCCTGCTATTAGCTCTGAATTACACACCTGAGACTGAACTGCAGGTGTCTTTAGGTTCAAACCAAGTAAAACATGCTTGCTTCTCAGATTTCAGTGAAATCTGTGTGCTGTGGTAAGGCCAGAAACTATAATCCCATTTTTTCAGGGTATAATAGGTGGCTGAGATTGCTGTGTGGGTGAGTAAAAAGAAAAGGATGGGGACAAAGGGATGAAAAATTGCTGTGAGAAAACACAGCTGGCAAGGCTGCACATCTCCTGTGCCTTGAGCAAAAGCACTCTGTGTACCCAGAGGGTGATGACACAGAAAAAAAAAAAAGAGAAAAAAAATCCTTTCCAGTGCCCATGTCTGTCCACTTGGCTTGCTGCCCACTTGCACTTATGCAGTTGTGAAGAGGTGGTCTTGATGCACCTGCTTCACTCTGGGTGGAAGCAATAGTGAAGAGAAATAGTGCTCAGAGCATTTAAATGTAACTAGAAAAGGGTGGTGAGATTAGAACTACTTTAGGTGTGGCACAAGTTTATAGCTTGTCCTGCCTCATTAAAAAAAACCAAACAAACACAACAAAGTATTATTTTAAATAACTCTATGGATTTTGTCCCAGCTAAAATGAGGGTCTTCTCAACCTTAAATACAGTGAGAAGGAGAAAAATATTTTGGATTATTCGGTCTTTGCTCATGCAGGAGCATTGTTCTTCAAATTTTTAGTGACTGTGGTGTCTCTTTGGCACTCCAAAAGTCTACGAATGAGCTGTAGATGTTTCAGATGATGTTGGACTTTGGGCTATATCTGCCTAATGACAGGAGTTTTGACTCTTGCCTATTGAATGTTCAGTTGTTTCTACTGTGATAGTGCCAACAGAGCAGCCTTGGCAGGCAAACAAATTAATGCTAATCATAGAATGCTGAGGTCCTCAGTGTTAAAAGTGTGCTGAACTCTTTTTGTCGGGTCCATTGGTGTTTTTCCATTATTACTCCGTCTGACTCATCTCTCGTTTTAGTGTGATATCCAAGGAGCTTTTTATAGCCTTTGATCCAAGATAACTGAGCACCTAAGACAACAGTCTTGCTTACTTTAGCTGCCCATGTCTTAAACTGACATATCACTTGCACTCTGGTCCTGCCCTTATGGCAAGGCATCTCTACCCTGTTCTAACTTGTTCAGAGATAGTTGAATAAGCTTCCCTGAAATAAACTAAGAGATGATGCAAGAACACTTTCTCGTGTAAAGTTACACTTCTGAAAGCATCTATGCCTGTGGCATGCTGACCTCCCATCAAAATCACTGTGCATGGTAAATCGGTGCTCTGAAAACTAATAAAGCAAGAGCAATGCTGCTTTTCATTCACCTTTTCTCACTGCTGATAGGGAAAATCATCTTGTGAGATTATTTAGTCTCTAAATGGCATTTTTCAGAACAATTGAAGCTTCTTTCTTAATGCTGTCAAGTGCTATTCCTACATAAGCAGATACTTTGCAGCTAGAAGCTTTGCCTGTGTGAGGAGGAATTAATTAGCGGCCGCCTTGCTAGATGGTGTCCTCTTTCAGTCGTCTCAGATTGCAAAGGTTAAGAATGAAGAGAAAAAAACCTTCTGATTACCTCTTTTCATGACTTGATGCTGGCCAACCTGAGACAGTTAACACTAAGCGTCCTGAGTAGGGTTCAGTTAAAGTTTTCACCAACCGGAGTCTTTGCAGAGCTGGGCTGTTGCCATTCTCACCTCTCACACCTCTCCTGCCCATGCTGCCCTTCCCCTGGAACAGTCCTTGTTACTCACTGCTGAGAAGTGCTGGGGAAGGAGAGCATGGCTGCTGTGGTATGAAGGGCAAGTAGCAGCATTGTCACTGTAGGCTGCAGCTTTGCTTGTGCTCATGAGATTTCACCAGGGATTTACTGCGATGTGGCCCGAGGGCTAAAAAACCCAACACTTTTCCTCCAAACTCTCCCTCTCTCTGCTTAGCACTTCACTGTCAGAGCAAGAAATAGCCTTTCCTTTGGCTTCATTTCGTTCACTAACCATTGCTTTAAGAAAACAAGTCTTAAATTCATTACTGTTTTGATAGGATCTGGATATTTGTTGAGAATAAAACATGAAAATGAATCTAAATTCCATCTGCAGAGTAAAAATGAAATTTTTGCAATGGCCTTCAGAAAAACAACTTTTAATTTATGTTTCTGTATAAGCTGTTTTGTGGCAGTCTTCGAGGGAATCTACATGTCCCCCCTTCCCTCTCTGAAGGTTTTCAGCCTTATTGTTAGAGAAGGGTTTTGCTGGTAGTACAGATATATTAGCATTGTAGCGGGACACACACAAGCTGCTACTCTTGACCCCTAAGGTTTTTGTGAAAGGTCACAAAAAGAGGCTGGAATTAATTACATTGAAGCAGAATATCCATGCTGGTTTTCCCAAAAGATTAAAATAATGATACTGCATTGCTTTGAAATGTGATCTCAGAGCATCTAGCTCTCAGGACAGCTTCTTTCATGTTTGGCACATGCATGGATTTTGTGTATTTTTAAATGTAATTGCTACCTATTGGAATAAAATGTGAAGGGTAGTTTTTCACACTGGTTGTCTGCTATTGTCTTTGTCTTTCTTGCCAGAAGCTTTAGGTGCTCTCCTGTGGTGCAGCAGTGAAGGGGAAGATTTTGTTTCCCTGGTTCTATGAAGGGAATATTTTAAGGTAGCTAAGCTACACCTATTATGCAGTTACTGTAATATGCAGGAAGGTACAGCTCTACAGGTTTGAGAGATAAACACGCAAAGAATTGCCCAGTGGTTAGGCTTGATAGACTGCAAAGATGCCTGCAGGATTGCAGCTAAACAGAAGGTACTGATGTTGCTTTTCTAGGACTTTGTGGAAAGCATGCTAGGGAGAACTGTGTGCCTTTCTCTCCTTATGTATAGATTGGGTCACACAGTGAGTAGATTATTGCCTCCAATCCAGCTATGCTGTGAAATGTGGTATCAAAGTATCTGCTGCATGGTGAGCAACTGGTTTATTAGTTGTGGGCCCTCGCATGGACAGTTTTTGAGTCTTCATCTTAATTTCTGGATGTCAAGAGTACTTCCAAATTGGACTGCATCTCCAGAGCAAAGCCAAACATACCTATTTTCACTGCTGTTTCCCCCACAAAGCAGTCTACTATCCAACCATTCTGGAAGTTGTCTCTAAATTAATGATACAAAGCTTGCTCTTTTTCTCTCAGAAGTTAAGAACTGATAAGGAAGATTGGAAAACTTGTTTTTGCACCTGAATTACCCCTCCTCCCTTTCACCCCAAGCCCTTGTTTTCATATAGACAAGCTACAGATGACAACAGTTTTTGGATGGAAGCCCACAATAATACCGTTTTCTTTTTGTCGCTGTTGATGAAACAGTGTCCTGAAGACGCTGCAGGGCAGAAGGGGAGAGGTATTCAAGGTTCTTATGGGTACTCCAGATGTTTATGTAATGTGCCTAAGCTTGCAGTGGAATACAAACTATTTGTGAAAGGCCCCCAGGTCTATCCATGGATAAGCTATTTGTCTAGGTTTTCTGAGCAGAGCAAGAGCTTAACTGACAAGCCCTAATTAGCTCTGTGCTCTAGCAACTCTTTCCCAGGAAAATAACTTGAGGAAGGTTGTTATCAAACCAGTACTAAACTCAAATTTAAAACTCTAACATTGACTTTTCCCTTCTTTTGTGTTTATTGGAATAGCAAATATTGAAATGGATTAGAGAAATTCCTGCTTTTATGCAGTGGCAATTAAATTATTCCAACCAAGATTTGACGCAAACTTGGATCTTTACTCTGTTCACTTTCTTTTCACCACAAGCTACTTTTGTTTGACTTAAAGCATTTTCATCACGTAGCTCAGACATTTTGAACATATATTTTAAGTAGGGCTTAAGATAGTTGCTCCGTCATGTTTTAATTCTTTTTTTAGGTTATGTGGAAGAAGGGAAAAACATTCAAAATAAAGCTATCTGCAGTTTTCACAACTATGTTTGAAAGAATGCAGGGTTTAAACTCTACATAAAGCATTATTTACAAAACCAGATTTAAAACTCATCAAAAAATTATTCAGCAAGTTCTGCTTATATGGTCATAATAATTTGACAGTGAGCAGTTTTCATATCTTGAGGTTTCAAATACATGTGGAAAATAGTCCTTGAAGTATTAACTTCTTTCTACATGGTCACTGTGGCAACTTATGTTCCCTGAGATACATAGTTATCCTGTTTAAAGGAAAAACGCAGGTCATTGAAACTACAAAATCTGACTTAGGGAAGTACCTCTCAATATTCTGTGTGCATTGCAATTAATTCCAAAGTTTTGGAAGTATATAAAGAACGGCAAGAAATACAGGGAGCTGGGCTGCTTGAAAAACAGCAGAAGAAAGGCTCTGGAATTATTCATGTGTCTCTCCTGGAACAGAGTTCCAGATACATGCATTGTCCCTAATGCATGGGGAATCAGCTGAAATAAATACCTTGTATTGCACATGTATTTGTGAGAAGCACCAAGAATGAAATGAGCTAAATCAAGAATGCTGGAAGTTCCATCATAAAAGGGGGATAGTCAGGTTAGTTGCCCAGAACAGCAACGTATGGATGCTGGTATCAAAAAAAGTTCAGGGACAACTGGGATCTCAACAGCTCTAGATAGTGTTGCATCTCACTTGATCAGGAGTGCAGCTAGGTCTTGGTTTTGAGGAACATGAAAACTTAATATTACAGAAGACTGTAGTTTGAAATGTGTGCACAGTTCTTCTCTTGTTTGAACTGCATTTTCTCCCTCTGAAGAAAAAAAACCCTGTGTTTTTGTGTTGTGTTCTAGCCTTAAAAGTTCTGAAAGTTTTGTGTATTTCACTAGGTTTCGGCTGTGAATATTGTCTTGTGGTATGTCATTTGTCTTATGATTCTACTGCTCAAAACTTGAAAGGTGAATGCTGCTTTCCTCGAAGGGAAGACAGCATGCAGAGGGCACTCTGTATGCTTGGTGAGAAGGGGGTACTGCCATAGGCATAAGCAGCTGTGATGTGAGTTTTGGATGCTGGTGGAGTTAGGAGCAACTATGGTCTCTTTTCTTCCTGCATCTGCCCTGTTTGCCCTCCCAGTGCGTCCCATCCAGCCCTATGGATGGTCTGATTCTGCCAAAAGTCCTTTACTTGTGCTGAAGAGCAGGCAGGCAGCATACAAGGATATGAGAGGCATCACGATGCAGGAACAGGTAGATGATGAACAATGGAATGTGGCTGGTGCTGTGGCAGGCATCCTCAGAAGAGCCACATAAATGGTTCATGGGGTCAGAGGAAAACAAAGTGACACTATGCTATCAGTAGTGGGCAGAAAGCTCAATATACATGGTGTAGCCCACTTGGCTTTGTGCTGCAGCAGTGACATTTTGTCTTTGTAACTTATGTACAGTTAAGTCCAGAGAAAATTTCTCCTGCCCAAAAAATTTTGTGTTCTCAGGACGTCACGAAAAACCTTCTTAATTGGTGGTTTGGACATAATCTAAGCCTGGAGTGTCAGTGTGACTTTTCCATTCATATTGGTTCACAGATGAAAGAATGTGTGGCAAATACCCAGCATAATTATGCATGTTTCTAATGTTTCAGCTTGAATAATACCGCCCACCTTCCCAGAGAGGTCAAGTTACTGTTTCAGGCATTGCAGTTAAATAATGTACGTTTTCGTGTGCCAGAGAGAAACGGTGGACTAGCAGACCTGTAAGTTTAGTATTTTATTTCTTGCTCTTTCAAGAAATAGTGAAACCTGATCTGGTTTGTGTCACTGAGTAGATTCTGGTGTTGCAATTTAATGGAATATTTTAAATATATCTAAATGGGAAACTACTTGTGTCTTGAAGTGGTGATTTGTTTTTGAATAGCAGTACTTAATGTTGAAGGTGTATTACTCTGTGTGCACGAGCATGCAAAATCCCTGGGTTGGTATTTCTTTCTGGTGGGCAAACTGTTTGCAAACTGCTGCAACAAGCTGGATAGTCCTGCACAAATCAAACTGCTCAGCAAAAGCTGTGGTGGAACAAAAATTAAATTCATAATTTTTCATCCACAGTGACCCTGAGTGCCCACAAGCATGCTTAGCTCTCACACTGATGTGATAAAGCAGTGCTGCAAAGCTTGTGCTGGCATTTTCATCTGTTTTTCCATTCTGTCTTCTCCCTCCCCTGCCTTTCGCTGGCTGCCCTCACAAGCGAGAGCCTGCAACTTTTCAGGAAGAATTGCTTGAAGTTGCTTTGCTCAGTGACCTTCATGTTTTATGCATTGTGTGAGTAGAGGGGACTTTTGCAATTAAATACAGCGTATTTTTTAGCTGTTCAGGAGAAATATGTGTTGAAAATCACACTGTACATGCATGTTTTCTCCAGTCCAGTTTGAGGGATTATGTTTTTACAGTACAACTTTAACATCTGTGAGCTGGAGCATGAAAATCTAGTGTTTACTGTATTTTTTTTTCTGTATGTGGAGAGAGAGAGAGTATTAATATTGTTATGAATCTCACTACTTATTTTTTGGCAGAAAGGATGGGAATATCAGTGGATGAGAGGCTGGACCTGAGCCAGCAATGTGTGCTCACAGCCCAGAAAGCCAATTGTATCCTGAGCTGCATCAAAAGCAGCTTGGCCAGCAGGTCAAGGGAGGTAATCCTGCCCGTGTACTCTGATGAGACCCTGCCTGGAGTGCTGCATCCAGCTCTGGTATCCTGAGCACAAGAATAACCTGTAGGACTGAGTCCAGAGCAGGGACACCAAGACGATTAGAGGGTTGGAGCACCTTTCCTATGAGGAAGAGCTGAGAGAACTGAGTTTGTTCAGCACAGAAAACAGAAGGCTTAGGGGTGACCTAATTGTGAACTTCCAGTATCTGAAGGGAGCCTACAAGAAAGGTGAAGTGGCATGTAGTAACAGGACAAGGGGAAATTGATTCAACCTAAGAGTAGGTTTAAATTAGATGTTAGGAAAAAAGTTTTTTACTGTGAGGTTGCTGTGCACTGGCGCAGGTTGTCCAGAGAAGTTGTGGATGCCTCATCCCTGGGAGTGTTCAAGGCAAGGCTGGACAACTTCTGAGAAACCTGGTCTAGTGAAAGGTGTCCCTGCCTAGAGCAGGGGGAACGAGATGAGGTCCCTTCCAACCCAAACCATTCTACGAATATTGCCATTTGTGTATGCCTTTTGTAGAGTTCCCAATCAATGCCATTGCTGAATATGCTATTCATGATAACCATTTCAGCAGAGAAGAACATCCTGACAAGGAGTGCCTGTGTCCTGCTTGTCCTCCCCTTGCTAATCTTTCTTGCTTGTGCTAGAACTTGTTACTGTCCTGCTTTGTTTCTGAGGGACACTGACAAATGTCTTAGAGTGATGGGGCTTTAAGTTTAATTGGAGAAAGCTGTTCTCTTAAGAGCTACTAGTGGAACTCTGAGGAATAATATGTCCTTTTCCTTGGAGGCCACACGTTTGGTTATTTAATTTTCCTGGTCATTGAATCCCTGAAAATGCTTATTTTTGTATACCACCCCTCATCCCAAATGTCTTTCACTGTTTTGTCTAGAAATGGTGCTCCTGAAGGAGTAAGAACATACAGTGGTTATTCTGGATTAGCATGCTTCACAAGAAGTAAATTCAGAATGACCTTATTATTAGCTCTTCTTGTTCAAATAATTGATTCAGAACATCAGATGAGACAGCTGTTGTATTTGGTTGTGTTTTCCTTTTGCATAAGGGAACCAGTATTGCCATGATAGTGGCCCTCAGTGATATGTGACTTTAAGATCCTTCTTGTTGCATCCTCCTGCTTACCAGCCAATAGCACTATGCAGTCTGGAGTTCATGAGTTCATTGTGTTTTCAAAGCTGTCTGCCAGCTGAAGGTCTGTTTTGCAGTGGTGATTGTGTCATGGCACTGTTTGTCCTACCAAGCAAAGGTCTCCTTTCACAAAGCCCACGGTGAACTTCACAGTTTGTATAGGGAAGGCACTGGAGGAGGAAGTGGGAAATCTATCTGACCTGAGTGTACGATGAATGGTGAGTCAACTTCACCTGACTTGACAGCTAAAGGCATTAAGATTCAGCACATCTGTTTGTATGGCTTGCTGGGTTTTACTGTATTGACACAATCTTGATCAGTTTTTATTGTTTGGAGACTGAAATGTTTACCTATCTTGTCACTTTTACTGTGTCCAATTCACAGTCAGCCTTTGGGTAAAAAAAAAATAGGAAGGAAACAGCCTTTTATTAGGTACAGTTCAAGTACAGCTGATGCTTTGATGCCTTTCTATTTTTGAAAGTGATCAGAGAGCAAATGTGTCTCTTATGCCATCTTCCTATTTTTCATGAGCTGAAGTATTTGGGTCTAAGTGTGAGAACTGCTTCTTTAACACCTACATATCAAATGCAACTTAATATCTTGTAAGTGAATGATGATGCTTTTTCAGGGGTGTAGGACTTTTATTCATCCATGCTGAATCTGGCACACTTACTTGAGTACACTGCTTTGCTGAGACTGTGAAAAGTCTCAAGGGTGTTTCGATACTGCTAAATTGATGTGATTTCTCCCTGTCTCGGTGCAGTGTACTTTATGCTAGAAAGTTGTCCCTGTGCTTCTGCCACAAGAAACAGCCTATGTGTTGAAACCAGTCACCAACTTCTGAATACTGTAGTTACAAGTCCTGGGCCAAGGCAAAGCTGCCCTTTCTGGTGCTGTGACCTCTGCCTGTGCAAAACTGACTGACACGTGAGAAGCCAGTCTTGCCTACCAGGTTCTAGCTGAGCTGGTGTATCGCATTTACCAGCAACATGAGTCACCTTGCTCAGGTAACTCCTGCTAAATTCATGGGGCTGTGCTTTGCAGAAGGTCTGTGTTTACTGAGAGAGGCCGTAAGAACAGGATTGTCTCAGAAATACCTCAGTTTTAGATATGTGTTTGTGGGGAGGAGGTATAAGGGACTGGACAGGGACTCTTCAGAATCTGAAACTGTTTCTTCTGCTTTGCAGTAAAACACTTCCCTGACTTTGGCTTGTTTGTGGCAGAGAGAATGACCCTTCTGCACCTTTCTATGCTGTAGTGTGGGCAGGCTGTGAAGCTTTGTTCTGCTGCAGGTTGTAATGTCAGTGTTCTCTTTCCTCTTGCTCTCTGGTTGCTCAAAACTAGGTCCTATCTGGACAAGCACTTCAAGCTAAAGCTGAGGACCTTATCCCTTGATATATGTGTTTTAACAAGTCATAAGAAGCTCAAAGTCCATTTGCAGTACGTGAAGAACAGGCCTCTGTACCAAGAGGTGGCATCAAGTACAGCAGATAAAGTGTTCTGGCTTTAGCCCATGGCTTGTTTTATCACAAGAATGTTGAAAGGAAAGTCGCTTTGGCAACAATTGAACTTTTTCTACCATGCTAACAAGCACATTATTATCTTCTACTTGGAGCTGACTCAGTGGAGAACATTTACACTAGGGCTAGAGAGTCTCTTCTTGCTTAATTTTGAGACCAGCTGAGAAATTAAAATGTGGTGTGAATTGCCTCAGATGATTGTCAGACAATCACCATTGTCATTACACATAGCTCTTCTGAGGTGCTGTCCTGGATCTTTCCTCCTGGGGCCCAGGAGTCTGTCCATAGGTATACCCTGTCACATTCGTCCCCCTCGCAGCCAAGGATCCTCCGTAATACCTGATGATTATTTTACTGTTTGTCAAGAACTGGTTCAGCGTACACTATTGACTGCTGAAGGTCAGACTTCAATAGAAATGAGCAGTGCCACAGCTCCTGAGAGGAAACACCCCTCCATGGAGGGTTCGTCTTAGGTGTAAGACCCTTCTTTCATGTGAAAGAGACTGCTTGGGGTGGGAGATGGGGTGTCCAAAAGGCAGGAAGGATGCCTCACCATGGGGAGATTCCCTATGCAGAGTAGTCATGTTACTGTGGTGCCCTGCCGAGATTAATTAGTGTCTCTGCAGGGTTAATTAGTATGGTGCTTTGTGCCATGCAGACATAGCCTTAGTTATTTCCTTTAGCAATTATGAGAACACTGAATTGTACAAAGGCTGAATAGTGCTTCTGAATACTTAAAGCTTTCTGTCCAAAATATATTCACCAGGAAAAAGTGTTTTTACCACTTGAAATGTTATCTCCAAATTTATTTTAAAATAATGTCTTCTTCACACCAAGAATTTAACTACCCTTCTAGTGCTATGCAGAATGTCTTTAATTGACTTAGAAGTGTTTGTTGGACACAGCATCTGAGACATATCTCAATAAGTTATCCAGGCATATCCTTTCAGTTGAGGGGGCTGGTGTTTTTTTTCAGGCCAGCATAAATTCCTCTTAAGATAAGTGAATCAGGCTGCAGGAGAGAGGCGGGTGTGTTGGAGGAACATGTGGGAGGAGGTGTTGAACAATGTTAAAATGGAAAAGGAGAGAGGATGGAATATGTGTGTTAGCTGCCTATAGTGAACTTGTCAAGCTAGTGAAGTATGCTGTGAAATACGTGGACTTTCTATTAAAGATTGGTGACAACATATCCTTGGGAAATTAAGGAATATCTGTTGCATAGCAAGCTTTGTTTAAATCTAAAATTTTATGAAGGTTAGAACTCTCTGTAAAAATTACAGCTTTTATCAGCAAATAGACTCCCTTTGTATATGCAATATCTCTGCTTAACTGTTTGCCCATGTTTGTTTTCATTTCGGCTTTTCTTTCCTTCTACTTAGGACTTGGTTATGCTAATCACTGAGTAAGTTTTCTGCCTGGAAATGAAATCAGATTGCCATTTCTGAAGCAGTTTACAAGAACAATTACTTTTTTATGTGAGAAACATACATCTATTTTATAGAGATTACAATTTTTCTTACAGTGTTACATAATTTTTTTTAAAATCCCTATTGTAACAGAATGTTTTCTAATGTTTAGTGTTTTTGTTAATACCTGTTAGGTGTGGTTTGTTTTCCCCTTAAGGGAAAAAATGGGTGTGCATTTTAATGCTTTTTTTGTTTTGGTTGTGCTTGGATGTGTAGGAGCCAGATGATTGTGTGTTACATGTATGCTGTGATTTGTTTGGATAAAAAGCAAAAGTGAAGCATTCTTTCCATCTGGCGTGGAAGATACTAAGTTATGTGATAAATCTTAGCTACTAAAGGATTTCTGGCTTTTGATCACTACTCTTTGATAAAGAGGGTGCAATTCACACAAAGTTCTCACTAGTTCATCTTGTGGCTCAAGCCGTGTCCTCGTTCTGGCTTTTGGTGTTGCACAGATACTGTGTCTTCAAGCTGATCTGGACCAGGTGGGGGCATAAACTCTCTTCAGCTGAAATACAGAGAGTACCTGGTACAGAGTTTTGGTAGCTGTGGGGAAATGTGCAAAATTTGAAATCTGTTGGAGAAAAATTAACCTATGCAGAATACCTGAATGATCTTGACACCATGGTATGGGGACATATGGCACCAGGGGTTTGAAAGTCATGTTTTTGTGTCCTTGAACAGCAGCCCAGGATGTGTGACCATTGATTGAACATCTGGAAACTTCTGGACTGTTTTATACAGAAGTGTAGTGCAGAGATTATACAGAAATGCAATGATTGTGGTACTTCTGTTATCTGTGAATATATAGCTCCAAGGATATAATTTGTTTTCTATAATCTCAAGTTCCCTAATGCATTACAGTTTTTAATATTATGTAAATGGATATATTTGTAATCAGTTTAGAATGTACCCCTATTCCAAGAAAAGCATTTTGAAGGTATCATGGATAGGTAATATGCTGCATAAAATGTTCATATTTTACATAAATACCTAAAAGTATAACTAAATGTATTGAGAAAGTGTTAGAGAGAGGAAGAAATTGATTGCCGTTTCCTTGGGGTAACTTTAGAACACTGAATACTTGTTTGAAGCTCATCTAAGCTTGGGGCTTTTGGGTTTCTGATTTTGTAACAGATGTTACCTTTCCAGAACCTAAGGTGTCCCAATTCATTTTCCCCTCTCAACCTCACAAAAAACAGACCCTTGTACTTTCTCTTCAAATACTACTTGTTTATGAAGACAACCCTTAGGAGTCTGTTTTAAGGATTTGTAAGCAGTGTGACTAGAACAATATATGTATATCTATATAGGGACATGAGTCAGTAACATGCTTTTGGTGCTGGTTTTTAAATTAATTTATAATAAAAATTCTTTAATTCTTACCTGGTATGATTCTCTTGCACTCCACGAAGGTCCCATCTCTGGAGTTTTACAAACTGGGACAGTGGTCACCATGTGTGTTCATACCAAAGCTTTGGGAAAGTATTTAATAATCTGAATGATAAGTGTCTTTCACCTGAAAATGATCTTTAAAATTTGCCTGAGTAACCATGCTAGATGTAGGTAAGTTTTTTTGCTGGCCTACCCCTCCATAGCTGTCAAATGTCAAATCAGTGTCATGGTGTAACTGTTCAACATCAGCACTGCCTCAGGGTGCAGCTGACTCAACAGTACCTGTGAGTGGTTGTGAGCTGGGATATCTCAGAGCAAGGAACCGTGTCAAAGTGGGTATGTGCATGCACCTGCACTTCTGGAAGTTTGCTCGTTTGAGGATTAAACACGCCAAATGAGTTGGAGCTGAAAAACAAATTACTAACTCTTCGTGACAGAACATCTCTGCTGAATTGCTGTGGGGGAAGAGAGCTGCCTTATGTGCCACAGTGGTGCAGGCGTGAACTCTGCTGCCGTTGGAGTGTCTTTACTCAGTATAGGTTGAGATTCATAAGTACAAGTCCTAGCAACATGAGAATTTTGAAAAAAGCCTGTTCAGGAAAAGGAGACTGTAGATGTCCCTCCTTTTCCTGTAGTCTATAGAGTACTTCCATGTGTCTTCCATATAGACCAACATCCTGGCTTACGTAGTGCTAATACTTACCTCGCATGGGCTTCTGATGCATTTCCCAGTTCAAACCAGGACCGGGTTACAAACATTTACAGTTTTGTTTCTGTAACTGGCATGGCTGGTGTATCCTGATGTGCCTGGAGCTTTGTTTCTGTTCATTCACATGGACTGTTGTTTGAACAAAAAAGATTTAAATTGGGAAGGCAGTGGATGGTGACAGAGCTATTGCAAGATGCATGCTTTCTTTCCAGAGTGCTGTAGCCAAAATGTGGCTTGTGCATTTCACCTTGGAAATAAAAAAATGCTTCAGCTTTTCATATTTTGTGATTGTTGATAACTTTTTTATTGTTTAGCAGCATGGCTCAACCAGGCATCAGGGATTTTAAGCATGATATGTTACCCAGCGTGTGCAATGACTAATTGGTTCTTTTCATTTCTCTTCTTGTAGGATGACTCTCAGATTCTTGAATGTGCTGTCAAGTACTGACACATTGCATTAGCTGATTCTGCTGCATTATGTCTGATGCCTAAAAAGTTCTAAAGGAGAGACTGGCACTTCTGTTACAGTCTTTTAAGGTAAGATATGATCTCTTTTGCTGGGGGCAGAGGGAAGAAGAAAGTTGCATAGGCTGTCCTAGCCCCACCCCTTGCTCTGTAATCAACCTGTCATAGTTTAATTCCACTGATCTGCTCTCTTGCTCCCTGACCAGCAGGGTGGAGGGGAGAATTGGAAGAGTAAAAGTGAGAAAACTCGTGCGTTGAGATCAAAACAGCTTAATAGGAAAGCAAAAGCCACACACACAAGCAGAGTAAAACAGGGAATTAATTCACTCCTTCCTATGAGCAGGCAAGTGTTCAGCCCTCCTCAGAAAGGCAGGATCCCATCTCACGTAACAGTGTGATTTGGGAAGACAAATACCATCACTCCAAGTGTTCCCTCTTCCTTCTTTTCCTAGCTTTGTATGCTGAGCATTATGCCATATTGGTTTGGAATATCCCTGGGCTCACTATCCTGGCTGTATCCCCTCCCAACTCCTTGTGCACGCCCAGTCTCTTCTGGTGGGGTGTTATGAGGAGCATAAAAGGCCGTGAGCTGTGCATGCACTGCTCAGCAGTAACTAAAAGGTCCCTGTGTTATCAGTGGTGCTACCAGCACAAATCTAAAACACACTCTTTATCAACTACTTTAAAGAAAATTAACTCTACCCTAGCCAAAATTGGCATGGAACTATACGAACCTCAAGCCATGTACTGAAACAAGTATCAGTATTTGTTAGTTATAAGTAAATTCACTGACTTCAGTAAGGCAAAACTGATGCAATGAAGAAACAATTTATTTTCTTTTCCTAACAAATTCTACACACTTAAGTGCTTGTATACCTTTCCATTAGAATGCTTTAGTCCTTTGATCTGTCTATTAATAATGTTTTAGTAGTAAAAAGATGTAGTCTTCATTCTCTGAGATGCTAGACTGAGATCTCCACCAGGAAAAGTATGGATAAGAAGCTAAACATAACTGTAGCTAGAAAAGTGACCACTTTGCTTTGACTAGAGCTGCTGCTGCAATCTTTCATTAATTACCCATATACTGGATTCATAGCTGGATTGTCAGCTGCACTGCAGTGCTGCTGCATTTTCTCAGCAGCACAGTAGACTAGCCAAAGATTAAACTAACAGAGTATGTTTGTGCAGTGCCCAGTGCATAGCATGGCCTCTTATCACTGCAGAATTGTTTTAGTGACCAGAGACTGGTTATAAGTCCCTTAACAGGACAGGGCTATATAGATTTTTTTTTTTTAATAATGTGCAAAGATCAGGTTAAGAGCAACACAAAAAGGAGGGCCTGAGTTTAAATCACTAATAAATGAAACCCAGATGGGTATAGGCTGTGCAAAGGCTCTTTGCTACAGACTATTTAGGATAGCTAATTGCAGGTTAGCTCTTGTCTAGTGCTTCTTTTGCTGTTTTAATCAGAGTGAAACCAAGCAGTGGGGACAGTTTGGCTTTTGGGTGTGAAGTAAATCCTGTGCTTACAGGTGCGGCCTTGAATTGCTGACAGCTTTTGGGGCAGGTGGTGGCCAGTCTCTTCGCGAACAAAGAACCGGGGAAGGTCTTTCCACCTTCCAGCCTGCGCATTGGATTTTTTAGGTGAGACACAGTGTGCGCGGAACTGAGCCCACCCTTTAATCCTGAGGTTCATCTGCCGGCGCCAAGCACGCTTGGACGGTGGCAGCGAGGTCCTCAGGACGTAGATGGATTGCCTTACAGGGCTAACGAGCTCCCTCTGCCCGGGGAGGGGCCCCGACCGGGAATCGAACCCGGGTCTCTGCAGTGACAGTGCAGTGTGTTTTCCTCTACACCACCGGGGGCTCCTTTGGGGCAGGTAGAGGGCTCCTGAATCTAATGATTCTGAAAATACAGGGGCACCAGCTGTTCTGCCCCAAACTATGAAACTCATTAAGTGTGGAAAAGCAGATCTCCTACCTTTCTTCATTACTCTCTGAACTTGCCATTTAGATGCGGGGGACACGTGGAGGGTTGTGTACACACACGCAGACTCCACTGACTCTCCATTTTGCAAAACTCAGTTCA
>NW_020955201.1:4823905-4824366 GCF_003031625.1 Empidonax traillii
CTTGGTATTCCCAACAAGTTTCCAGCACTGAAACTTCTTTAAGCTATAATTTTTTGTATGGTAGCTTCCCAGAGGTTCTATTACAACCAAGAGCCGGGGAAGGTCTTTCCACCTTCCAGCCTGTGCATTGGATTTTTTAGGTGAGACACAGTGTGCGCGGAACTGAGCCCACCCTTTAATCCTGAGGTTCATCTGCCGGGGCCAAGCACGCTTGGACGGTGGCAGCGAGGTCCTCAGGACCCGGGTCACTGCAGAGACCCGGGTTCGATTCCCGGTCGGGGCCCCTCCCCGGGCAGAGGGAGCTCGTTAGCCCTGTAAGGCAATCCATCTACGTCCTGAGGACCTCGCTGCCACCGTCCAAGCGTGCTTGGCCCCGGCAGATGAACCTCAGGATTAAAGGGTGGGCTCAGTTCCGCGCACACTGTGTCTCACCTAAAAAATCCAATGCACAGGCTGGAAGG
>NW_020955201.1:4824675-4850515 GCF_003031625.1 Empidonax traillii
CCCGGGCAGAGGGAGCTCGTTAGCCCTGTAAGGCAATCCATCTACGTCCTGAGGACCTCGCTGCCACCGTCCAAGCGTGCTTGGCCCCGGCAGATGAACCTCAGGATTAAAGGGTGGGCTCAGTTCCGCGCACACTGTGTCTCACCTAAAAAATCCAATGCGCAGGCTGGAAGGTGGAAAGACCTTCCCTGGTTATTCGTTCGCGAAGACTGGCCATTCATTACAACCGAGGGAATGTACAATTTATGGCAAGCAAATATTGTATTAAGGTATGGAATTCTTTCCTTCCCTCCTCTATGTATGTACATACATACCGTTCAGTAAAAACATTCTAGACCTCTATAGATTTTTAGGGTTTTTTTGTCTTTGTAAAAGTGTTAGGGTAGTAAATTCCCAAGCTTTACTGATGTTCCTAATGGTTTTCTCAATTCCATAGAGAATTGTTATGTATTGGTTTAATTCTCCATATTTACAGTCTTTTAAGGATAGAAGTCATTAAGCAGTAGAGTAATTAAACTGGTTGTATAGCTTCAATCGGGAGGCAGGAAAAACTACCAGAAAAAAGACTAACATGACTGACAGAGGCTTGCTAGAGATTTACATTGAGAATAACTCATTCTTCAAAGCTTTTTCATTTTCTGATGGAAATTGTGGAGTAAATCAAATACAGTGGCTATGAGTGGTAAAAATGCGAAACTTATGACTTCTTACTGACTTTGTAAATCTAACTCCTTCACTGTTAATATAAAATCATTCATCTTAAAGGAGTCTTGAGGTTGGGAAGATTTAAATGAAAACTTCAACTCCTGAAGAAGGCTATTTTGATATTCAAGATCATTAATTTTGTGGCTTGCATAGAAAGCTGTTTTAGAAGGGGAAACAGGTGATTTTCCATAGGTCATCTGGTAGGTCTGTGGTAATTCACTTGATAAATCAAAGCAGCAAATTTTAACAGCAGTTTAATATTTATTCAATTCAGATGTTACATCTAAAAAGTCTGCTGGTTGAAGAGGATACCTTTGGTTTGATCCTACAGAAAATACAAACAAGTGGTCATTGACTTGCCCGTGATTTTGTTTTTGGAGCTAGTGTGCAGAGCTGTTTCTGGAGCAGAAGGGCAGACTTCAGCCATGTTACTACAATTCTGTCTTTATTACAAGCTTATTCTGTTCAGATAAGTTTGGGAGTATGAGTGTGTTTGTGTAATTTTTTGTCTGAAACAAGTATATTTTGGTGGTGAAATACAACTCTGAAAATCCTTTGTTCCTGGTGTTTCTTTGAAAGAGCAACTTTGACTGGCAATGTTTACAGCTACTGTAATGAAAAAACTATAAGATAAGGAGATAAGTGGGGTTGGATTCTCCTCTGTATCTGTGCACTCTCTTCAGGCAGTGCATGGATGAAGTTACTCAGACCTCTTCATTTACCCCCCTGGAAATCAATCAGAAGTAGTCTGGAAAAACATGAAAGAGCTTTAATGCAATTTGACATTTCTTATCTTCTTCATGCTGACAAAATGTGGCTTAGTCCAGAAAGGTTGAGTGACTTTCAGAAAGGTACCTAGATTAAAAATTTACTGTGCAAATGATCTGAGTGTTGCTTGCTACCATGTGAAGTTCTTTACCCTTGGGAAAGCCATTGAGGAGGAGAGTGGGACGTAAGAGATCAGATTCGCATGGCTGATCTCTGCAGCTCATGTTCAAAACACAGGGAGAGCTGCAGCAAAATCTTGATTGTAATCCCGTGCAGATGTAATCCCGTGCAACCAGTGCAGATGTTGCAGGAATGACGTGACGCAAAAGGAACTGGAAGTAGTTGATTTAAAAACAAATAAATAAAATATAAAAAGATTAACTTTCCCAAGGGGGATCAAAGAGACTTTTCCTAGCAGTCAGTATATATGAAAAAGTGATAGGGGAACACTGAGGCAGATAGGCTTGGCTTGTGAACAGAAGTTCTCTGAAAACCTTCCATTATTTTTAAGGTGATATTTCCAGTTCCTTTTCAACTGCATCAAAATAGAATGTTAATTTTTTTTCTTTTCACTATAGCAGTTAAGGTGTGTGGATATTCTTCAGTTATTTCTGAAAGGTAGTGCCTCAAATACTCTCTTTTTGAGAGCATAGGGCAGGAGGGTAAAACGTGTATTGTTTCATCCATCCACACCCAGATGTAACACCAAGTGCTTTGTGTCTGACAAGCTATGGCATGTCCTACTGTAAGGGAGAGAAAACGCCTGCTATTCCTTGTCTTGGTACAAAAAAAAAAAAAAAGTATAAAACTTGTTTGGGTGGGACAAACTTCAGAAGCTTCTTCCATGTTTGATTAATACTACAAAACCTGTCTTGGTTACCAACACAGGTGCCTTGTACTCAAATTACCTCACATTATCCTGTGAATTACAGGGACATCATCATGGACAAAAATATCTTTTCTCCTTTTTGTTATTGCACTGTATTGTCCTCCCCTACTTTGAAGGAGATGAGAAGGATAATGAATTATCCGCAGATTTTGGTGAATTACTATTTCAGCAATGCAGTTATCTGCTCTGAGAAGTTTTTCTGTCCCAGAAACTGATTCTTAATGAGACCATCTAGAACTTTCAGCTGTAGAAATAATGAATTTTCTGCAAAACTTGCATTAAGTAGAGATCTGTCCTTGCCTAATGTTTGTAACCCGATAACTAATCATGTTTTGTCCTTCTAGAGGACTCTATTGACTATCTTTCCAAAATGAAGTTGGTGAGTCCTTTCTTTTTTGCAGAGTGCAGAGCACTTTTTAACCCTTTTTCTCCCAACCCTTTTACTGTTTTGGCTGGTAACTTCCTTGCAGTTTCCATGAAATGTGGTGATCAAGGCACATAACCCATTTGCTATGCATAAGGCACATATAGCTGCAAGTTGCTTTCCTGCTTTCCTCCTGTTCCTCTTTTCCTCCTCCCTTCTGTGCTGCTCTTAATGAGGTGCTAAGTGATGGCTGCACAGATTTTCCCAGTTTGCATCAATGCAAACACATCTAAGCTGTACGCAGTATAAACATACAACCTTAGATATGGCAGAAGTAGCGCTGGGTAGGTAGAAACTGAGATATATTGTTTGGGAAAATAATTGTGCCTCTCACTAATTACAAAATAATTTAATAAGCAGTTATGTGTTGCCTCACTGCAAGCTTTAAGTATCTGAAACATGATCTGTTTTTTAGTACTGAAGTTTGATTTGTAATGGAAAATTGAGTAAATAAGTTTTGGATCCAGCATAATCCTCTGCTCTTCTTCAGGATTTCTCATCCTCCTTCTTCTGGTTTAGCCCAGGATACTCTTGTGCACCTAGAAAACCGTGCTATAAAAATAAAGAGTTTTGTTCGTAAAGTTTTAGTTAATTTGTTCTAGAGAAATTACATTCCTGAAAGCTTCCTGTAGTGTGCCTATAAGAAAGGGAGGTGAGGTTTAAAAATACAGAGTAGGCTGAAGAACTCTTAGTCTACTAGAGAGTGTAAAAGGAAAATTTGTCCTTGACTTCTTTGAAAGGCTAGTAGCTACCGTTCTTGAAAGGTTCATCAAAAGCTTCAAAGTTAATTCCCTGAGAGGTAAACCTGTAATGTGGCATTGTTGATTTTTCTGAATCAATTTTTAAACTTGAGAATAACTTTAAAAAGGGTTGGTGAAAAATGCATTTTTCATTCCACTGCTGGAATGTGTCCGTGATTCCCAAAGGGTAAAAGAGTTCCCATGCCAAATTCAAAAGAGTAGCAAGAGATCTTATTTTAAGTCTGTCTTCCGTGAAGGATGAATTATGGCTTGTTCTGGCCAAATTAGAAATTGTAGAAAAGAAGAAAGTGTTTTCTGACAAGTTATCCCTCATTTGTGAGAAATGCTACTATCCTAACCTTGTTTCTCTATTATATTCAGGTTAACGACTCACTTCAGATTAATTAAGTACCAACTTCCCTCTGCTTAACGAGGGGAAAAAAGGGCATATTTCAGAAAGGTGCACGTTTTAAAGAGAGATGGAGAATCCAGGTGACTGTCTTTCAAAGACAGTAATTGATGGGATTTCTATTCAGGGAGGAGTTTGGCTTCTTTAATGTGACTTTGCAGTAGAAGTATGCATCTCATTATCTTATGTGTCTATATTTATGTAACTTTTGGTTGCATATTTTAAGGTACTTGTAAAATTTCTTTTACTTATGACTGAGAGCAGACTAAGCAGGTGAGCATAGGTTTAAATGCGTAATGTTGTGTCTTGGCTGAAGTTGGTTAGTTGGGCTTTTTTTCTCATTGATAATGCATAGACACAAGAACCAGTAATGTATTTAAAATAAAAATCTCCTTTTGGACAGCACGAGCAAGTTTTCTTCAAGTTAAAAAGAAAGGGGGCTATTTGGCATTGTTAGGTATCTGAAACAATTTATGATCTATCAGTGGTCAATGAGTAATTATTTGAACTTTATTGGAAATAGGTTTTCTCTTTAGACACCTAGAAAGAAAAGGGCTCAGAAGTTCAAGGCATTTGAAGGCAAAAGAAAATCAGGAGAACTTACAAGATTGGCAACTGGCAATTAACTGTGGTCTGAAGGAGCTGAGAGAGGAAAAGCAGTTTTCTTCTGTTGGTTCACTCTGCAGCTGTGACCACCTCTTCTTTTTTAAGAAGAAAAGTCATCTGTAACTCATGCTAGCCCAGCACTAACTGTGGTGCTAACCTGCCTTTACAGCATTTTTTGAACATGTAAAGTAACTTAATTATGTAAGGATTTGTACATGTGCTTTAGAGATGGGTAATTGGTTTGGTTTTCTTTTTTTTTCTTTTTTTTTTCTTTTTTTTTCTTTTTTTTTTTTTTTTTTTTTTTTTTTTTTTTTTTTTTTTTTTTTTTTTTTTTTTTTTTTTTTTTTTTTTTTTTTTTTTTTTTTTTTTTTTTTTTTTTTTTTTTTTTTTTTTTTTTTTTTTTTTTTTTTTTTTTTTTTTTTTAAATTTCAAGATTGCTAATCCATAGAGCAACAAAAGCTCTAAACCTAGATTTTGAAAGGAATATTATAAACATTGTTTCAGTTGTAAAGAGCTTCAGAGATTGACTTTCATGCTTCTCTTGTGTAGGTGATTAAGGGTTGCATAGGAGAGTACTGTGAAATATTCTGTTCTTGGCTAGGGCACTCTGAAAAGGCTCTCTGAGAGTGATGATACAGATGATTCATTTAAGTCAGATATGAGCTGATGACAGCAGTTGTTACCCAGGGAATTCTACACTCTGAGCCTTGGTCTCCAAATGCCTGTGCCCTTTATATAGGAAAAATTAATATACAGGCAGAACCACAGCAGGACAAAGTGAGAGCCTGTGAAAAGAGGATAAGAAGAATGTGTAGGAGATGGTAGGACTTAATATACAGAATATCTCAGCAGCAACTAGTCTGTAAGGAGACCAAGAAGAAAGAGATAAGAATCTAAAAGTTTAAATTCTTCGCAGCATTTTAATCCAAATAAACATGAAATAGGTCATAATCCATTAATCTCCCATTTCAGTGTTTAGGGGTTTTTAATTTTGAAAAAAAACCAAAGTCAAAAGTAGTTCCCAGTGCTACAGTATCGCTCTGTGTCTAGGGAGTGATTTCCCCCCTTTCCCTTTACATTTCTGGTAAGGGTTTGCTTAATGGACTTTTTCCCTGCCTCTTGCTCTGTGGAACAATTTTCAGACAAAACTGGAGAAATAGATTTATATTCTAGTGAGGTAGATACAGTATATCAGAAGTTTTTGAGATTTTTTAAAAAGTAAAGTGTATCAAAACACAAATGGTGTTGTCTTTTCTGTTAGTTTTTAGCAGTGGCTAAGACTCCTTCTCAGACAGGGAAGTGCTGTCTCTGATCAGGCCAGAGAGGAATAGAAAAAAAAAGGAAAAAAAATGTTTAAAATTATGCAAACTATTGCAATTGGGATTTACCAACTAGAGACAAATTGAAGTTGTGAGTTTCTTTTTAGTAATTATGTGGTTAAAACTAGTTTATAGTAGGGAATGTGTTGATATTCACTTAATCTGTACAGCCTATGACTTTTTTTTTTTTTTTTAAAGAACATTTCATTTATTTTAAAAATTTCATTGATTTTAAAAATACCATGGTGGTACTAGAGGAATGAATAACAGGGAAAGCAAAAATAGCTTCAGTAAGAACACAAGAACTTTGCAGTAGATTTTATTTGTTGTTTTGCTGCAGATGGGTTCTGCCTCATGAGAAAATAAAAGTTTTTTTTCTATGTTCTGTAGTTTTTTCATCTGTTTTTCTTGTATATACTATAATCTCACAGTTTTCCTGGAATTTTCTCCACTAAGTGCTTTGGAAAGGATTCTGATTCAATTGTATTTTATCATTAACGTTGCTGCACCATGATATTTTGCCAGTGTTCCCTATAGAGCATTGACAAGTAGTGGCTGTAAAGAGGATTAAATAAGTTAAAGGAGCTGTCATTCCAAGAGCTGTATTAATGTTCTTTCCCTCTTAGTACCCTGTGTCACAAAAGAGGTGTAGGAAAGCAAGGGATGCAGATTTTAAGCAATCTCCTGGCATTTAGTAGAATTTTCCTTAAATTGGTCAGCTTGGTTGTGAGCTTTTCAGTGAGTAGGAGGGTGAGTGACCTCAGGTGACAGTACCTCAGCAGATGGCCAGCAATCACAACACTTGCAAGGCTGTTTTGTGTTCTTGAGCTTATCAATGAGACCTAGCAGTTGTATATCCTACCCTGACAAACTCATAGTTACTGAGGTTATGAAACATACACCTTTCTTTAGCACTGGATTTTAAAACTGGAGTGGCCCTGTAAATATTTAGCATATGTTTTAGAGCTGTGTTTTTGGGCAGAGTAGGTATTGGTGTTATTGAGTGCAGGACTCGGGTGCAGGAAGTGCATGTTTGTGTTGCACTGTGGTTTTGAAAGGCACAGAGAGGGTTGGGGGGATATCACAGGAAGACAGGAATACTAGGAAAAAAGCTCTTCTTTAGGGAAAACAGGAAAAGGAGGTGCATGTGTGAATTCTGTATACTGCAGGCTGTCCTCCAGCAGGTTGTTCAGCTGGAGAGGTTTCCTAGCCTGAGTCAAGGCTGGACAGTTGAGTCCTGGAAAGACAGGGAGGGCAACATAAATGCACAGTTTGCAAAGTGAGCAATGCTAATTCAAGCATGCTGCTCAGAAAACTAACCTGACAAAAGAAAGATTTCTACTGTTTTAGTGAAATGAATCAGTTGAGTAAGATTTAGACGGAGTACCTGGTTAATGGAGAGAACTGTGTGACAGTGGTAATTTATCTGAATTGTTTTCTGTTTTGGTGTTCACTGGTTTGGTCTTTTTTTCGTTCACACAGAAGAAATCAGGGAAATACTGAATGCTGGCTTTTGGTGCGCAGTTGCAAAAGTCTGTCTGATTCTTAAGCAATGGAGAGTGAAATGTAAAATTACTCCATTTCATTTTGGGAGGCAGTAGTTGTTAATGCTTCAGCCCATAAAAATACACACCTTCAGGTATGTCGAAGATCATGGATGAATTCTTGGATCATTTATTATAGCCAGTAAAAGCTGTTTTCATCTGACTACTGTTAATCTTGGGCACCCATGATCTTCTTTCCTCCTGTGTGATGAAGAAAAGTTAAATCCCTACAGAGGTTTTTCAAGCAATATATACCCATGGTCTGATTGCTTTATCTCTTTTTTTTGGGAAGCAAGGGATTATTTTGCTCTTGAGTCCAACCCACTGCATATAAAAATGTGCATGTTTAGAATGAAAATCAACTTTTTCCCAGGAGACTATTGGTATGCTTTTGTTTAGTCTGTGTGAGTCAGTTTCCCAAAATGTTGTATTGTTGTGGAATTTAGGAGATTTTGAGGTGTTATAGTTTCCAGTCATGAGCCCACTGACAGCTTTGCAGGAGTAGGGTGCTATTCTATGTGTGTTGTAAAAAAATTATTTCAAGGCTTGGACTTGTGTTTGGGCCAGATGTGGCAGTGTCCATTAGGTGGCACTCAGTTATGGTACATACATTTTAAACTACATGCAGGCTAATGTTAAAAGGTATTAGGTGTGTTTGTGTCCTGTCAGGCAGTTGGAACACATCAAGAAGCCGCAAATTCAGACTTTCTCAAAAGTTGGTAGCTTTTGGTATCCTAAACAGCTCTGCAAATACTGCCCTACCTCTGCCTGCTTTTGTTGTGAACTGTTCTCTGTTGCAGATTCCACACATGACATAAGATGGAGATAGCATTACCATCTCTTACAAGGCACTGGAAAATATTATAGTGCTTTATTATGAAAAATGCCTTTTTCATTAGAAACTGAAAAGGGAACAGAAGTACTAAGGGGATTACGAGTCCTTTCTAAGTGGAGCAAGGCTGCTACAAAATTCAAGCTGCTTTCTCGTTTGCTCTTCGAATTAAAATCTGGTACAAAAATGAGGAAGCAGGTGATACTCATGTCTTAGAATGTGCAGACATGCTGGAGCAAGCTTTGGGTGGCCTAATCTGTCCCTTTCCACTCCTTGAGCAATTAATGCTGGAAAATAAGAACTGCAATTCAAATACTGGTAATTGCTGCATGGACAGCTACATGTTTTGTCCCTGATGGTTAGAATGATCTTTAGATGCTGTTCTCCATGCAAAGCAGACTCTGCTGAAAGTGCCTGTCACAGCACTGTGAGTACTGGCACAGGTGCTGCTCTGAAGAGTAGTGGTGGGAGAAACTGTATATGACAGTGCCGTGCTTTTTGAGACTGCAGCAATATGGCAAAGCCATAAGCTGTATTTCCACATCTTAAAGATCCCTCCATGTTTTGTATACCTCTGCAATTGCAGGGAGAAACCTTGGAAGAATTGACTTGCCTTGCCTTTGCTTTTCAAGAAGGAACCCTTCTGGGTAATGCTGGAGGTGAAAGAACATAAGTTTCTTGTGCCTCCTCACTGTCATCCTGAGATAGGCACAAGGCAGACTAAGTGGCAGATCTAGCTGTTTGTCTGCCTGATTAGCTTGCAGTGTGACACCCGGGGAGCCACCGGATCCAGGCAGAATGGTGGGGCTGGAAAGACTTCTCTTTTCTCTAGCCAGCTGGGTCAGCTGACGTGTGTTTAGGACTCTAAGGTTAAGGACTGCTGCTGGCTGTCTTCACGGGGATGCTTTGCTATCTGCCCTGTTCTCTGTCTTGTTCAGGGGAGCAGAGGTGATGGTTTTCATAGCAACTCATATGTCTCATGTGCACAGGGCCACGTTTTTTTGAAGGAGGAGGCTGTGGAGGAAATGGGACCTTTTTTTCCTTTTGGTCCATTTGTACCAAATAGCTTTCTGGGGGAAAGTAGGGCTGCTGGCTTGGGTTTCTGTAAGGGAGGAGATAAGCTTTAGAGAAACTGAGATGCTGAGAATTGTGTATCAGTAGCAAAGCAGAGACAAGCTTCAAGGAATATTGTTACTTATTGTGGAGTTTAGGGCCTTTACCAAGAGACAGTATGGAGATAAATTTAACTTTTTTTTTTTTTTTTTTATTTCAGCAAATATACACAGTTTGTTAGATCTGTTATGCATGATTATTCCCTATGTGTCTTCTGTGATAGTACACACATAAGGACTAGGCAGCACTGCCAAAATAGTTTAATTACTGAAAGACAGCTTGTATACTCTGTTCTTATTTGATACTCTACATAGGATATATGGAAGTATAGTAAGAATTCACTCTTCAGCTTCAGTCATTGCAGGTTAGTAATTAGCAACTGTTCCACTGGTGGAATGTTCTTTCATTAAGAGAATTCAATGTTAATTCCAGCAGTGTAGTACTTCATGCTTGAGAGCATTTTCATAAATCTGTGTTACAAGCCTGTCACCAGATACATGTAATGTATGAAGGAAACAGAAGACTGTTCACATACGGTTCATGGGAAAACTAGTCTAAACTCTTGTCTAAACAGGAAAGACAATTTGCCAGCTCTAATGTGCTTCGGTAAATTGAAACTCATGGTTTCTTCTGTGTTAACTATAGACTGTCCTTAATAAAGAGAATTATCTTGGCAGTGTTGTTGTAGGTTTTAGATGACAGCAACAACAGATATCAGAGAAATCTTCTTGTGTGTTTTTTTTTGGTGTTTTTTTTTTTTTTTTTTTAAATTAGGTTCTGCATACATATTTGCCTGTCTGAGTTTTGAGTAATAATAATGTTAAAGGTTGCATCCAAGAACTGTCTCTGTGTGTGTATTGGCTTCTTGATTAATTCTGTCAGTCTTTCTATTGTCTCCTGGTATTTACACATAAAAGCACAACTTCCCTGCAAAATAGTCACAAGTTTTGAAACTTGGCTGTAAAGTTTCAGAAGCATGGTTCACTTCACACTGAAAGCATTAAAGGCAGTGATATATAGTGGGACAGTTCCCAGGGATTCTAAGGTATCCATACCAACGCTGCCAAAAATTTTCTTGTTAGAGGGAAGAGGAGAGTGGGTGGACCTTAACATTCATTATGAGACTTACAGCCTGGAATTGGAAGGAAATCAGAGGTACACTGCAGTATTTGCCCTCAGTCCTGGAGCACCTGAGCAGTCTGGATCCAATCCCTGGAGTTAGACAAAGCCCTTTCTGGCACACTTGCACTGTAGCAGAGCTGATGCCATCAAGCTGCCTCAATACTTCTCCTAATTCCTGATGTCTTCAGTGCTCTGAACAAAGGCATACCTCCAATGAGCACAACAGCCACTCACTGATAGGCAGTTTGAATGATGTGTCATCCTAGAGTCCTCTTCTGTTCTTGCCTGTAGAACAAATCTGGAAACCTGAGGAGAGGAAGTGTAGCTTTTATTTACTGTGCGGTATTTGCTGTTAAGTGCTATGTCTCTGTGAATGCAGTGATTCATGATCTCTCCATGGGTCAGCCATCCTCCTTTGGCTGCAGTGGGGCATTGCTTATGCTATTACACTCAGCAGCAGCATCTCTACATGGTAGTACCCACCCAGCACCCAGGGGTGCTCCACACACACTTCCTTCTATCTCCTTAGAATTTTCCACAACTCACAGCTGTGTGTGTTCTATAGGATGGAGTGTCCTTGGTCAGTCTTCCCAAAATGTGCAGAAGATTCTTTAGGTCCCAAACACACTGTACATAAACTGACCTATTTTAGCTGTCAGATGCCCTGCAGGACTGACAGTTTTGACCAATATGAAAATAGGATTGTTCTTAATCTAATCTACATTGGATTGTTAAAAAAAAAAAAATATTGCACAGTATTAATTCTATACAAATCATTCTGCATTGGCTTCAATATCATATGCAAGAGAATTATTCTAAGGGTTTGGATGTGACTCATTAATCTGTCTCCTGCTAGCCTCCATGTCTCCTAGTACAGAAACGTAAAGGGGTGAGCTGGGCTGAAAAGTGTGAGTACAGATGCATTTCATAGGTTTGTACAGTAAGTGCGGTTACTTAAACCCAGAGATTTATCAATGACATTTGTGATGGGGACACAACTTATGTCTGGGTGAGAACTGTGCACTGTGCATACAGATGTGCCCTTCTGCCTGTGAATGGAAGATGATGCAGTTTGGGATTCATGTATGCTGATGGTAAACCTGTGTGAACGGTCTTTTTAAAAAATGCGTTAAAAACTTTGCTTTTTAGTTATTAGCATATTCTGGGCAGAAGACTGCTCCAGAGGCTTAGCTTTCCTTTAGGGCTGTGCCCTTCCCTTGCTGAAAGTCCTGGTGTGTGCAGTAGGCAGCTCAGCAGAGAATAAGGTGTTGCTTGAAGTAATCAAGATATGCAGCTTATAGTGAGGAAAAGCCAAGAATGAACAGAGCAACCTTCAGAGGTTCCAAGGATTCTATGTTCCCGTCATGAGGAGAGTGAGCAGCCTCAGCAGTTTGGCAGCAGGTACCTGTTTTTCTCAAGAGCCAGGCTGCTTTAGGACTAAGTTATCAGGTAACATCTGTGTAAATCTGCATGAGTATGCCCTGAAGGATGTTCTCTCTCTCTGTTCAACAGGATGGCCTCCTTTGCAAACACTGTTTTTCATAACACGCTGTGTATATAAATAAATCATGATAATTAGAAAGGTGAGCAGATTTTCCTCTCCATCTTGAGAAGAACAAATTTGCAGCACAGCATGTTGTGGGAGAAAATAAATAACCTTTATTTTCTACTGGGTGATAATCCCTAGATTTGCCAAGCTTCTCTCAAAAGTCTAACTTAGTCTAGGCATTCCTTAGCAAAACGCCCTATTTGTAGATGAACAACACCCCTGCAAACAAGTTCTGTCTGTGGGCACTCACACAACCTGATGGAGAGCTAGTAAAATATTTCCATGCCTTTGAAATTTAGTTAGCAATTATGGATAAGTTTTGGCATGTGTCTTTGGAGATGGGATACAGAGCTTGTGCCTCCTTTGAAATGTTGTTCCAAATTGCTAGGAAATGCTAAGCATTGATTTAAAAAAAAAAACAAACACAAACAACAAAAACACACACAAACAAAATCAAAACAAAGAGAAAAAAACCCCACAACAAACAAAAAGAAAACAAAACTGAAACACACACACACATGCAAAACCCACACCCACAAACCACACACAAGGAAGAAACCAAGACACACAAAAAACCCCCACAGGAAGCCAGCTGTCTGGAAAGCTTTCAGAGAAGTGCAGGTTTGCTAGACTATCTTTAGACTTTTTCTGTAGTTACAGAGTTCCTGCATTTGTCCATAAAAAGATAACGTTGAATACTTCAAAATTACACAGTCACTTCAAATCACTTCTGTTAAGGCTGCCACTAGTGGAAGAAATGATCTGAAGTGGTGCTTTCCTTCTCTGACTTTATTCTATTTTATTTACACAGGTGTGTCTATACTGAATCAGGTCAAGGTCAACAGGGTTCAATCTTTCCCCTGGCAGTGACCAGAGAAAAGTGCCCAGGGAATATAACATAAGAACAGGGCAGGCACATAGTGCATTCCTTCAATATACAACTAATCTGAACAATTTGTGGTCCAGCACTTTCTCAAGCCACAAGTAGGCCTTTCTTTGTTTCAGTAGCTTTTGGTAGACAAATACATTGTATTTTTCTTTCATTTGGTGTTTTTAAATACGGGTGACGTTTTAGCACAGTCAGCATCCTGTGCCAAGGAGTTTCATGGACTGCTTCACTTATGTGAATGCACCTCTTTTATTTTCTCTTTTTATCCTGCCTGACGTTCTCTGTTTTTTGCAAACTTGGGAAACATTTGCACCTTGTAAATCTGATCATAAATCTGCTTTTAAGCCACATATTTAATGTCTTGTTATTAATGTAGGTTCATAGAATACTGTGAGCTAGAAGGGACCCACACAGTCCAGCTCCTGACCCTGCACAGGACCAGCCCCAAGAATCACACCATGTGCCTGAGAGCATTTTCCAAATGTTCCTTGAACTCTGGCAGGCTTGCTGCTGTGACCACTGCCCTTGAAAGCCTGTTCCAGTAACTAAACCACCCTATTGGTACAGAACCTTCTCCTGATAACTAACCTAAACCTCCCCTTACACAGTTTCAAGCCATTCCCTTGTCACCACCATCCTCTCAACAGGTCACCACAGAGAAGAGGTCAGTGCCTGCCCCTTCGCTTTTGACAAGGAAGTTGTAGACTGCCATGAGATCTCCCCTTAGTCTCCTCTTCTCCAGGCTGAACAGACCAAGTGACCTCAGCAGCTCCTCATACAGCTTCCCCTCAAGGCTCTTCACCATCATCTTTGGATACTCTCTAATAGCTCAATATCATTCTTTTATTGTAGCACTCAAAACTGCACACAATACTCAAGGTGAGGCTGCCCCTGTGCAGAGCAGAGCGGGACAATCCCCTCCCTCGACCAGCTGGCGATGCTTTGCCTGATGCCCCCAGGACACGGTTGGCCCTCCTGGCTGCCAGGGCACTGCTGACTCAGATTCAGCTTTGCCATCCACCAGCACCCCCAGGTCCCTTTCCACAGTGCTGCTCTCCCAGTCTTTTGTATCCCAGTCTGTACAAATATCCAGGTTTGCCCCGTCCCAGGTATGGGATGTGGCACTTGTCTTTATTAAACTTCATACGGTTGATGATTCCCCAGCCTTGCAGTTTGTCTTGGTCTCTCTGTGGGGCCTCTCTGCCTTCAACAGCTCCTCTCAATTTAGCACTCTCAGCAAATTTGTTTAGTGTACCTTTGAGTTTAGGTTGACTATGAAGATGTTGGAAGAGCAGAAGGCCCAAGATGGAGCCCTGTGGAACCCCACTAGTGAGTAGTCACCAGCCTGATATTACCTCAGTTACTTGAACCCTTTGCGTCTGGCCCATCAGCCAGTTGCTCACCCATCGCATGATGTGTTTATCCAGCTGTGTGCTGGACATTTTGTCCAGAAGGATCCTGTGAGAGACAATGTCAAAAACTTTACTGAAATCCAAAAAGGTGACATTACCTGACCTCCTCTTGGTCAACCAAGTGGGTGGTCATAAAAGGAAGTTAAGTTTGACGAGCAGGACTTTTCTGTCACAAAGCCCTGCTGGCTGACCAATGACAGTGTTGTCCTTCAGGTGTTTTTCAATACCTCCCAGAATAATCTCTGTAATTTTGCCAGTCACTGAAGCAAGACTGACAGGCCTGTAGTTTCCAGGATCATCCTTGCCCTTCTTGAAAACTGGGACTGTTAGCCAGCTTCCAGTCAGCTGGAACCTCTCCAGATTCTTAGCACTTCAAAAATCACTGAGAGAGGCCTCATGCTGACATCAGCCAGTTTTAATTATTTTTGGATGAATCCCATCAGGCCCAATAGACTTATAGGGATCCAGCTGGACCAGCAGATCCCACAGACGTTCATGTCCATTTTTTGAGGTGACCATCCTTATCCTGTTATTTCTCCTGTTATTTCTGCACTGCCTTTTCCTTGTAATGTATTTAAATAACCTGTTCCCCCCCCCTCCCCTGTACTGGCCAGCTTCAACTCCTGTGGAGCTATAACCACACAAATTCTCTCCATTAAGTGGCAAGCAGCATCTTTCTATCTCAAATAATAATTAAAAAAATTACTAAAATAAAAAAAAAATTAAAATAGTTAAAATAGAGGGTGGAAAGGTATATTGGTATTGTACACAATTTCTCCTTCCTGCCTAATCATGTTTTGATAGCTGAATACTGGGAAAAATACCCGGTTTTCATTGCTGCTGTCGAAGACTTGTTTAACTGTAAAAAGATGATTGCAGAGCTTCCAGATGTATTTATTTTGTCTTGCGTTTTGAACTATTTTGAGTATTTCTAGCATAGAACAAGGAGGAGGGGGCAGGAATCAAGGAGGTCCTGTTCTTGTTGTGCATACAATAGCAGAGATTAGGGGTTTTACACATTTAACAAAGACTTGCTTCTTATTTCATAGCATTTGGTAGTCACTCTTTTAGTTTGAGAGAAGAGGGAACACTCTCTGCCAGTGCAATTCCTCTACTTCTTTGCAGCTCAGGTTTAGTCTCTCAATTGCCATATCAGTCCCATCACTACTCCTCAGCTCTGCCTGCAGATGGTGAGACCTGAGTTGGCAATCCGGTGAGCTGGCCAAGGAGTTGCCAAATCCTTCTCCCTTCCAGAGCAAAAGACTTGTTTCCCTTCCTGTCAGCTTTATGGCTGATCAACAGCAGAAGGATAGTCAGAAGTGACTGGTGCCTTGTCCACACACAAGAAGTCATAGTCTGGTTGGTCACAAAGGTGATGGGTTTTACCAGACAGCTGTCTGTACCATGGACTAGTTTACTTTTCTCTGCAGTGCTATCCACACCCCTGAAGCAAACACTTTCCTATTACCAAACAAAAAAGCTTTGTAATTCCACATGAAAGAAAGGTGCCAGACTTGGGCACATCCACTGATAGCTCATCTCCCTTCACGGGGCTCTTCAGCAGTGCAGGTAAGCTAAGTGGCACAGAAAGCAACCATTTTCCATGATGTACAAACACATGGACTCCACTACATCCTCTCCAATGCTTTTTTGGGCATAACGGAGAAAACCTCTAATATCTGATTAAAGTGCAGAGTCTCCTTCAGACTGTGCCAGTAAGTTAGCAAAGTATTTGTTTTCTTTTAAGAAGCTTTAGACTCCATGCCTGTATATTTTTTGTAGACTGGTGGATCTTATTTCTTTATAACAAAACCAAAAAACTTGCCATTCTCTTCTGGGATGCTGTTGAGAGAGTGAGTATCACTGGATCACTGTTCTCAAAGTCTCCAGCCCCAAGGTGGGAAGTAAACTCAGGCAGAAGACTTGGTCTAAGGAGAGCCATCCTATCACAGCAGGAAAACCACTCTGATCTCGCAGAGCTGCTGAGCAAAGTTAGTGTCCTATCTGAGAACGATGGGTAGGGAGGCTTATTTGGACACCAGATCTCCTGGTATAATTTTTGGTGACCATAATAAATACATAATAAATGCGTAATAAAAATGTCAAGTGAACAGGCTGCTGATTTAAGGAGTTTTTTCACTGTTACAAGTGGTTTATTTTAGATGCCATACTAGAGGAGGGCATTACAGTTTGTGCACAACATTCCTGCTTTTCATCTAGAAAAACTCAAAATGCTAGAACCTAGATGCATTCTGGGTCCTACGGAGGCATCATTTTACCCCAAGTGAAGTGCAAGCATCATGGTTTATAAACATCATGTAACTTGGGCATATAATTTAAGAGAGGGATTTCATCACTTGCACTTTACAAGTTGGTGGAGAAAGCACTGCTCCTGCAGTGGACAGCTTGGAGCATTCAGTTAGTTTTGACCCTGGCTCTTGGAAGGGTCTCCATCTCCACCTTCCCTGGACACAGGCAGGCCTCCAAACTTAACCATGTAAATGGGGAGCTAAATGTTAGAGACATGACGATGGTAACAGCCCATACTAACAATACTTTTTTGGGATACTAGACAGTGATGCTTGGCTTGATACCTTATTGGCAACATGATCTCCTTACTCATCTTGCTGCTCAGAAAGGTGGCTAAATAGCCAGTGTGGACCCCTCAGCATTCCATAATGACCTGCTCTGGCAGGGTGGGGAGCACTGACTGACCAGAGCCATGTCCCACAGCTCTGCCTTGCCCATGGCAGGTAGCTGGGTGGAAGTGGGCCCAAGGTGTGACTCACTGCCTTTAACGTGCTCATTCCCGTCTCTCTGTCCTCTTGGCAGCAGTGGCTCACAAACCACTGCAGGAAGCAGCAGATCCCATGTTGAGTTTTTCCACATTGCAGCTATGTAACCCTCATCCTGTGTAGTTTACTTTTGACAGCAATGACAGCCAGCAGAGCTTTGGCTTCAGATGTAGTGCAATGATTAGTGTAACGCACAAATAATAATTTTGTCATAACATCTGCCATCATCTCGGGGTGAGGCTGTGTGTTTTACCCGTGGGCTGACAGTTGCTGGATGCATTTCATTAGGTTCCCAGACACACCCTGGTTTCTGTATAATTTATGTGCTTATTAAAAAGGGAACAGAAAAACCTCTTCTGTTCCCAATACTTGATTTAATAATAAACTCTTGTTTGTGTCTGTGAACAAGTGTTTTTTTCCCAGCTCTCATCTCACAGCTTTGGCTGTTGTGATCTGCAGTTACAACAGTAGGAGATAATCTGTGTTGGCCATTGAAAATACAGGAGAAGAGAGTTTTGCAATTTTTATTTTTCTTTTGCTGTTGTGTATGGGAGAAGCACACTGAAAGGCTACTCCTTCAACACTAGCTGTTTCATCTTTTTAAAAAACAAAACCCAACACAAAAAAAAAGGGAAAAAACCCCAAAAGCACAGAAAACCCCACCAAAAAACCCTAAGCAGGTCTTTGCACTAGATGGCAGTATGGATAGTTCAATGGGAAAGTTGTTTTATTTCAAAAAATCATAAGAAGGATGATATACATTATTCAGTATAAAAAAATCACTTTCTGGTGATGACAAAATCACTTTTCTCTGCTTGTCCACCACACATTTGTGTTGAGGAGGAATGTGTATTCCAGATCTGAAAAGCTTGGGCAGGAGGTGTAGGTTCTCCAGGTTGCAAATAACTGCATTTTTTGCCTTTTCATTTCCTCCTCTAATATCTCAAAAGAGCTAAGGTCCTATAGGGCTGAGTGTTCATCTACTCACTTTAAAGATGTGTTGCTGCTGTCCCACACGTATAACCCTGAGGAGGATTCTGAGGAATGCAGACAATTGCTAAATATTGAGAAGCAAGCTAAAATTGCTGGCTATGACTAGACATTACTGGCCAAGGATTAGCAGTGGAAAACCAGGTGTCTCAAGTGCAGAGATCTTGAAGGAACTATCAACATTAAGCTATAATCAGGAAAAATATGGCACTCTTCTATACATAAAAATATTAAGCCCAGTAGATAAACTTAGTTAAATAACAGGATGTTTGCCCCATATCTGAGTGACAGCGTGAGAGCAAAATCCTGGTGAACATTGGCATTCTTTTATTGAAATTCAGTAGTGCTACTTTACATTGAAATAAATTGAAGGGTAGACCTGACATGGTTTCTGAAGTTCTCCTCTGACAAGTTGGCCATGAAGCTTTTGGATGCTAGAAAAAGTAAAGGTCCTCATTCTGAGCCACTCATACCTAGGCATATCTGGCCGTGAGATGGTAGGGCCTGTGGTCCCACATTTGCTCTTAAGCAAGACCTGTCTACCAGAAGATAGAAGGGATTGGAAAGGAAGTCTAGATAAATGCACTTCCATTTATTTTGAATTTAGGAAAAAAAGTTGCTATAAGGTGTAAGAAACTGTTTGTTCTCAACCTATCTCTTGTGCATTATTAGAAAAAGTTCCATGCAGGCACCTCTGCAGAAAACTTGCATTTGCCTTAGATATGTAAAAGTGTATTTTCACCAAGTGTTTTGTGGTATGTCCTTAAGCTCTCATACATAATACAAATAAGAAATTAAGATTAGTGATTTGAGACTGATTATCAAAAGGTTAAGAGACTGATTATTTAAGGTTAAGATAATTATGTTATTAAGGCAGAGAATTATGACACTTTTAATTGCAAATAGGTATCCAGTAAATAAGTATCCACTGTATCCAGTACTCAGATGCTCTTAAACTGAAATAACAGCATCTTTCCATGACTTGTGCTATCTGCATGAGGTAGAAGTTTAAAAGATAAAATAATTTTTAAAAAAAGACAGACAATCAACAGTAGGAATAAATCTCGGTTTACAGACTATCAAACCTGACATCTCTTAAGCAAAAGCTAATTATAACACTTGTTGTCTGTGTCTATATAACAAAAGCTTTCAAATAAAGATGCTTCTTGTTTTTGTAAAAATACTGAGAAGAAAGCAAGCAGCTTTGGGAAAAATAAAAGTATTTAATAGATGTTCTTGACCTGGCCAATGTATTTCATGAAAAAATGTTTTGATCTGTAAGGCCAGTTAAGTGGAAATAAAAAGGCCGTAATGATGATTTAAAGAAACTTAAATTTTGTATCTGCAGGGTCCACATTCTTTCCCTGTCTTATTCAGATGTCTACTAGTTAACACAGTGGATTATTTATTAGTTTGAATACAATTCTGTTTGTCCACAAATGTATGTTCTTGGAATGAGTAGTAATTCTCTATTGCCCATTGCTCTTATTAAGCTTCTTAATATAAAGTTGCTTAATCAGGCAGAAATTGCTGTGTGATATAGATACGTAGATGCAGATTGCATTTCTTTCAAGTGAAGAGAGCGAACTGGGTGACATTTATTTGCAGTCTCTAAATGATTGTAAGGGGTACTGCTGAGAAATGGTTCTGTATTTCAGTGCTTTGAATGAAAAATGCAAAATGTAAAATGCTGGTGCTCTGTCACAGCTCTGTCTTCCTAGGCAGTGACTTAAAGTATATCTGTGGGAAGACATGACAGGCAAAGAAGGACCTCAGATGTTATAAAGAACTTCTCATGTCGTTGCTCTGCTTTGAGTAGCAAAGCTAGAGGACTGTGTAAAATGATTAGTGGTTGAGTGTGAAACTCCTACCTTGCTAATCCAGGAAATCTTTGCACTTAAAAAAAAAAAACCCTCTTGTAACTACAAGTTAACTGAGAACACAGACAAAGATTAGACACTCGCTGAAGAAGCATGTCATATCTAAGCACAGCTGGTGATTGCAGCCTCAGCTAACCTTTTCTGCAGGCTGCTGGGCAGAGAGTTGGTACTAGTCTGTGGTTCTGCTGGTGCCTGCTAGGTTCCTCATCTGCTACTTAATTCTCCTCTTAAATGTGTCTCTGCCACAACTCACAGCCATGCTGAAAGTTGCCATCCTTCATGCTACTAATAAAATTGGGCTAGAGACACAGAAAATCTCAGTTTCGCTTAACTGTTAAACTAATTGATGTTGTGGTTTAGTCAAGGGTGCAATTTATTCAGCTGTCATCATGAGAAGATACTGTACTGTTTATTTTAAATGTCTAGGATTTTGCTTAAATACAAAATAAAACAATCTATAACCTTATTGCCTTGTTCTGAGATAGATAATGAGGTTAGAGCCACAACATATTATGCGGTTAGATTAGTGTACATTTATATGTGTCCAGCTGTCCTTCTGAAGTGAATAAGCAGTGACCAGTTTCATAGAAAAAGTTAGGAAAGATATTCTGGGTAAAGAAAATGCAGTTGGTTTTGTCCATAAACTCTGCAACATGTCCAATTTAAAAAAAAAAAAAAAAAAAAAAAAAAAAAAAAAAAAAAAAAAAAAAAAAAAAAAAGAGGAGAAAAGATGCTTCACTTTTCACTTTACACTAACCTTCTGTTTTCTCTGCCTATATTGTATTGGAAAAGGATAACATCACTAGTATGTTTTACTTTTTCTTCTCTCCTTTTTTAAGTCAAATCTGTTACAGCAGGCAGACCCCCGGGAGTTTCCCCGTGTCCCCTCCCTACCTATGCATTAATTCATGGGATTCCTAAATATTTGTACCTTGAATATAGAGAATGAATTAATTTACAACACTGTGAAGAAGAAAAAGATAATTCAGACCCAAGAAAACTTTACTTCATTTGGAAACTCTAAAAAAAGCTCTTTTGATATAATACATGATGGGTGATATGTCACTTCAGAAATACAGATTATTAAAAGCACATGAAACCTATCTTCTATTTAAAAATACACACACACCCTCTCTGCTCTGTTTCTCTTTCATGATCTCCTCTACCAATACATAATTTGCACTGTATCCAGTATAGGGGAATATTTCTGGACAACCATTTCCCTAGGGGTGCTTATGAAGAGTCATTGCTCTTTATTTCACGCTTTGGTACTAAACAAACAAACAGAAAACTCAATCCCTCCTTCCAGTTTAGAGTTACAGATGACATTAAAAGAGAGCTAGCAGTGCCAATGAAAAGACTGTGGTCTACCAAAGATAAATGGAAAGGCATACATGCTATAATATAAAAGTTACAGAAAATTGGATAATAACTTTTATGTTTATGTTATGCTGTAACCACTGGGCTGAGTGTGCTCAAAGTCAAGTTTATTTCTGTGAGCTAGAAAGAATTTGTTGACAGGAACAATTGTTAAATGCCAGTTCTTTGACCTGGGGCAAAAGGAAGCTTGATTTGCACAGCTGTGTCTCACTTATAGGACATCTCCTGCAGAACTGGAGCCTCTGTAGAAAAAGATTGGGTTATTCCAAAGAAAACTCTACTGAGTACTCTCTGCACTTTTTTTTTAGAAATTTTCTTGATTTGATACTGGTTGAATTAGTTTGAACTGAAAGGAACATACTATTTCCTGAAGAAGTAGACACAATGCTGGGAAATGAGATTTGTGGTCCTTTTATCTGTTGATTATTCACCACCGATCAGTAAATAAGATTGATATTACTGCCAGGTTTTACACTGCCTTAGCTAGTTCTGCCCTCGGTAGTTTAAATTATGCTGAAAAACTTACATTTTCTGGTTAGAGCAGAGAATAGATATGTATGTACATGTGTATATATAGCCTTTTATTTTTGTATGTTTGAGTCTTGGACTACTTAGTGGAAAATGGTCATACCTTACAAAATATTAGAGGCATCTCCAGCATTTTGAATGCTTTGTCCAGAACTGTTGGCCAAGTTTAGGAAGCAAGTAGCAAAGTTAGGGTTTACAACTTCATAGACTTCTCTGGCTGATAGACATTTTGTCTGAAAATTTTGCTTCACTTAATGAAGTTCAATCATTCAGTGAGTTATTGGGCAATTAAACCATTTTCAGAGAGGGCAACACACCAAGAAACAGAACTCTATGAGGTCAGCCATGGTGTTCACAAAGGAGCTCTGATCTCAGCAGTGTGTGTTGTGTGCACGGCAACTGCTTTGAACCTGGTCTCAATTCCACTGTGAATTTACTGAAACAGCTGCTTATCAGTTGGCATGGGTCACTGCTTTCACATTTTTACCACTAATGCCTGGGAAAGTTCGGTGTTTGTGCATCCTGTACTTGCCTATTGTTAAAATTCCCTATGACATTCTGTGAAATAGGTGGGAATAGTAATACCTTGGCACTTGCTGTTAGCTTTTAGTTTATCAGCTCCCAGTATCCCCTGGTTTAAGCTAAAAGAAATGGCTGGGCTGGAGGGCAGGATGGGGCAGCAAGGCTTTAGTCTTTGGCATATGCATACGCACAGTCTTCAGCAGTGCTGCCCAGTGCTGCCCAGTGCTGCAGGCTGGTCTGGGAAATGAATTGCTAAGTTGGCAGTGTCTCCTTGTGGGTATTTTTGCTCCTTTTCTCACCCTCTGAATGCACCTGCTGTGGGATCTTAACCATCTTGCAGGAGTAAAGACAACCTAGTGCAAACTATTAGCGATGCAGGTCACTGGCAAGCTGTGGGGAGCAGCCACCATGTCCTGTGAAACTTACGCCCCTAAAACTAGGGAGACTTACAGATCTTGGTATTTGGGTCAAAATTCAGAGGTTTTTAGGAGTGTTAAAGTGTAGTGTGCACACATAGTATTTTACTAGCCCAACTGCTTTAGTGAATTCCTACCTTTTGAAAATCAAACAGAGTCCTCATAATTCCATTAAATCTTGCCATTGTTAGCTGAGGAGTCTCTACATTCAGATAGAAAATGTTTCTGGCAAAAATGTCATGTGTCTCTTGGATTGCACCACATCTCCCTATCCTGTTTTGCTTTGATTTGTGTTGGTTGGGAATATTAGGTAGTTTGCTGCAGCACCTGTGGTATGGGGCAGGAGCTACAGGCCCTGCCAAATGTCGAGGTATTTTCCTGTTTAAGTGCATATAGAGACTTAGGAATTTTCTCGTCAAAGTTTGCTAAAACTAGCATAAGGCTGCCACAAGTTATTGTGATGCACTTTGATTTTGTAATATACATAAATAACTGTCCTTTAATCAGCAGATCTGGCAAGGTCAAGAATAGGACTGACCATGACATAAAGTATAGACAATAAATAAAATTAATAAATAATCTCATCTAGGATTAGATCTTGGTGTGAGAGAGTTGGCAGGAAATAATTAAAACACATTCACTGGGAGATTTGCGTACCTTTTATTCCTCCTACTTTTCACTAATGCAAATTTCTGCCTATATTATAAGTACAAGCTGGTGCAAAACACAGCCGGCCCTGAGGGATAATGAGAAGCCTGATGTCTGTTCCCCCCCATACTGCCTTCAGTGGTTGCTCTGTAGAGGTATGCACTGATCCCTACTGATGATTTTGGCAAATTTGGGAATGAACTGTGTAGGTTCCATGTAATGGCGAGCAGAAACCACCTGCCTTGTCACCAAAGCTGGAAAAAAAAAAAAAAAAGTAATTGCTTCTTAGTTTTAAGTGTTGTGGTTTGAATGTTGAAAGTGAATTTTTACTGCCATTAATCACTGTTTGGACACAGAAGAGGGTGAACATTTTAGTGAGGTCACTTTCTTGAACTGTGAAACTTTGTTTAAAAAGCAAAAAGCTGATTATTGTAGAAAGTGCTGTCACCATTGGGTGCATTGGACATAACTTTTGTTCTTGTGTAAACAGTTGTTTGTTCTGAAATACTCTGCTTTGGTACTTTGAAATCTCACTCTGAGGTGCAATTTTAATTTGGGGCCAGGTTTTTCCGAGTTCCTTTATACACAGACAAAGCTGGGCAGCTGCCACTCGGTGATATCACGCAGAACTGCAAGTGCATTGTGGAGAGTGTGTCCCATTTGTGGAGAGAAGATGGCGTTCAGTAGCCTGACAGGATTTTGTTAAGATGAGCTCTAATCAGTACTGATTGTGCAGCAGTTTGTATTGGCAAGACCAGTGCTGCAAAGAGCTCAAGAATCTGTCATCCTCATTGCAAGTGATGATACAGATGAGTACAGTGGATCACTGAACACGCTTTCCTACAGTATTTTGCTCTGCATGCTGCATGGAAGAAACTAACTGTTTCTGAAGGACTGTTTAAGTATCTTTCTGTTGCTTCTTGTGTTTCTGATTTTATTTTGTCCTCATTTCAGACACAGGCAAACAGATTAATGCCTAATTTCTAGGTAAATAGAAAAGTCAGCCTGCAATATTCATTTTTCTGGAACTAAGGTCTTGAAAGTTGTTCCCAGGGAGAAATTAATTAAGTCTTTAGACAGCAATTGTCTCTCTCCATTATGAGTCAACTCTAACTTGCAGTATTTATCAACACTTTTTAATACAATAAAATTTGTAATTACAGATAATATTCATATGCATAGAGTAGCTGTGTTTCCTAGGGGTTTTTTATTTTTAAAATGTGTTATCATCATTGCTGCTTTGAATGGTATTTTGTTATTGTAGCAAGGTAAATACATATTAATCTCACATCTTCTGGGAGGGGCTGGGTAGTGTCTTCAGAAGTTTAGAGAGTATAGAGAGCAATTTCTGTTGTTCTTTCCCTCCTTGCCTCAACAACCTGTGTGCCACTGAGAATGAACAAAATGTTCTCCCCATGGTTGCATTCCTCTGACACTGTTCACTGCTGCAAGTCAATAAAACAAAGTGGAATTTCTTACATCTGCTTTTTTTTTTTTTTTTTTTTTTTTAAACTTCTAATGCTTTTTGCTTTGGAAGTAAAGAGTTGCTGATGCCAAATGTTACATGTCTTCAGGTTTTGCCTTCCCACATATCTGCTAATTGGCACTTCTGGGAAGGATTGTTTCTGCAGCTTCTTTTGAGCATAGCAGCCGCACGTAAAATCTTTCAGGAGGGGTGGTGATGGAGCCACATGCACAGCAGTGTTTATTTTGGTATTAGCTAAAAACTGCCCAACTCCAAAATACACTGGCCGTAAGGGAGCACCACCAGAACAACTGTACGTCACCTTATATAGGGAACCAGGGTTTATGTGTCTGTCCTGCAGCAAGGCCAGCTGTCTCAAGCTCTCAGCAGAGAGAAGTAAGCACCATGAAGAGCAGTGCATTTGTGGGTGTCACTGAGTTGATGGGAGATAATGGTGGGAGGCACTTTGAAAACACTGATGCATCTCTATAGCGCTTGTGTGAAAGGCCAACTCCTACTTGAGACAAAAATCCCATTAGTTATGGAACAAGAAATCTTGCTGTTAACACTGATGCTAAGAAATTTGTTTTGACTGCTTTTTATGCTACTCTATTCCCTGTACTTGGGAGCAGACTAGATCACAGAGAAGGATATTCATATCTCTTGCAGCTTAGGGAATCCCTGCTGTAATTTGATTATGAATAAGCTTTGAAAGTTCATTGCTGCTTCTGCAAGTCCTGGATGAGCTCCATAAGGAAAATGAAGGGCCAAATACCTCTTGAAGATCTGCAGTCTGCTTTTTGTAGCTGCTAAGTTAACATTTTCTGTTTCTATCACACTTTTTCAAGAAGGTATTCTGGTGTCTGAGTTATAATAGAAGGTGACTTTGTTGTGT